>NC_033800.1:127083712-127095952 GCF_001876935.1 Asparagus officinalis
GTGGGCTCCATTGATGAGTCATCAACTATAGGAATTTTTTTAGATCATGACTCCATACTTGTCTACTGTAATATGAGAGCTGTTTAAGGAGAATAGTCTGGTTGACTACTTAAATGAAAATGAATGCAAGAAATGAGGGTCAATTTGATATTGTTTGAGATTATGATGAGCTACTATAAGTAACTTACTATTTAAGTCGCGAAGTTAATACATGATTTAGAAGGGTTAAACTTAATTTGTTTGGATCCCTTAATCATCTTTGATGGTTGACTCTTCTGTCTTAGATCTTTGAGATGTACATCGTTACACAAACAATAGAGATTAGAGGTGTCAGAGGTTGTTTTCGACCGGCGTGCCCTCCGACACTCAAGTCAGTGACCGTCTTTAATTCATTTGAAAAAAAATAGAGCATAGTCTTGTTGACTTTTTATGTGTAAAATTGCATACCTTGGTTAGGTGGAAATCACCATTATTTATAGAGGATTTACGGGGCACATAGGTAATTTTGATCAGCCGAGTGTGCACAGTATTGCTTCAAACCCTACTTTACATGTGCCGACAACTGATAGGCCGAGTTGCTTTTGCATAGTGACAGGACTGTTAGGATAATGGCGTATCTGAGGAGCTTTGAAGTCCCTGGCTCGGAATGTCATAATGGCTCACGTCGCATTAAGTTCTTGATTGTGACTGAGCGACGAAGTGTGGGCACATGTTGTACATTTATTTGACTTTTGATGATGCCCGTCAGGCTGTTCCACTATTCGAGACGTCTTGTGTCGGGTCCGAGTAGAGAAAGTCTTTCGTCTTGGAGTGACACCTAACGATATCCCAGTCGGAAGCTCTTTTTGTCTCAGATCTGGATCGCAAGGTGAGTCAGCTGGCTTATCACCCGAGTTGTGCTTGCGGATGCTTTGGGAGTCAGCCAGTTAGCTATCATATATGCGGTCGTTCTTATTGGTCATAGTAAATTTCCAGGATGTAACACTTACAAAAGCAACTTGTACGTCTAAGATGCTTTTAGTCTAAGATGCTTATATAACTAATTTATATAGACATGCTTTTAGTCTAAGATGCTTATTTTAGAATAAATTCACTCCACAATTAAAGGAAGTAAAAATTTAATGAAAGAAATTTGATGATATAATCCATATGTTGGCACCGTAACATGTACTAATAAATTTGTTAAAGAAAAACACAATTAGGGTGCCTTCGTCAAAGTAATTGATGAATGGTAATTTAATTCTTCATGTATTTATGAAACCCTATATTTGACAGTTGACACCCTATATAAAGGGGATTCATGATGAAATAAAGACGACCAATTCTATTCTTTTTTTAATACGTTATCAGCACTAGGGCAGTCCAAAAAGCCCGTGGCCTGGCCAGGTGCCCGGCCCGGGTTTTGCCCGGAAACTCGGGTCTGGGTTTCCGAACCTGGGCCCGGGTTTCCGGACCCCGGGCCGCGAAAACACGACCGGTCTGGACCTAGGCCCGGCCTAGAACAGTGCCGACCAGGGCACCAAAACCGGGCCGCAACGGTCACCAGATTGCTGGAAAATGTCAGGTCGGGCCGGGTCGGTCACCTCTGGTGACCGTTGGGCAGAATTGTCCGGGCCGGTTTTGCCCGGCCCGACCAAAACGGTCAAATAACTGACCGTTTTGACCGGGCCGGGCCGGGCCAAAACATGAGTTTTGACCGTTTTGCCCCTAAAACGGTCAAAATGGCTAGAATATGAGGATTTTTTGGTTATTTGCCTAGGAGTCTGTCTCTATAAATAGAGGGGGTTTTTTACTTCTTCTCCTCACACCAAAACTCATCTACTTCTCTTTAATACTCTTTTATACAATCTTATACTCTATTATAATCTCTTATATTTTCTAATACTTCCATCAAATGGCTTCTAGATCTGATTATGAAGAGCAAAATATATCTCCTACCGATCCAGAAATGAGTTCTCCTACAACAACTAATCCTCCTACCGGTATTAATCCTAAATCTGGTGGCGACGAACCTGCACCAAGAGCTCCTAAAAGGTCGAGATCCGATGTGTGGAATTTTTTTAATAAGATAGACGTCACCAATGATGAACATAGTAGGATCATCACCTAGAAGGCTAAATATGCGTTGTGCGGCCAAACTTTCCAAGCTCATCATAAGAGCGGCATCAACCACCTCAAATGCCATATAGAAAAACACAACAAAGGCCAGAATCCTCAAGGTAATATCCGACAATCTATGATTTTCTAATTCTCCTCTTCTGGTAGTCTCGGTAGTTAGAATTATGATGTTGCCCGAGCCAGGAAATGTGTAATCAGGTTTATCATTCTTAAAAACCTTCCTTTTAAATTAGTAGAAGATGATGAATTTGAAGATTTGTTTAGAGATGATTTTTATCCTGTATTTACAAAATTTTTTCGTCAAACCTGTCAACGTGATATTTTAAAATATTATCAGGAGGAACAAGGAAAAATAATTTCTTATTTTAAAAATTTGAACTGTAAATTTTCTTTAACTTCTGATATTTGGACATCTAGAGTACAAACTGGTTATTTATGTATCACAGCACACTGGGTTAATGAAAATTGACAAATATTTTAAAGAGTTGTTTCTTTTATTGCAATTGAAGAGTCACATACTGATATTAATATTGCAAATTTAATAATTGAAGAACTTATGAAACTAAAAATTGATTAAAGAATATTTTCTCTTTTCACTAGATAATACAAGTAATAACAATGTAGCTGTTGATTTTATCAAAACAACTCTGTCATTGCCATGTCATGGTGAACTTTTTCATATTAGATGTATCTGTCATATTTTAAATTTAATTGTTCAAAGTGCATTTTCTAAAATTAAACCCATGATAGAAAAGATTAGAACAGCTGCTAATATGCATAATGCTTCTGAAATAAGAATTAAAATATGGAAACAATATTGTAAAAGAAAAAAATATAAGCCCAGACTAATTCCAAAAGATATTGACCATAGGTGGAATTCCACCTATACAATGTTAAGCGTAGCAATAGAATATAAAAAAATTATAAATAATTTTATAAATTTTTATGCTTCTAGTTCTAGCTCTGGTAGTACTTATAGAATAACTGAAGATGAATAGACAATTATATATAATTTAAATGAGATGTTACAAGTCTTTTATGATGGTACAATGATATTATCTGGCTGTTATTATCCAATAATTACTTTAGTTGCTTTACAAATTTTAAATATTCAAAAAAATTACCAAATATCGTATGGATGATACTTTTGGAGCTATAAATTTTCAAATGGAGAGCAAATTTAATAAGTATTTTAGGCTTATTCCTCATATTTTTGGTTTGGGGGTTCTTATTGATCCATGTTTGAAGGATATTGGCCTTCGAAGTTTGTTACAATCATTGTATGGTGGACAAATTATAAACTTATATGATGGATCCATCCTTACTGCTACTTCTCATCATTTAGCTATTAGAAATTATTTTTAAACATTATATGATGAGTATGCAGCTAGACATGGTGTAGATGCACAACAATTTACAACTTCGACACCTTCAAGCACAGGCCGAGGTAAAAGTGCAAGTTTTGATAGGTATGCAATGGTAGCTGAACTAACTGGTGGATCTGGACTTGGATCAGCATTAGAGGTTTCTGAAATAGATGAATATTTATCTATTTTCTTAGTTAAATGTTAAGGAAATGCTTTAGATATTTTGCAATGGTGGAGAGTATATGGATCAGTTTCATATCCTTTACTTTCCACCATAGTTCGTGGCTTACTAACAGTGCATGTTTTGACGGTAGCTTCAGAATCCACCTTCAGCATAGTAGGACATTTGATCGACGACCACATGACATACTTAGATCTGTATACTGTACAAGCGGTGATGTGCTTACAAAATTGGTAGAGGTACGAGAAGCGAATGCAAAGCATCGATCAGATGTCTATAATTGAAGATAAATTTGAAGAGTTAGGACTAGCAGATAGGTATAAAGATTAGATAATATTCATCAAATTATAATTTTTATTCCTTAGCTTTAAATTTGTAATGAATTATTTAGGAAAAAAATTACAAATGATAATTATATAGATGAGTAGGTACCAACCTAGTTAGGATGTACTCATCTATTATGATGCGACAAATTCTGAAATAAATTTATACTTGTAAATGATTTACTGATTATTAATAAAGAAGTTATTTTTATCATCTTTTATTTTTATAAATTTTTGTACTTGTAATTTATATCATTTTAAGTTATTAAAAAAATTATGTTATTTTCTGTAATTTTTATGCATATTTTATGATTTATGGGGATTTTAAAAAAAAATTAAAAATAAAAAAAACAAAAACAAAACCGAGCCGGCTCGGAGCCCGGCCCGCTCAGGCCCAAGGCCAGGCCCAAGGCCCGGGCCCGGCCGGGCCCAAGGCCCGGGCCCGGGCTTCGGTTTTGCCCAGCCCGGACTCGGTTTTCCGGGCCGGGTCGGGCCGGATGGACAATCCTATTCAGTACGATCTACCATCTGCAGCGTTTTAGAAGTGTCCTAGGAAAGAATCGTGTCTTTCCTGTAAGGTACTTTCGATATCATTTATTTTGAGTTACAATATTATACGTAATTGATTTTCAGATTCATGGGTTTTCATGCAAATACTTAATCATAGTTTTGATTCGAAAGAATTAGGACAATCTTGTTTCGATATTTGCGTGCAAATTCATGAATGAAATTGTGATCGATGGATCCGATTTGCATGGAGTAAATATTATGACCACAAACCCACTTAAATTTGTGTACGATTTTGCATCATGTTTCATGAATATATGAATTTGTTAAAGGAATCTATTTTGAGGACTTTGGTATTTAATCACAGAAAACAACAAAATGGTCTATATGTATGTTTTCCATGAGGAATTGTGTAGGCGTCAAAAAATGCTTACAGACATCCAAATACCACTCAAGGCAAAGAGAAGACGATAAACGCCATTCTCTTAATCAGAGGGGATCATTCAAAGGAAGCGAGATAACATGGAAGAACAATGTACACACCAACAGGTAGTACATGGCGGCGCGGCTAAGACGCGGCAGCCCATGGTGCCGCGGCTAAGGCGTGGCAGCCCATGGTGCCGCGACTAAGGCGCGACAGCCTATGGTGCCGCGGCTATTATAGGGGAATGCTGCGGCGGTTACAAGGTAGTTATACAATGATTTTTTGAAGCCCACGTGGCGGCATATCAGAAATAGAACGTGTGCTAACGTGGACAAACAGTTAAACCACGGAAAATGTGGTTAAAGGTCGTGGGAGAACAGTTTCAGACACGAGAGAACGTGGGTGTAACTACCCCTTTAGCCACGGCAGCCCACACTACAGCGCCAATAGCCGTGGCAGTGTTGACTGACGCGGCCAAAGAACACTTGTTTGGTCAGTTATCTCTCCCCCGTTTCCACTGTTATGCATTCCTACCCCTATAAATACATCCCTAGACACGAAATAAAGACAGAGAGCATTTTGAAGCAGAAGAGGCTTGAGCTTTTGGTGATTTTGAGGAAGAAAGAGAGAACTTTCACCCTTTGACAAGCGTCATTTGGTGATTCCTAGAGATCTAAGCTCAGACTTGATCTTTGGAAGAGTGAATATCTTACATCGATAAGATACTCGCTTTCAAATCCCTACTTTGATAAACAAAGGAAGGATCCCTAAACACCCACATGATCTGTGAATCGGTGGTCCACGAGCCAAAGCACTCACGGTACAGGCAAAGTCCCACAAAAGCAGGAGTTGATAAACAATTTCTGTGTTATTTTCTCGAGAGTTATAATTTTTGCTTATTTTCATTATAATTTTCTGTAAACGACTAAAGTTTTAATAGAATCGACAATGGAAACAACTTTCGCTGAAAACAAACTGGCGATCACAGTGGGAGCCAACGGTCTCGCTACTGAGACCGTCGTGTCGTAGCCGATCAAAATTCCAGTTGAATCCACAGTCGAATATGAGTTCGACCAAACCAAGTTTGAGGAATATCTCTCATCATCCTCTTCAAAATCTTTATTATCTCGCGAGTACAAGAGGATCTTACCATTGAAGAAGGCTTATATGCCAAAGAAGGCTAAAAGTGAAGACTCTCGCCCAATCGTTGTTGAGGCATTGCCTCGCAACATTATCTCGGTGACCCCCAAAGCCGGAAGCTCTACTCATAATGATTCCACCCTAATTAAGGAGTCGTTCGATCGAAGTTTGCCAACTCTGACGAAGAGGGCTCGTCAGAGACGACGCCAACGCCGCGCTCGTCAATTAGCTAAGGCCTTGGAACAAACCGATAAAGTTCGTTACTATGCGGACTTAGAATCGAGGAAACATCAAGTGGTTCAGTCGCCTCAACGTCAAATCACTCACATCTCAGCAAAACTTACGTCGGAGGAATGGACTCTTGTCAAAAGGGCCCGTTCGACCCTCAAAGAATGAATATGAAAGCGTATGGCAAACACCGCTCGTGCCCGTGCTCTTTTACAACAAAGACGAGAAGGAAAGAAGAAAACGGTGGCCAAAGAACCACCAAAATTCTACAAAGTTTGGATTCCGAAGTCTGGAGTTATGCAAAATCAGCATTCGGAGCCCGTTAAGACTCCATACCCGCAAGGGGGTGGTTCTAAACGTGTGACTCCTGACATAACCTTGGATCGCTCAAGGGCAACAATAATTTGTTCTGAGAATGCCAACAAGGTTTTACACCCCCAGAAGAAGATGTGTTTGCCAAAAGACATCGTTATGCCTGGGAGGTCATACCAACAGACGATAAGATTTTCCGGCAATCATACCGATGAATCGTACTATCAAGCTGTGGGTTTGAATAAATTTCGAAAAAGAATTATTCGAGAAATAAACTCTCATTGTTCCTGTGCGCGACTCATTAAAGCAGCATTGTTGGAATACAACTACGCCAAACGAGAAGTCATCCCGCAAAGAGTCTCAATGTTCCAGAGGCTTTTCACCGAAATGTCAAAGCCCAGGCTGAGACGTTTTAGCAATAAGTTTGCTATTTAAGAGGATGAATTCCCTGAAGTCACCATCAATATGGTTGATAAATGAAAATCTAAGCGGCATTCAAATGAATCAAACCCCGACTTTTCCCCGGAAGGAAAAGTTAATTCAAGAATTGCCCAACGGATGTCTCGACTCCAGTCAGGAGCTATCAGACGTAGAGATTACAAGAGAATGCATGAAAGAATGTCCTCGGAGGATGAACTCTCGGACACTTGTTCTGCGATCGCTTCTGATGATACAATGTCTAGCACAGGACAAACCAAAGAAGTGTTCACAATCACTTCTGATCAGTTTGCTCAAATGTTTCAAGAAGCTCTAGTGAAGCAACGTGAAGAAATTAGAGCTGAGATGAAGACAGAGATGGAGTTAGCTATCCAACAAATGAGAGAATTGCTAACTCAACGGCCTTAACCTCCTGAGTCCAGTCAGCGAGCTGAATCCAGCCGCCACACTCAGAATGTTGTAGATGACAGTGATCCAGAAGTGGATAAAGTCATTATGGCTGATACACCTCCTAATAACAATAACACTGGGGGTGGTTCAACAGATCCTCCTAATAACAATATTGGGGGTGGTTCAATTGCACCGCTTAATAACACTGGGGGTGGCCTAATTATTTCTGCTCAACATCACTCAGAGAGAGATGATGATGAGGACAAGAAAATGCAAGACCTTGAAAACAAAGTCAATGCTTTGATGTCCACTCAGGAAGTAAAGAAGACGGGTATTCCGTATCCCTATCCAAGAGAATGAGATTCAATTTCATACCCTGCAAAATTCAATCTGATTAACTTTACACCGTTCGACGGGAAGAGCTCGCCTACTCAGCACTTGATTTATTTCAAGTCTCACTTAGGCATAATCTCCGGAAACGAGGCTTTAATGGTCCGGTTATTCGTTGGCACCTTTCGTGGGCCCGCCTTCGATTGGTACCGACGTCTTAAGCCAGTGAGCATCAATTGCTGGGATGATATAAAAAGCTTATTCCTCAGCAATTTCTTTGATGATGACACCGAAGTGTCAATCGGAACCCTTCTGGATGAGAAGCAAAAAGACGGAGAGTCAGTCAACAATTTTGTCAAGAGCTTCCGTAACAAGGTAATGAATTGCAGAGATCCTGTTACAGAGGAGTTCATCCTGCAAACATGCCACAATAATCTCTCCATCGATGTCCTGGAAGCCCTGGGGGTCGTACCATCCAAAACTTAGAAAGATTTAAAAATACGCGGTGAACAAGCTGAACACTTTCTTAAAAGAAAGAAAGCTGAGAAAAGCCGACCGACGACATCTACAATCGCTGGGAACGCGACTCTCGATCTGAAGTTTCAAAAGAAGTATTCTTTCGAAAATGATGAAGCTCCAGTCATATTAAAATACCTCCTCGCCAATGACAAAATCGAGCTACCACCTATTAAAGATCAGGAGGGAGCTAAGAGGATTACGGATCCAAACTACTGTGCGTACCACAGAAGGGATCTTCATCCCACCGAGATTTGCTTCGGACTCAAAAACAAAATCCAAGCCTTAATTGACTCCGGCGTCATAACAACGAAACAAGCCAAGTAAAGACGATTCTAACTCTATTGGGTGCACGAGTATAAACGGTTTCCCCTCACTCCAAAGAGTATACGAGTATAAACTGCTCATCGATACTCCAACAGGTATATGAGTCAAAACTATTTCTTTTCTTTCACGGGAAATTCCTGGAGAGCACCATGCATGGTACTCTTAAGGATAACCCGATCATGCAGCTGAATATAATGATAAACCCAGTTTCGTAAGGAAAGCTGGGGGTGGATGGTTCATGTAACGGAAAGTTCTCGGAAGAATGCTATATGTAATTTTCTTAGGGATAACCCGATCATTACAAACAAAGTGATAAACACTACATCCCCACAGTGATTTCCGAATACTCTTTTGCTAAGATGAGATTCGATCACTTTATTGGATCAATCTTCCCTCACAAAATTCTCATGGTCAAACCTTTAAAACAGTTAGGACCAAAGCTAAAATCCCCTCTCGATTCCTTTCATGAACGACCAAGCTGTGCTAAGGGACCTATAAGCAATTTTATATGCCTACAGAGGTCTCAAGTTCCTATTTGGTCAAACCTTTAAACAGTTAGGACCAAAGCCAAAATCCCCTCTCGATTCCTTTCATGAACGAGAGGTCCACAAATTGAACGATCAAACCTTTAAACAGTTAGGATCGTCTCAAGTTTCTATTTGGTCAAACCTTTAAACAGTTAGGACCAGAGCCAAAATCCCCTCTCGATTCCTTCAATGAACGAGAGGTCCACAAATCGAACGATCAAACCTTCCTACAGTTAGGATCGTGTCAAAACTCCCACTTGGTCAAACCTTACTACAGTTAGGACCATAACCAAAATCCCCTTTCGATTCATTTCACGAATGAGAGGTCTGCTTTTGAATTGAACGATCAAACCTTATGACAGTCAGGATTATTCAAACCAGTCTAGATTCTCTAAGTGGAGATCCCACTTTGAGTTTCTTTTGCACCAGGAGATAGAATATAAAATTCTTCCTCTCCGATTCTGGGTTCATCTCTACCAACAAAAAAGAGACAAGGAGATAGAATATAAAATTCTTCCTCTCCGATTTCGGGTTCATCTCTACCAACAAACAAGAGACCAAGAGATAGAATATAAAATTCTTCCTCTCCAGTGTCGGGTTCACCTCTACCAACAAAAAAGAGACCAGAATACTCCAATAGGTTTACGAGTCTAAACTATTTCCCTAATCTCAACAGGAAGTTTCTAGAGAATATCACTTAGAATATTCTTAAGAATAACCTGGCTACCTCCCAACGGGTATATGAGGTTAAACTATTTCCCAAACACTCCAATATAGTATATGAGTATAAACTATTTCTCCATTCTTCGACGGCAGTTCTAATTCAAGACTTCGACAACGGCCACGCGATAAACGCAGCACCGGAGGAATTTTAGCTATTCTACAAAGCACTGAATATACTAAAAGATGAAGAAGTCAAGAATTGAAGCCATTTATAGACCATCTTACGCAACTTCCACAACAAAGTACTAAAGAAATTATAAGGAAAACTTATCATATCCAAAGTGTCACAGACTCCTCTCCAAAATGATGAGTCTGAGATACTTTGGAGGGGGTATCTGTAGGCGTCAAAAAATGCTTACGGACATCCAAATACCACTCAAGGTAAAGAGAAGACGATAAACGCCATTCTCTTAATCAGAGAGGATCATTCAAAGGAAGCGAGATAACATGAAAGAACAATGTACACACCAACAGGCAGTACATGGCGGCGCGGCTAAGGCGCGGCAGCCCATGATGCCGCGGCTAAGGCGCGGCAGGCAGTCCAAGGTGCCGCGGCTAAGGCGCGCCAGCCTATGGTGCCGCGGCTATTATAGGGGAGTGTTGCGGCGGTTACAAGGTAGTTATACGATAATTTTTTGAAGCCCACGTGGCGGCATATCAGAAATAGAACGTGTGCTCACGTGGACAAACAGTTAAACCACAAAAAAGGTGGTTAAAGGTCGTGGGAGAATAGTTTCAGATACGAGGGAACATGGGTGTAACTACCCCTTTAGCCGTGGCATCCCAAGTGTTGACTGACGCGGCCAAAGAACACTTGTTTGGTCAGTTATCTCTCCCCCGTTTCCACTGTTATGCATTCCTACCCCTATAAATACATCCCTAGACACAAAATAAAGACAGAGAGCATTTTGGAGCAGAAGAGGCTTGAGCTTTTGGTGATTTTGAGGAAGAAAGAGAGAACTTTCACCATTTGACAAACATCATTTGGTGATTCCTAGAGATCTAAGCTCAGACTTGATCTTTGGAAGAGTGGATATCTTACATCGATAAGATACTCGTTTTTAAATCCCTACTTTGATAAACAAAGGAAGGATCCCTAAACACCCTCACGATCTGTGAATCAGTGGTCCACGAGCCAAAGCACTCACGGCACAGGCAAAGTCCCACAAAAGCAGGAGTTGATAAACAATTTCTGTGTTATTTTCTCGAGAGTTGTAATTTTTGCTTATTTTCATTGTAATTTTCTGTAAACGACTGAAGTTTTAATGAAATCGACAATGGAAACAACTTTCGCTGAAAACAAATTGGCATTAGCTATCACTATCCATTATTTAATGCTTTGCGCATAAGATCAAAAGTACTAGATTTGGTTTAGGAAATTTGTGAACAATTAGTTGCTGCAATTCAAAAGTAAATTTGTTTCCCGCAAGTCACAAATCTTTGATTGTTTATGAATATTATTTTCTATATATGATATCACATATAAAAGTTGCAGCACATAAAGTTGACTTTGGGGGCAGTATTAGATTAGCTCAACATTGGTTTAACTTTGCGTTGCAATTTATAGCAGATGGTTGAACTAACTCGACTCGAATTTGAAATATTGGACTCATAAGGACTTGAGTACCACCGTTGGGTTTCTGATGTGGAAACTACTTTCATGGGAAATGACTACATTTTCAAAATCATACCATCCGCTGACCCCAACGATGAAGAACCGTCTGACAAAGTCAAAGAAAATGCTCTATTGTTTCTGCGACGACATATTGACCCTAGCTTACGATGAGAGTACCTTCAGTTAAAGACACCCAAAGAAAAGTGGGATGCCCTAAATGGATGTTTTGGGAATATTCATGACACTTTGCTTCCAGAACTGACTTTCCAGTGGAATGAAATCCGCTCGCTTGACTACAAAAGGGTCAATGACTTTAACAAGGACATGTTACGCTTAAAAATATGTCTCACCTTCTGTGGAAAGGAAATCACAGAAGCTGATATGATACAAAAAAAAACTCTCTCCATTTTTCCTACTTTAGCACTTATACTAGCAAACCAGTACATGCTAGAGTATGACAACAAACAAATTACGACATTCAATAAATTGATCAACATGCTGCAAGTAGCTAAGAGGCATGATTAGGTTCTTTTGAACAACAATGTCAGACCTGCTGGGAAAAAGAAAATTCCTGAAGCTAACTAAAGTAAAATGACTAGTGAAAAGAACCCCAAAGCAAAGGGGACGGGACGTGTTGATCCCTCCCAACGTGGGAACAATGCACCACGAGGTAGGGGACATGGGGGCTGTGGGAGAGGCCGTGGAGGCTCTTCCCATGTATGGCGCAGAGATGGTGGTGGTGGACTTGGTGGTTATGACACCAAGGCACAAAAA
>NC_033800.1:127096796-127106150 GCF_001876935.1 Asparagus officinalis
ACAACGGCCACGCGATAAACGCAGCACCGGAGGAATTTTAGCTATTCTACAAAGCACTGAATATACTAAAAGATGAAGAAGTCAAGAATTGAAGCCATTTATAGACCATCTTACGCAACTTCCACAACAAAGTACTAAAGAAATTATAAGGAAAACTTATCATATCCAAAGTGTCACAGACTCCTCTCCAAAATGATGAGTCTGAGATACTTTGGAGGGGGTATCTGTAGGCGTCAAAAAATGCTTACGGACATCCAAATACCACTCAAGGTAAAGAGAAGACGATAAACGCCATTCTCTTAATCAGAAGGGGATCATTCAAAGGAAGCGAAACAACATGGAAGAACAATGTACACACCAACAGGCAGTACACGGCGGCGCGGCTGAGGCGCGGCAGGACATGGTGCCGCGGCTAAGGCGCCGACAGCCTATGTGCCGCGCTAATTATAGAGGGCAATGGTTGCCCGGCGCGTTACAGCTAGTGATACGGATATTTTGAGCCAGCGTGGCCCACATATCAAGAAATAGAACGTGGGTTGTGCTCACGTGGACAAACAGTTAAACCACAAAAAAGGTGGTTAAAAAGGTCGTGGCCGAGAAATAGTTTCAGATACGAGGCGAACATTGGGTGTAACTACCCCTTTAGGGCCCGTGGCGCAGCCCCACACCTGCCCGCCGCAATAGCCGCGGCAGTGTTGACTGACGCGGCCAAAGAACACTTGTTTGGTCAGTTATCTCTCCTCCGTTTCCACTGTTATGCATTCCTACCCCTATAAATACATCCCTAGACACAAAATAAAGACAGAGAGCATTTTGGAGCAGAAGAGGCTTGAGCTTTTGGTGATTTTGAGGAAGAAAGAGAGAACTTTCACCATTTGACAAACATCATTTGGTGATTCCTAGAGATCTAAGCTCAGACTTGATCTTTGGAAGAGTGGATATCTTACATCGATAAGATACTCGTTTTTAAATCCCTACTTTGATAAACAAAGGAAGGATCCCTAAACACCCTCACGATCTGTGAATCAGTGGTCCACGAGCCAAAGCACTCACGGCACAGGCAAAGTCCCACAAAAGCAGGAGTTGATAAACAATTTCTGTGTTATTTTCTCGAGAGTTGTAATTTTTGCTTATTTTCATTGTAATTTTCTGTAAACGACTGAAGTTTTAATGAAATCGACAATGGAAACAACTTTCGCTGAAAACAAATTGGCATTAGCTATCACTATCCATTATTTAATGCTTTGCGCATAAGATCAAAAGTACTAGATTTGGTTTAGGAAATTTGTGAACAATTAGTTGCTGCAATTCAAAAGTAAATTTGTTTCCCGCAAGTCACAAATCTTTGATTGTTTATGAATATTATTTTCTATATATGATATCACATATAAAAGTTGCAGCACATAAAGTTGACTTTGGGGGCAGTATTAGATTAGCTCAACATTGGTTTAACTTTGCGTTGCAATTTATAGCAGATGGTTGAACTAACTCGACTCGAATTTGAAATATTGGACTCATAAGGACTTGAGTACCACCGTTGGGTTTCTGATGTGGAAACTACTTTCATGGGAAATGACTACATTTTCAAAATCATACCATCCGCTGACCCCAACGATGAAGAACCGTCTGACAAAGTCAAAGAAAATGCTCTATTGTTTCTGCGACGACATATTGACCCTAGCTTACGATGAGAGTACCTTCAGTTAAAGACACCCAAAGAAAAGTGGGATGCCCTAAATGGATGTTTTGGGAATATTCATGACACTTTGCTTCCAGAACTGACTTTCCAGTGGAATGAAATCCGCTCGCTTGACTACAAAAGGGTCAATGACTTTAACAAGGACATGTTACGCTTAAAAATATGTCTCACCTTCTGTGGAAAGGAAATCACAGAAGCTGATATGATACAAAAAAAAACTCTCTCCATTTTTCCTACTTTAGCACTTATACTAGCAAACCAGTACATGCTAGAGTATGACAACAAACAAATTACGACATTCAATAAATTGATCAACATGCTGCAAGTAGCTAAGAGGCATGATTAGGTTCTTTTGAACAACAATGTCAGACCTGCTGGGAAAAAGAAAATTCCTGAAGCTAACTAAAGTAAAATGACTAGTGAAAAGAACCCCAAAGCAAAGGGGACGGGACGTGTTGATCCCTCCCAACGTGGGAACAATGCACCACGAGGTAGGGGACATGGGGGCTGTGGGAGAGGCCGTGGAGGCTCTTCCCATGTATGGCGCAGAGATGGTGGTGGTGGACCTGGTGGTTATGACACCAAGGCACAAAAGACACATAAGAACCCGGCAATGAACCTTGCTATAGGTGTGGAGATATTGGGCATTAGTACCAGACCTGCCAGGCAAGCAACAAAGTAGCAGCCAACTACAAGAGGTATAGGGAGTCTAAAGAACAAGAGACTCACTATACGGCAGACGAAAGTCATGACATTGATGTCAACCTTACAATTACAGACTTTAATGGCAACAAGGGCTTTGCTCAGTCAATGTATATCTCCGATTATGACTGATCTGCTACTTTACTTTTCAAGAAAGTTGTGAAGGCATAATGCCTCATTCTAATTAAACTATTGTTTTTGGCCTTAAAGTTTAATTCGAATAATGTTTTTTTAATTAGATTTATGTTGATGAGACCTTAATTTGATTATTATTGGCTTATTAATAAATTTTGGATTTTACTCTAAAGCATTTCATGTATTTGAGTTTATTTACTATACATCAACATACAAGGTTCAAGAATAGCATTAGTAAGATATGCAGCAATACATCTAGCACACAGAGAAAAAAAATATTAGAATGAAAAGTATGTCATTCTACTTAGATCAAAACACTCAAAGAATATGAGGAATATTTTTTGACTTATCTAATAACACCATCCCATTACTTGTAGGAATGTCCCAAGGAGAAATTGAGTGCGTAGCTGATATTGGGACTACCCACACAATTTTACAGAAAAGACAATTATTCATTGAACTAATTCCTTATACTTCATCTGTGACTATAATGGTTGGATCATCACAATTAATAAAAGGGTGAGGAACTGCCAAATTCTTAATGCCTAATGGCACACTGATTAAAGTCACAGAAGCTCTGTATGCCCAAGAGCTAATCAAACCTTGTTAAGTTTTAAAGATATTTCGTGCCAACAGTTACCATTTGGAAACTCACTGTGACAATGGGACTGAATACATATATATTACCTCTAATGAATGTGGAAGGAAGCGCATTTTAGAAAAACTAATGAGTCAATCTAGTGGATTGTACCTCACTACAATTCGGATTCTTGAATCCTATGCTGTCACCAACAATGAACTATCAATCTAGTGGATTGTACCTCACTACAATTCGGATTCTTGAATCCTATGCTGTCACCAACAATGAACTATAGGACACTGACTCATACAAGCTTTGGCACGACCGTCTTGGACATCCTGGTCGTGACATGATCTGTATTTTAAAAAACTCACATGGACATCCTTTCTTTCGAGTGACACACAAAATAGGACAAAAATCTGATACACTACATAGTGTCGGTCCTAGTGCTGCTCCATTGCGACTAGTGACTTCTGAAGCACCAGATGTATTATCTACATCCCACTCTGCCTCATTAACTATCTCAAAGGCACGTCACTCCTTTTGCAAAGCTTGTTCTTTAGCAAAAATAGGATCGAGACCTTCATATGCTAAAGATACAAAGCAAGACATCTCATTCTTACAAAGGGTATAAGGGGATATTTGTGGACCTATCCATCCAGAATGCAGACCATTCAGGTATTTTATGGTCCTGGTAGATGTTTCGACACGCTGGTCACATGTTATTGTCCACAAGAAATGTTGCATTTGCAAAATTTCTAGCACAAATTATATGTTTAAGGGCTCACCACCCTGATTACCCTATCAAGTCTATAAGGCTTGATAATGTTGGAGAATTTACATTAAAAGCATTTGATGATTATTGCATGTCTGTCGGGATCGATGTAGAGCATCATGTACCCCATGTGCATACACAAAATGGTCTCGCAGAAGCCATCATCAAAAGGCTACATATGGTGGCTAGGGCACTGGTTATGCGCACCAACATGCCTATCTCTGCATGGGGTTATGCCATATTGCACACAGCTTTACTTAATTATTTCAGACCCACCACTAGACAACCATTTTTCGCATACCAGTTAGTAACTGGATATGAGCCTGATATTTCACACTTACGTATATTTGGTTCTACAGTGTATGTGCCTATTGCGCCCCCACAGTGCACCAAAATGGATCCTCAGAGACGACAAGGTATATATGTTGGATATGAAACTCCAACAATTATCTGCTATTTGCAACCTTTGACGGGCAATCTATTTCCCACTAGATTTGCAGATTGTCACTTTGATGAGATAGTCTTCCTATCGTTAGGGGGAGATAAGAAAAAGAATTTTCTAGGAGAATAAAAGGAATTGTCGTGGTTTGTCCCTACACTATCTCATTTTTATCCCCGCACTTCACAATGTGAAAGTAAAGTAAAAAAGAATAATTGATCTTCAGAACATAGCAGATTCGATGCCTGATGCGTTTGCTGATATTGCTAAAGTGACAAGATCACGTATACCAGCTACAAATGTGCATGTAAGGTTAGAAATCCCTAGTAAGGGGTACAATGCCGTAGATAGAGGCACTACAACCATACATGGTGGAGGTGTGGTTGAGGCCGTGGCTCTCAAAAGGAAGAGGAGAGGCCACCTGGTTCTATTGACACCCACCCAAGGGAAAGGAGGGCGGATGTGGCACAACCTGATCCATTAATCATTAATGAAAAGAATCCCTCTCACGAGATTATCTCTGATTATAGTTATGTCCATGAATCATTACCGGAGGATGCTCCGATGTTCGGTATGATCATAAAGAATAAAGAAATCTTAATGGATTATGAGAGTGGATATGAGTTGATGGAAAGATCTTCCACACACATTAATGATATATTTGCATATGCTGTTGCTCAAGAGATCATAGAGCATGATGATATCGAACCAACCTCTATTGCAGAATGTCAACAAAGAGCAGATTGTCCTAAATGGAAAGAAGCAATCCGGACAGAACTTGATTCTCTTGCAAAAAGATAGGTATTTGGTCTGGTAGTGCTATCCCTGTTAAATGTAAAGCCTGTAGGACATAAATGAGCTTTTGTCAGAAAGCGTAATGAGAAAAATAAAGTCCTAAGATACAAGGCTCGCCTTGTAGCACAAGGTTTCTCACAACGCCCTGGAATTGACTACAAGGATACATACTCTCCAGTAATGGACGTGATAACGTTCCGCTACTTAGTGAGCTTAGTAGCATTCGAAGGATTAGAAATGCAGCTTATGGATGTGGTTGCAGCATATCTCTATGGGGATACACACACACACACACACACACACACACACACACACACACATACACACATACACACACACACACACACACACACACACACACACACACACACACACACACACACACACACACATATATATATATATGGAAGTGCCTGATGGCCTTCCATTGCCCAAGTCAAGTGACTCTAAACCACGGAGTGCGTTTGCAATTAGATTAAAACACTCACTTTACGAATTGAAACAATCTGGATGGATGTGGTATACCCATTTGAGTAACTACTTGATTGGGAAGGGATATAAGAACGATGAACTATGCCCATGCGTATTTATAAAGAAAACAAGTTCCAGATTTGCAATTGTAGTTGTATATGTTGATGATATGAACATAATAGGTACTCTTAATGAAATAAGAGAAACCACAAGCTATTTGAAATCCAAATTTAAGATGAAGGATCTTGGGAAACTCGGTTCTGTCTAGGCCTTGAACTAGAACATCGAGCTTGTGGAATACTAATTCACCAGTCTGCATACGTCCAAAAGATTCTCTAGCGATTTAACATGAATAAAGTGCACCCTGTTAGCACTCCCATGATCGGTCGAAGTTTGGATATAAAGAAATATCCATTTCGTCCAAGGGAAGATGACAAAGAGTTGTTAGGAGCTGAAATTCCCTACATGAGTGCAATAGGCGCATTATTGTACTTAGTGCAATGCACTCGACCAGATATTGCTTTCTCAGTGAACTTGTTAGCTAGATTTAGTTCAGGACCAACGCAGCGTCACTGGAATGGCATCAAGAACATATTTCGATACCTAAAAGGAACCATTGACATGGGTCTGTTCTTCCCCTATAGAGAGACAAGAGGGATCATAGATGATACGATAACCCCTAAAGGAAATATTAAGGGCAAGAGCGCCACCCCCTACACCAAAACACCGAAAAATGTTTTAGTTGGTTTTGCAGATGCTAGGTACCTATCTGACCCATATAAAGGACGCTCCCAAACTGGTTATGTATTTACCATGGGGAACACATCGATATCTTAGAGATCTACCAAGCAAACTCTTATAGCTACCTCCTCGAACCATTCAGAGATCATTGCCCTACATGAAGTAGTTCGCGAGTGTATATGGTTAAGGTCTATCATCACACATATTCAAGGGACTAGTGGTTTGAGTTCTACCACTAAAGAGCCCACTTGTATTTATGAAGACAATGCAGCTTTCATTGAACAAATGAAACTAGGTTACAACAAAGGTGATAATGCAAAGCATATATTACCAAAGTTTTTCTAAAACCAACAACATCTGGCTTTCCTCAAGATTCAAGTGAATCAAGTAAGCTCTGAAGAAAATGCGGCAGATTTGTTTACCAAGTCATTACCTAAGGCCATCTTTGAGAAACATGTGAGAAACATATGGATGCGTAGATTTTATGAACTACCTTGATTATACGGATTAGGGGAGAGGTGTAGACTTTAGGGGGAGTCTCAACACACACATATTATCATCCATTGTATTAGGTGTGTTGTGCTCTTTCTCTCTTCGACCAAGTTTTATTTTTTCCACTGTGTTTTGTTACTTGGCAAGGTTTTTAATGATGCAACAACTCATGCACCATTTTACTCTTTGACTTGGCACAAGGGGGAGTGTTAAAGGAAAAACACAATTAGCGTGCCTTCGTCAAAGTAATTCATGAAGGGTAATTTAATTCTTCATATATTTATAAAACCCTATATTTGACACCCTATATAAAGGGGATTCCTGATGAAATAAAGATGACCAATTATATTCTTCTTTTAATAAAATTCATATTTTCCATATACAAAGTCGAAACTCTACATTTTGTTCATATCCATACAAACAAAATATTTGGTTCGGGTATTCCATCCATATATATATATGTCATAGTCACAGTTTCTTTTTTTGGGCCGGGCCCAGCTTTGGCCTTGCCTAGGCCCCCACCGCCCTCAAGCTCTGAAGCCTCGTCGTTCGATTAAACCCCGAGCCCCCACTCTTAAAATTACCACCCTACCCTTTACCGCCGAAGCGACCGCGCTGTAGTTCCGTCAATTTATCTTAACGCGGTTTATCCTGATCGCATAATTTGAGTGCTCTCTACAGTTTCTCAAACCAGTCCGAATCCGCTCATTACTCGGACCACCGACAATTTAACATAAGTTTCCCCGCATAATTCTTACATGCAAGACACCATATCCACCTCCCACGTGTCCTGCCCCCATCATGACGTCGATCTACGGACGCGATGACCGCCACGATAGCGACAAGACAACAGCAGGCACGTGCCCCCTCGATGTACGATTCGCGCGGTGTAGTGCGCCGCGGGAACAGTATAACGATCCCCCGAGACCGGTTCTTTTCCGCCGTGGATTTATTACTAAAAACAACTAACAATTAAACCTCCCATCTAACCCGACCCGCTACGGTTACAAAAGTACACGTGGGCGTATAATTCGATGTGCGTGCCAACGGGTGCTAAATAAAATATTGACGAGTTTTCGGGCTTGCGTTCAATAACTTACTAAATTCTTGAATACGCGTACGGTCCGATTTCATTTGGACTTGCACGCACGTTTTTCTTTCTTCCTCGTCCATTTCAAGATAAAATTTCCCCTTTTTTTTTCCTTTTTAAATGTATTTTTTAACCTTTCTCAAAATGGGTTCAAATTTAGTAAGGGGCTGTTTGGTTGTATGTTTTTACCTTGTAAAATGATGGAAAGTGTAAAAAAGTGAGTCCTAATTTCAGTTTTCATCACTTTACATTGTTTGTTTAAAATTTCTTTTACATGAAAAGCTTACAAATTTCTTTTATATGAAAAGCTTACACCTTTTGATGATGTGTCACCGAAAGCAAAATCATCAAAATTAGGAGTGATTTTGTTGGAAAGCTTACACAATGTCATAAATGTGTCCAAAAAAATAATAAAAAAGTCAAAACATTGTAGAAAGTGGTGAGGTGGATAACCACTTTCTATTTTGTGTCATAAATACTCTAGTTTACATTATACTATCCAAACAATGTAATACTATTATTTTAGGATTCACAAAGATTCCTAACCAAACAATGTAAACACTCGAATGAAAAATGATAAGGTGGATAACCACTTTCTATTTTATGTCATAAATACTCTAGTTTTCTAAAGGCATCCAAACAGTCTCCGAGAGAGGTGAGAGGAGAGAGACGAAAGCAAAAAAATTCAAAAAAATAGCAAGTTTGATTTACCACTGAAAAGGCCCCTCTTTTTGTTCCCCTATTTATTGACATGAACACTTGTAATTATTACGCGTTCATCTCCTATCGCCGTCTCCAGCTGTAGCCCATTCTATTTTCACTTAGATAAATTTTAAAAAGAATTAATCTTTTTAATTAAGTGAATTAGATATTGAGAGAGATTATTATAAAAGTAAGAATTATTTGAAGACGTGATGAGCTGTTCTTACATTGAAGCTGGGTTTGGTTGATCTTTGTTGTTTGCTTCTCCTTCTTATAGAGAGAGAAAGAAGTTTTTGAGCGATAATGGGAGGGAGAAGATAGAGGGAGAGAGAGGAGTTTGCACTCTTCTTCCCGAAGTACCCCTTCACATTTCTTCCCACATTGCTTCCTCAATCCTCAACCTCTTCCCGTGAGGATCGAAACCCATAAATTTTTCTCCAAACCCACATCAAATCCGACAAAAAGTTTCAATCTTGACGGCGATTTCGCCATGCCGCAATCTTTCAACTGGTGGGCGAAGGAGACTCACCGGGGAACGCCGGTGGTCATCAAAATGGCGAATCCCAACTGGTCAATGGTCGAGATCTCGTCGCTGGACGACGATGAAGACGTCGCCGCCGGAGATTTCGCCGTTAAAAAGGGCGGCCGCGGAAAAAACGCGAAGCAAATAACCTGGGTTTTGCTTCTCAAAGCTCATCGTGCCGCTGGCTGCCTGACCTCTCTCGCCACAGCC
>NC_033800.1:127106160-127198543 GCF_001876935.1 Asparagus officinalis
GGCCGGACTGACTCGGAGCTCGATCCGGTTTCGTCTCAACCCGAAGAGAGCCCGGCCTTTAGAAGCCGATTTTATACTTGCATTAAGGTTTTCCTTTGGCTCTCTATGATGCTTTTGGCGTTTGAGATTGTTGCTTACTTCAAATCGTGGCACATTGGGACCTCTGATCTTCAGAAGCTCATGGCTTTCTCTTCTTCATTTGGAGTGCATGATGCTTTTGATTCGGTTTATGCGAGTTGGGTTCGGTTTCGGGTTGAATATATAGCTCCTGTTCTTCAGTTCTTAGCAGATGCTTGTGTGATTCTCTTCTTGATTCAGAGTGCTGATAGGTTAATTATGTGTCTTGGTTGCTTCTGGATCAAATTTAAGAGGATTAAACCTGTTATGAAAGAGAATCAAGATTTGGAAGCTGGAGGAAATGATTTCCCAATGGTGTTGATTCAAATGCCAATGTGCAATGAGAAAGAGGTAATTATCTCTAACCTTGGTAAAGATTCGATTTTTTTTCATGTGGGTATTTGTTAATTTCTACAAATTTATGATATGGTTGTCATGATTTTGAACTCCTGGGCAGGTTTATCAGCAGTCAATTGCAGCTGTTTGCAATTTAGATTGGCCGAGAACTAACATGTTGGTTCAAGTATTGGACGATTCCGATGATCTGATAACCCAAGTGCTGATAAAGGATGAGGTTGAGAAATGGAAGCAGACTGGGGTTCAGATTATTTACAGGCATAGAGTAATTAGAGATGGGTACAAAGCTGGGAATCTTAAGTCAGCAATGCATTGTAGCTATGTCAAGGATTATGAGTTTGTTTGCATCTTCGATGCTGATTTTCAACCTACACCTGATTTCTTAAAGAGAACTGTGCCCCATTTCAAGGTTCATATTGACTTATCTTCAAATTAATAACTTTGTTTCCATTGATGTATTATGGGCATAATGTTGTTGTGGGTTCATTTCAGGACAATGAGGACTTGGGGCTAGTTCAGGCTCGATGGTCTTTTGTGAACAAAGATGAGAACTTGCTTACTAGGCTTCAGAACATTAATCTTTGCTTCCACTTTGAAGTAGAGCAGCAGGTTAATGGAGTTTTCCTTAACTTTTTCGGGTTCAATGGAACTGCGGGGGTTTGGAGAATTAAGGCATTGGAGGATTCTGGAGGTTGGCTGGAGAGGACTACGGTGGAAGACATGGATATTGCGGTTCGAGCTCATCTCAAGGGCTGGAAGTTTATCTTCCTCAATGATGTTGAGGTACTAAAGTTCTTCATATTGGGCATTTGAATTGATTTATTTTCATTGCAAAAGTTTATCTCAATCAAAATGTTTGCAATTCAGTGCCAATGTGAAGTGCCAGAGTCATATGAGGCTTATAGAAAGCAACAACATCGCTGGCATTCAGGACCCATGCAGTTGTTTCGGCTATGTTTGCCTGATATTATCAAATCCAAGGTACATTTCTGTACATCCTATCCCCATTTATGTATGTTACTTATTTGGTTTCTTCAAGTTCCAATTTCTTATTGACATTAGTTGTTAAATGCAACTTCAATAAATTAACAATTAAGGCAACTTCCCAAATTTGTGAACATTTAATTTCAACTTGACACTTGTGTTGCAATGATACACTGATAGTTGTAATGTGTCACGCGTTAGATTATTTTTATTTGCTTGGAGTTTTAGAGTCTGCTTGCTTCTTATGGCAACTCTATGCATGTAAAAATTTGAGGAAATTGAATTGAAAACATGATTTTCCTACTTTCTTTAGGGATACACATTTTCATATTTATTTGTTGGAATTTGGCCCATAGGAGATTATGTGATATGCAAACTAGTGGTTTGCATGTTTGTTATTTGTCAAGTATGTCTTCATACATTTTATTGGAACCAATAATTATAGAGTTGTTGCACATAGACCTCCTGTATCATCGTTGATTTGAACGTACTTATCCCTGTAGTTTCATTGTTGCATTAAGGCCCTGAGTTGAAACTTTTCTCCCTTGACCTCTTGTACCCTGGTGAAATTTTGGCAGCTATTGTCCGTGGGTTTTATTAGTGATTCTATTTTAGGGTAAAAGAGAGGAGCAGAATTTAACCCAGGGTATATATCTACAACAATGGAACAACAGGAATATTAAGTTAAAAACAATGACAATATTACATGGGGTCTATGTGCAATCAACGCATAAATATATCAGTCATGTTTAGAGTTTTTGAATCTTCCCGATCATTATACCTTTCTCTACTAACTAGTGTTCTATTTTTTGCTAAGACTCATGTGTGAATAATTCTGCGACTGAACTTGGTGTTTCCCTATGTCCATTACTACAACTTAAAATTTAATTGTTAAACAGTTTGAGATTTGGAGACACCACATATGCGTTATTGGAATTTCTTCATAATATATGTTTCTTCTTGCTCGTGTTATTAATCAAAGCAAATTTTCTTCTGTTGCAGATTGGAATCTGGAAAAAATTCAACCTAATTTTCCTTTTCTTCCTTCTCAGAAAACTAGTCTTACCCTTTTACTCCTTCACCCTCTTCTGTATAATTCTCCCCATGACCATGTTCGTCCCTGAAGCCGAGCTCCCTGCTTGGGTTGTTTGCTACATTCCAGCCACAATGTCTTTCCTCAACATTCTCCCTGCTCCAAGATCTTTCCCTTTTATAGTCCCATATCTCCTCTTTGAAAACACAATGTCTGTTACAAAATTCAACGCAATGATTTCTGGTTTATTTCAACTCGGCAGTGCCTATGAATGGGTCGTCACCAAGAAATCCGGTCGTTCCTCTGAGGGCGATCTCCTCTCATTGATCGAGAAAGAACCTCTCAAGAATTATCGAGAAAATTCGTTGCCCAATCTTGATGCCATCGTAAAGGAGAAAGAGGATGTACAGAAAGAGAAAAAATTGATTAACGAGAAGAAGAAGCATAATAGGATATATAGGAAAGAGCTAGCACTTGCCTTTCTTCTATTGACTGCCTCGGCAAGGAGTTTGCTGTCTGCTCAGGGTATACATTTCTATTTCTTGCTCTTTCAAGGGGTTTCTTTCTTGTTGGTGGGTCTTGATTTGATCGGCGAGCAGATTGAGTGAAATTGAGGGGAAATGCATATATTGATGAATCCCACGGGGAGATGCTGAAATCATTTTAAGGCTAGAAGTTGGTAACTTTGGGAGGTGTAGATAGAGGTTTTCTCTGCCTGTTGGATATAAATGCTTCATTCTTTCAGGTTTCCAATTCTTTTGTAACAAAATTTTGATGTTCAGTTGGGATTTCACTTGAAAAGTTGAATACAGTACATCATTTTTATGAAGTGAGAGGCTGGTTCTTGTAACATGGTATCCCAAAGGGTTAATTGCACATAGAACCCTTGAGTATCGGCGTTTCGAACTTACTAGCCCTGTAGTTTGGTCGTTGCAGGTAGATTCCCTTGGTTAATTTTTTTACTCTTTATCTGGGTGAAATTTTGACAGATGTTTACCCCCTCAAACGAGATTAGTGAGTCTACGGAGGGTAAAAGAGTTGAACAAAAGT
Source organism: Asparagus officinalis (assembly GCF_001876935.1). NCBI lineage: Eukaryota > Viridiplantae > Streptophyta > Magnoliopsida > Asparagales > Asparagaceae > Asparagus > Asparagus officinalis. The sequence goes on from NC_033800.1 coordinate 127,109,702, forward strand.
TTAAACGTCGGGGTCTATCTGCAACAATCTGTGTACCAGGGTTGCAAGTTTGAAGCAACAGATACTAGAGGGGGTCTATATGCAACCCTATTTGTTGAGATGTTGTATGATTATTAGAAAAATAGTAATAGCGCACGATATTGAGCATGTGAAATGGATTCTAGGATGTGATATTGTTTGTCCTCTCTATCCTTGTATATGTTTGCCATCCGTTGTCGATGTTGGAATTTGCAAGTGGTCAAAAGATCTTTTGCTTTTCTGCAGTTTTACCCTATTTTGATGAGACTAAGTTATGATAGATGCAAATTAATCACAAAAGCAGGGATATTGATGTTTGGTTAATGTTAATTATAATTGCAAATTTGCAATCTATAAAAAGACAGTATGTATTTGCAATTGTAACTATTTATTTATTCAGCTTCTATCTTAGTAACTTTAGATTCATGTCATGTGGAGTACAGTTAACAAGTTATGCTAGTAGCACATTTTATTTAGTGTGGATAATTTGGAGGATAAGATACACTATAATTTTTAGAAACAAAATTTCTAATGGACAATAAGGTGGTCACAATTCTTTTTTGCGAGAAAATTATCTTTGCTTTCAATAGTAGCGGTAAATTAATTACATTGAAATAAATAACTAGAGCCATGTTTTACTCGTTTAGATGAAAATTTGATCATTGTTGTAATATACTAAAGAAATGAAACAAGAGACAAGAGACAAGAGAAGAAGAGAAATTGTAATCGTTTATTCAACCTTATTCCATTTCTATTCATCGTACAATTTATAGATACATGATAGAATACAAAAGGACATGAAATTAATAGTCCACATACAAAGTAATGTCCAAATACATTTTGTCTTTTAGATATCAACAAAATGTCTTTTATATATCAACAAAATGTCTTTTAGATTTCAACACTCCCTTTGGACATTACTTCGAAATGTCAATGCCTCGTTAAAAACCTCGCTAGAAAAACCCAGTGGGATAAAAACTAGTCGAGGAAAAGAGTACACGACATTAGTAGATTCTTGTTGCATTAGTTGCCTCATTAAAAACCTTTAACTAAGAAAACCCTGTGGGACAAAACTTAGCAAATGGAAAAAGAGTACAACTATAGATCTTCGGGATCCAAACTTGTATTGCATTAGTTACCTCATTAAAAATCTTTAGCTAAGAAAACCATGTGGGACAAAACTTAGCAAAAAAGAAAAAAGAGTACAACTATAGTCCTTCAAGGCACAATCTTCGGGATTGCGTTGAAAATTCGCTCCCCCTGATGATGACAATCTTCTGAGTCTATGCTAAGAAAAACCCAATGGGACAAAACTTAGCGAAAAGGGGCAAATTATGATAATAGACCTTCAGAGCCCAATCTTCAGGATTGTTCTTTAAGAATTTGCTCCCCCTGAAGAAGATAGTCTTTCAAGTCTATGCATATTGTGAACATATTTCTCATAAGTTGATGTAGGCAGAGATTTAGTGAACAAATCTGCAAGATTGTCACTTGAGCGAACTTTTTCGATGGTGATTTCGCCATTCTTTTGGAGCTCATGTGGATAAAAGAATTTTGGCGTAATATGTTTTGTCATGGTTCCTTTTACATATCCACTGCTCATTTGTGCAACACAAGCTGCATTGTCCTCATAAAGGACATTGGGGGGAATATCATCTTTCGCTAGACCACACGAGCCACAAATATGTCGTATTAACGATCTTAATCATACACATTCTCGTGAGGTCTCATATAAAGCGATAATCTCTGAGTGGTTAGAAGAAGTAGTCACCATGGTCTGCTTAACGGACCTCTAAGAAACGATAGTACCACCACAGAGAAAAAACATAACTAGTCTGAGATCTGGCATTATGGGGATCAGACATGTAGCCAGCATCCTAATAGCCCACCAATGTCATATCTTGGTTTCTTTTATAGAATAGTCCAAGATCTTTTGTACCTTGAAGATAGCGAAGGAAATGTTTAACACCATTTCATTGCTTCCTTATAGGATAAGCACTATACCTTGCTAGCAAGTTCACCGCAAATGCAATATCAGGCCTGGTGCAATTTGCGAGATAAAGAAGTGCTCCAATGGTGCTCAGATAGGGAACTTCTGGACCTAACATTTCTTTATTATCTTCTTTGGGTTTAAATGAGTCTTTATCCACTTCGAGGGATCGGATGACCATTGGTGTGCTAAGTGGATGAGATTTATCCATATAAAATCTTTCCAAAACCTTTTTCACGTAGGTTGACTGGTGTAGAAAAATTCCTTATGGGAAAATGCTCGATCTGCAGGCCGAGACAAAACTTGGTTTTTCCCAAGTCTTTAATTTCAAACTCCGTCTTTAGGCATGAGCTAGCTTCTGTAAGCTCCTTGTGCGTTCCAATAATATTTATATCATCAATATAGACTGATATAATACAGAAATCATTTTTGAATTTCTTTATAAATACACAAGGGCAGACATCATTATTTGCATATCTCCTCTTCAGGAGGAACTCACTCAGTCGGTTATACCACATTCTACCCGACTGTTTCAAGTCGTATAACGACCTTTATAATTTAATACTATACATGTTGCGATTCTCGTTTTCTCTTAATTCAAGAATTTTAAGTCCATTAGGGACTTTCCTATAAAAATATTAACGTCTAATGATACATATAAAAATATGGTCATAACGTACATATACTGCATATATAAATTCATAGTTTGTGCCATAGGTATTAACTTGCGGAACGTAATACAATCACTAATAGGAGAATATTTTACATCTAAATCGATGTCGGGTCTCTGCGTGAACCCATTGATCTATGAATCTCGCTTTATATCTCACCACCTTACAATTCTCATTTATTTTTCTTACGAAGACCCATTTATATCCTGCAGGGATATATGAACTACAGGTTCAAAATACTTTAGCGAGTTCAGCTCAACCTCAATTGCCACTTCCATCTCACCTAGTCCGAGTGCTTCAAGCACTCTATTACCGACATAGGTTCTGGATCCAGATTAATTTCGGAGATAGTAAGAGCAACTGTAGAGGCAACTATGTTGTCGACAACTTTCATATTTCTATTATATATTTCTCCTTTTTCACAAATTCGTGGCCACTTTAATTCTTATTTTATGTTAACCAAATCCTTGTCATTTCCCTTAACAATTGGATTTGGCCGTTCCGCATCTCCAATATTATGATTATCAAGTGCACGCGCAACTTTACTGGAGACTCCATCTTCAGGATGAACCTCTTCTGGAGGTTATGGGAGTGACTGTCTTTCTATATACATAATTTAGTTTGCCGCAGACTTTTATCTTTTACACTAACATGTTTTATATGCTTCTGGCACAATATGCTTCTGGCATACTAAATCATCAATGATATATTCAACATGAATATGGGGCTTAGTCACTCTTTTCTTAGCAGATTATCATGTGAACTTCTGGTTCAGTTTGACTAGTACGTGGATATAAATATTGAAGATCTTTTTCACCAATGGAATTTCTTGACATTATTTTGTATTTTGGGCACTAATCTCCCCCTAATGTCGAGAATTAATCTTCAATAAAAAATGCAGTCAGCATACTAAATTGTAAATTGATCCCCTAACATGGGCCATAGGTACTAAATTATTGACGGAGTTTCATAAATAATGTATGTACCTTCACCGAGGTCCCATAGAGGTACGCTATGGTGGTGATATAGAAACATGGACTGCAAACTTATCGCAACATGGTGTATTTTAGGTCAGACAAATTCTAAAATATACACATATGAATAAAAACCACATAGGTTCACAAGAGTTTAAAGCAAAATCAAGATAAATTAAAATTGTTTGACAAATGTATATAATCCAAATATAGAGAAACCAAATAGTTCGATAAGATCCATTACCTTCCCCTCATCCAAGCTTATGAATATAAATTTGAATTATGACATGTGCTTCAGGCACTACGACTGAACCAATTAAACTTGCATTATGGTTTCTCACAACAGCTGGTTGTGTTTTTAACAACTACTAATGCAAGGATTAGTTCATAATGCTTTTAGTTGTACTATTGTAAGAGTACAAGGTTACTTGTTGAATTGTATTCAGTCGAGGGTTTAAAATCCAAAAATGGCTACAGGATAAGATCTCCTATTATGTTCATAGCCTCCCCCTTGTCCACACGTATAAGTAATTTTCTAAATTATAGCATGTGCTACAAACACAACTCGTAAGCCAACTAGTCTGACATTGTGATTTCTAATCATCAATTGATTGTGCTTCTCTGCGACTACTAATCAATTCAGAATGCTAAGTGTAATTCTTGGTCATGTACTGCTGCTGGAGTACAATATTATTTGCGTGGAATAGGGAAAAGAATTTTTCGATCAATTTTATCACTGTCTGTAATGTTCTGCTTACAGAGTTTCAGCTGCTAGATAATTTGGTACAGAGCTGAATCATATTTAGTCATGTATTTGAAATCCAAAAAGTTCTGATTCAGTCTGCTAGTTACGTTTGAGGGAAGATTATTGGTTTCCATAGATCAAAGTGATCCTTCAGGGATTGCTCATAAAAATGAATACTTTTCACTGATACATTTAATTTTTTACGTCTTAATTGATAGAAAGAAAATTTAAAGTGTTTGCCTTCTGGGCAAAGATACTTAAAGAATCATGAGATATAATTGTGCAAAAATCACAGGTGTGTCAGTAAAAATGAACGTTCAAGGCCAAAGACAAGTAATAGTTACTATCATATATCACAGTGCACTAATCATGGGTACAAAATATTAGTGCATGAGAAATTAGAAATATTCACATTTTAATAAGATTACCAAAATCACCAAGCTCCTTTTTCTAAAGTCTCCATAAAGGTTATCTTTGACCTATGTCTAAGAGCATCTTATTATCTATGAACATCTTGTTAAACTCTACCTATATTTTTAGTTGATAACTTATTATGTTAATGTATGCACATGTCTACACAATGCAAATCTATAAAATATAGTCAATTGATCCCTGTAAGATTTTCAGAAGGTTGGTAAATGAAACATTTCAGGACACCCGTCCACACTTATTCCATGACCAGATAAACTTATTGTCAAGCATTGCCACTGCAGGAGATTAGAAGGAAGCACTCTTGCGTTGAAACTCAGATAACACAACTAAGTGAGTTGGATGCAGCTTGCTTACAGAAGTGCTTCATATTCTAATCACACATGTTTTCTATTTGATGTATTCAACCAGAAACTTGTAGCATATAGGTTTGTTCTGAAGTTTATCTGGTTAGTCAAACTAGTACACCGAAGGTTGGATGTTGACATATAGGTTTAATATATATAAAAGAAGATATTAATAAAAGGAATGTTATCACTTGAGAAACCTTTTTTTTTAAGCTTGTCAGACGTATTTCTTCATAAGTAAACAAGATTATAAAGCATACAAGATAATATAAGTAAGCAAGCTGTGCCGATTTAAACAAAATAAAGCATACAACCAAATCATAAAGTCTTGTTTCGTATTTTCCTGCCAAACTCAAGGCCAGAGAGTTGCATTTTAATTGAAATACAAATGTCTAGCCTGCAGTAGAATCGGCATGCTACAAACAGACTCAGGTCAGCTAGTGCATCCTTTGAGAAAAAAAATGTTAGATAGCTTTGTCCAGCCCCACCTAGCATGCTACATGATGAGAAAAGTAGTAAGGGTAATATTTCAAGTCCCCAGAGAATTTCTAAACCATGTATGTACATGTATCTGTGTGTGTAGTATGACTATTGAAACTAACATCCTTTGAAACTCTGTAGTCGTCACATCATGGCCTGTCTAACTGTCACATCATGGCCTGTCTAACTGTGCATATGTCATATTCTACAAGTTTGCTTGAAGAATTTAAATAAATGAGATGACAAGATTCATACCGGACATAATCATAATTATTCGACGGAAAGCTTGATACTATGTAAATAAACAAAGGCCGAATGTATTATTACCTTGCAGAAGATGTACACCTAAAAATTTATTTCTACGAACCGATGATCACGAACCGGCTAGAGCCACTCGTGCTGATAACGTGTTGTGTAGGCTGTCTAAAAATCACAATAGATAGCTGATCCCCATCAAAACACCGATGATGGAAGTTACACTCTGACGACTTCCAGAAGGTTACAATTTGAAGACTTTCACGTAGATCGCTAAATGTTACAATCTGATGACCTTCACGACAACTGATGGAAGCTCTAATCAAACAGCCTTCATAATCAACATCGGGAGTTACAATCTGACGACTCTCATACATCAGAGAGCTAAAGCAAAGATTACAAAATGACGATCTTTGCAACACTTCGACAGAAAGAGACTACAAATCGACGGTCTCTTCAAATCAAACTGCGGAAGTCCTCCCCGCACACCAGCATCAAGACGCATCGCGTTCATAGCCACGAACGCAGCTCAACGCAGCTTTATACCGCTGCCCAACGCAGCTCCAAGCGCTGCCCAACGCAGCTCTAATCGCTGCCAGACGCAGCTCAAATCGTTGCCAGACGCAGCTCAAATCGCTGCCAAACGCAGCTCTAATCGCCGCCAGACGCAGCTCTAATCGCCGCCAAACGCAGCTCAAATCACCGCCAGACGCAGCTTCCAAATCGCCGCAAACACAGCTCAGACGTAGATTCCAACGCTGCCAACGCAGCTTCTAATTGCTGCGTCCGAGCTTCCAGACGATGCGTTCAAGCTTCCAGACACTGCGTTTGAACGCAGAATTCACACCAGAACGCGGATTTTGCGTTTGACTCGTTCAAACACGAGCTGAACAGTTTCAAAACCGTTAGCTTTGGAGATCAGCAACAAGATCTTCTTCATCCTTGGCTTATAACCGACTTTCGGTTAAATCAACTATTTCATAGAGTTTCAAACTCGTTCAGAGTTCTCCACAACGTCAAATCATGAGGAGAAGACCACGTTCCAGTGAAACAAGACATCAGATCGTCAACGGAGAGCAAATTCGATGCAAGCATTCGAAGGAGGCACTCCATCGCCACCGTGAAGAACCCAGAATTAAACAAATGGGAAAATCAAATTCATTCTCCTCTCTTTTGTAATCAGGAATTCAAATTGTAATCGAGAGTAGAGAGAGTTGTAATCATTCTTTTTCTAAGCAGTTAGAGAGAATAAAGTCAAACACAATTCTTTCATTCATTTTCTTATTGCAAAATTTCCAACAAACAAAAGATGGCGACTCAAATCAAATTCATTCTCCTCTCTTTTGTAATCAGGAATTCAAATTGTAATCGAGAGTAGAGAGAGTTGTAATCATTCTTTTTCTAAGCAGTTAGAGAGAATAAAGTCAAACACAATTCTTTCATTCATTTTCTTATTGCAAAATTTCCAACAAACAAAAGATGGCGACTCTGCCGGGGATTAGCTTCTCTGACGAAGAAGTGGTGGCGCAATCCGATGTTCATCTCACTGGAACAACCATCGAAACTCTCGTGGTAGAGTTTGATCAAGCCAAGTTTGAGGAGGCCCTCTCCTCCGGATCCCTTAGCCCCAAGGCTATGCGCAAGATCCATAAAGTCTCCAAAGAGACTAAAGCTCCAACTGCTCCAATTGCAGCCGAACCGCCTAAGGAAGACTGCTCGGACAGCCCCTCCCCCGATGGAGTGGGCTCAGCTTCAGCCAAACCCACGCCAAGATGACGGGTATCGGGTCGAAAGATGCCCATGGAGGCGACAAAGGCCTTGAAGCAGGCTAAGAAGAACATCGCTCGACGGAGGAGGAGATCCCTACGACGAGCACATCTCCGTGAATGTCGATCTTCAAGACAACACGAGCTTCGTGTTTGTGAGCCCAAACGCGACCAGGCGCTCTACATTTCTGTTTCAGAACACAAGCCTCGCGTCTATGAGCCTAAACATAGGCTCTGTGTGAATAAGACTGAACGCAGCCCTCAGTGGTGCATTGTACAGTCAAAACGCAGTCTTCAGGAATGCGTTCCATTAACTAAACACAACTCTCAGGCATGCGTTTCAGAACCAAAAAGCAGATCTCGGGACTGCGTTTCACCAGCAACACCTGGAGCTCAGGCATGCGTTCGGGTGGCAAAATTCAATACCAAACCTGGTGTATACCGTGGAGCTTTGGGGCGTTGCCCCGAACCCCGCCGGGGGGTATTCCATCCCCCCGGACCCCCTGGCCCAGGCGCGCCGCCCCTGGACCCCCGGCTCGTGACGGTCAGCGAGACCCCGGAATACTCTGCGTAGCGCGCGACTAGATTGAGGGCGTATATAGAAGTCCATGGAGTCCAAGCATCGTCAACCAGATCCATGTCTGCCAAGGAGCCAGTCCTGTCTAATCATGGACTGGGAGTTCCAATTCAAACCTCGCGGTCAGCGAGTAACTCTTCTCGAGTTTCTGCAACAGATTTTAGAGAGTTCATATCAAGAGAAAGACCGATGCAACAAGTCATTCGTTCATTCCAATGTGAACGACTGATTCCTACGGTCCTCTCGGGATGTCAATGTTGTTCATTTGCGGCCAAACAATTGGTGTTCGACCAATTAATGCATGTTGCCTTGCCCAACCAACAACGACGTTCTCACAAGAAGAAGTCTCCAGAGACCGAATATCCCGAGGTCACTATCAATGTGATCGGCAGAGGGAAAACCTCAGGTCTTAGTTCCAATGACTCTGAGACAAGGCGTTCACTGACCGTCAGAGAAATCACAGACGAGTTTGAAGGAGTTTATCAACATACTCGGACTCGAACGTGAGCCATTCCCTCTGTCAACTATCGAAGTTTAGCCAGAGGAACCAATTCCGACGATGAACACTCAGCCATTGCAGAGTCCCAATCATCAAGCTCTTTTGTTGAACATGAGAGCTCCGCTTATATGACGGGAAACCATGAAGATCTCGCGAAGAGACTTGACGAGCAGGAGGCCATGCTCAAATCTTAGCCTCAATGAACTCCTAGACCTGTTGAATCAACTCATCGCAGACAAGGCCAAATCTCAGAAGACAGATTCACCGTTTAGGCGAGAATCTTCCCGGAGAGGAAAAGCGTCTTCATCCCGACTTCACACAAGCAAAGGGAAGGAAAAAGTGGTTGATGGTGCTGCTTCTGACCAAGAAGCCCATAACATGGAATCTTCCTCTGATGAAGGAAGAGAGAAGGAGAACGAGCATAATCTCCAGTCTGCCAAAATGGAAGAATTGGAAGCCCGCCTCAATACCATTGTTGACAGAAGTGAGCTCCAAGACGAGGGAGTTGTCAGGCCCTATCCTGCCGAATGGGATACAGCCCCTTATCCTCCCAAGTTTGAGGTCCCGACGTTACAAACTTTTGACAGCACGGGTTCACCGAACCAACATATCTATCACTTCAAGTCATAGACTGGGAATGTAATATCAAATGATGCCATACTGGCTCGATTGTTCATTGGCACCCTCAAGGGAGTTGCCTTTGAATGGTTCAGGAAACTACCTGCCGGATGTATCCAAAGGTGAGTAGATTTAGAGAGACTCTTCCTATCAAGATTCTTTGAAGAGGATATAGAAGTCTCCATCCATATCCTTCTCGCCACTAAGCAGAAGAAGAGGGAGTCCGTCAAAGCCTTCGTCAAAAGGTTCCGAACTATGGCTCTCCGGTGTTCGTCAGGTATGACACAGTCTACTTTAGTAGAGACCTGTCGACACAACTTGCAGACCGACCTTCTAGCCAGAATCGGAGTTGCAGAATGTCGTTCTTGGAGACAACTAATCTCTCAAGGAGAACATGCTCAAAAGATTATTGTCAGGATCAAAGCTGAAGAACAAAGTAGGCATGATCCACCTGAGCAATCGGACGAAGCCCAACCTTCACCTGAGCAATCAGACCAAGCCCAATCTTCTCAGTCAGAAGAAGATACCACGACTATTGAAGCTAATCCTCTTCAGTAGGATGGCAGGTCCAACAACTATCACGTTAACAATTACCTCTGATAGTCAACCTCATTAGATAGTGGCCCATTAGGCGATGTGCTATGTCTACCCTTTTCCCCCATGCACTTGTTCAAGACTGGGGGTTGGTTTATTTGTAGTTCATTCGATTATGAGCAATAAATTTTCTGAGTTGTCATGTTCAATAGAACACCTCCGTCAACCACAAAATCCACCAAAACTATCATGTTAATGATCACATCTGACAATCAACTTATCAATCCTTGATAATAGGATGATAGGTCCTCGAAATTGCTCAAATCTCAATCTTCCCCAGCAAGACGCTAAGTCTTCAAAATCTTGTTCGAATCACAGGTATCAAAACTCATCGTTCCTGATGATAAACTCACCTAGCAAGTTTCCCCAGCGAGACACTAATTCCTAAAATCTTGTGCAAGTCACAAGTACACAAATTCTCGTCATGTTAACACCAAACCTCTGACAATCAACTTATCAATCCTCTTCAATAGGATGATAAGTCCTCAAAGTTGCTCCAATCGCAACACAAATCCTGTCATGTTAACACTAAACCTCTGACAAAATCCACTTATCAATCCTCGTCAATAGGATGATAAGTCCACAAAGTTGCTCCCATCGCAACACAATCTTGTCACGTTAACATCATACCTCTGACAACCCACTTATCAATCCTCGTCAATATGATGATAAGTCCACAAAGTTGCTCCGATCGCAACACAAAAAAATCCTGTCATGTTAACACTAAACCTCTAACAAATTAACTTATCAATCCTCTTCAATAGGATGATAAGTCCTCAAAGTTGCTCCAATCGCAACACAAATCCTGTCATGTTAATATCATACCTCTGACAAAATTAACTTATCAATCCTTTTCAATAGGATGATAAGTCCTCAAAGTTGCTCCGATCGCAATATTCTCTTGTCACGTTAACATCATACCTCTGACAATTAACTTATCGACTCTCCCCAATAGAGCGATAAGTCCTCAAAGTTGCCCTGATCGCAACATCTTCCTATCACGTTAATATCACGCCTATGACAAAATTCACTTATCAATCTTCTTCAATAGGATGATAAGTCCATAAAGTTGCTCCGATCGCAACAAATTTCCGTCATGTTAACACCAAACCTCTGACAATCCACTTATCAATCCTCTTCAATAGGATGATAAGTCCACAAAATTGCTCCAATCGCAACACGATCTTGTCACGTTAACATCACACCTCTGACAAAAACCCACTTATCAATCCTCATCAATAGGATGATAAGTCCACAAAGTTACTCCAATCGTAACACAATCTTGTCACATTAATATCAAATACCTCTGACAAAATCAATTTATCGACTCTCGTCAATAGAGCGATAGGTCCTCAAAGTTGCTCCGATCGCAACACTTTCCACTTATCGACTCTCATCAACGGAGCGATAGGTCCATAAAAATACTGTTAGGTTAACATCACACCTCTAACAGTCAAACCCCCTAATGAACTTGTTAATCCTTTTTCAACAAGAATAGCAAGTTGTCATTATAAAATCCCCATCGGATTAAATATTTTATGGAATTATCCTAGTGATAATAAAGAAAATTTCTTAATTTCACTCTAAGTGAAAATTCATGCCAAGTTAATATTACACCTCTGGCGCTTCCAACTTTCTTTCAGTGTTTCAAGTAACACAGGAAGAAATAACGACAAAGTCTACGTATTCAACATCGTAGCACCAAAATCCGATAAGTCTACGCCTAACACGCGTTGCCGGTTAGTCTTTTCCCGTGAAAATGACAAAGTCTATGTATTCAAAATCATAGCATCAAGTCTAAGAGGGTTCATTCTCTTAGCACAACGTTACATGTGGAACGGACTTAGACAATCCACATGCTAGCCCGACTCAAACGGTAGTCGGTAAAGGCTTATCAAATCCGTTGATGGCTGAGGGTTTGCCAAAAATCCTATGCACGTTTGCAGGTCCATCAGCTTAATGGATGTGAGCCGAGACTTAACACAGATGAGCCAAAGACAAGTCTCAAAGACTTAGTCAAAAATGCACGGAAGCCACTTCCATGTCTCAAGTCAAAATGTTGAGGTCAGACCCGCGATGCAAAAACCGAACGCCGAGGTCACACCCGTGTTCCAAATTCAACATGCAAGGGTGAGACCCGCATCTCAAGTTCAAAATGCAGGGTCCACCCCCACATTCCAGAAGCAGGATTATGGCGCATACCTTCACACAGATCCTACGTGGCAAATCCCTTCAACCATGATGCATTCGAAGCAAGTGCAGAGAACAAATCCTTTACCACAAGGAATCAACAGCTCCAAGATCAGAGTTGAGATCCAAAGTATTCCGAAAATTCGTCCCAGTCAACCGCGAACTTTCGAAAACTTTGGAGGGGGTTCTGTAGGCTGTCAAAAAAATCACAATAGATAGCTGATCCCCATCAAACACCGATGATGGAAGTTACAATCTGACGACTTCCAGAAGGCTACAATTCGAAGGCCACGAACACAGCTCAACACAGCTCTATACCGCTGCCCAACGCAGCTCCAAGCGCTGCCCAACGCAGCTCTAATCGCCGCCAGACGCAGCTCAAATCGCTGCCAGACGCAGCTCCAATCGCCGCCCAACGATCGCTGCCAAACGTAGCTCAAATCGCCGCCAAACGCAGCTCAAATCACCGCCAGACGCAGCTTCCAAATCGCTGCAAACGCAGCTCAGACGTAGATTCTAACGCTGCAAACGCAGCTTCTAATTGCTGCGTCCGAGCTTCCAGACGATGCGTTCAAGCTTCCAGACACTGCGTTTGAATGCAGAATTCACGTCAGAATGCGGGCCTGCATTTGACTCGTTCAAACACGAGCTGAACGGTTCCAAAACCGTTTCCCACGATCTGAGGGGATCACAACTCCACTCAGGAGTGATTTAAGGGGCGGTTACATCCCATTAGCCCCACTTAGGAGCGAATTAAGGAGGTGGTTACACCCCTTAATCCCCTATAAATAACAACAAACTCAACAGAGTTAAGGATCGGATTTTTGATAATCAGATCAGGGCTGGATCTTTCGGGTTGGCAGCGAAAAGAGGATCCTTCATCCTTCGGTTGGAGCTTTGGAGATCAACAACAAGATCTTCTTCATCCTTGGCTTATAACCGACTTTCGGTTAAATCAACTCTTTCATAGAGTTTCAAACTCGTTCAGAGTTCTCCACAACATCAAATCGTGAGGAGAAGACCACGTTGCAGTGAAACAAGACATCAGGTCGTCAACGGAGAGCAAATTCGACGCAAGCATTCGAAGGAGGCACTCCATCGCCACCGTGAAGAACCCAGAATTAAACAAAGGGGAGAATCAAATTCATTCTCCTCTCTTTTGTAATCAGGAATTCAAATTGTAATCGAGTGTAGAGAGAGTTGTAATCATTCTTTTTCTAAGCAGTTAGAGAGAATAAAGTCAAACGCAATTCTTTCATTCATTTTCTTATTGCAAAATTTCCAACAAACATGTTGTAATATACTAAAGAAATGAAACAAGAGACAAGAGACAAGAGAAGAAGAGAAATTGTAATCTTTTATTCAATTTTATTCCATTTCAATTCATCGTACAATTTATAGATACATGATGGAATACAAAAGGACATGAAATTAATAGTCCACATACAAAGTAATGTCCACATACATTTTGTCTTTTAGATATCAACAAAATGTCTTTTAGATATCAACATTTTGTCTTTTAGATATCAACAAAATGTCTTTTAGATATCAACAAAATGTCTTTTAGATTTCAACAATCATAACAATCATAATACGAGTTGTTATACAAATTGAAATTTGATCATAACACATTCAAGCATATCAGCCACCTCCCCAAAAATAAAGTAGACAGGAAAATCTCATTTAGAGAAATCGTAGTATGTTCACAACTAGCTGTTTTCAGCAAAAGTTGTTTCTGTTGAGGAATTCATTATATCTTCGTTTGATTACAACAAATTTAAAGAAATAGTCTTTTTATAAGACCTTTTCTACACAACAAAGCAAAAAATTACAACTCTTGAGAAAATAACACAAAAATCGTCTATCGATTCTTGTTTTTGTGGGACTTTGCCTGTGCCGGGAATGCTTTGGTTCGTGGACCGCCTAATCACAGATCGTGAAGGGGGTTTACTGATTCTGACTTCGTTTATCGAAGTGAGAAATTAAAACGATATCTTATTAAAGTAAGATAGTCGTTCTTCTTAAAATCAAGTCAAAGCTCAATTTTAAGGAGTTGTACGAAAACTCATATCTGCTCTCTCTGCTCTGGATTGCTCGAAAATATGCTCGATCCTCGTCAGAAATGACCCTAGGGGGGTATTTATAGCCTCTGGAGTTCATAACTGAAAAAACTCAACAAACGACGAAATTAGACTGGACGAGACAGTGTTTGCTGTCTCGGCCCGCGAGACAGTAAATACTATCTCGGAAACAGTAACCGCAGGCAGTTTTCGTTTTAACTGCCTTCCCACGTTTCAAACTCCGTTATTTTGGCAGTTATTCACGTGATTTTCGCCCACGATGTTTCCCACGTCCCTTGGCAGTTAATGGACACGTGTAGGGCAGTTACAAAGGTGGTTTTTGACCATTTCAAAGCTGTCTCGCGGCGAGACAGCAAAAGTCTGTCTCGCTGGCGAGACAGCAAACACTGTCTCGCTGGCGAGACAGCAAACACTGTCTCGCTAGCGAGACAGCGCAAATACGTCTCGCTGGCGAGACAGCAAAGACTGTCTCGCTGGCGAGACATCAAAGTCTGTCTCGCTGGCGAGACAGTTCATATCTGTCAGTTTTAAGTGGTTTTCCCTATGTTTGGATATCTATTAGTATTTTTTGATGCCTACAGATACCCCCTCCAAAGTATTCCAGACGCATTCTTAGACTCATTCTTTTATAGAGGAGTCCGGGATACTTTGGATAAGATAGATTTTACTTACGATCCCTTCAATGCTTGGCTGAGTAGATCGTGTGGAAGGACTTGTAAATGGCTTCAATGTTTGATCTCTTCTGCTTTTAGTCTATTCAGTTCTTCGTAGAATAGCTAATGTTTTCCCGGCGTCGCGTTTATCGCTTGACCGTTGTAATGCGATACAGAGAGGGTTCATTGTCTCGTTCAGCGAGACAAAATATGCTGTCTCGCTCAGCGAGACAGATTATGCTGTCTCGCTCAGCGAGACAGATTATGCTGTCTCGCTCAGCGAGACAGATTATGCTGTCTCGCTCAGCGAGACAGATTATGCTGTCTCGCTCAGCGAGACAGATTATGCTGTCTCGCTTAGCGAGACAGTGTTTTCTGTCTCGCTTAGCGAGACAGAGTTTTCTGTCTCGCGATGCGAGCCAGCGAGTATAAAACTCGAACTTAGGGTTTTTTAGGGTTTTTTCACGTCAATTTCTTTACGATTTTCAGGCGATTTCTTGGGCGATTTTCTGCAGTTCTTTGTCTTTTCTCCTTCTCCTCATTTCTGATTCGTGGGGAGTTGTTGTTTGGTGGTGATTCCACTCGGATTTGATAGGTTTGATTTCCCTCTTTTCTTTCAAATCTTGATTTTCTTCAACTGTGACTGTGCATGCATTGTTTCGGCCATACTTCGTGATATTTTGGTCGATTTCATGCTTAAAATCCTGACTTTCCTCTTGGGTTCCAATGTAGATCGTATTTTCGTCATGTCGCCGCGTAGAGCTCGAGGGACTCGAGGCCGTCCGACTGTTCAGAGCCCTGAGGAGGCTGCCCCTGCTGCGATCTCACGTGGAGGTATATTTCTTTCACCTTTTCACGAATTTAAATATTGTATTTCGTCCATTCCATATGTATGTTCCTATTTTTTGCTTGCAGATCCTCGTTTGTATCCTTTGAGATACCCTCGAGAAGAGCCGGTATCCTCCTTTGAGGGGATCGACGCTTAAAAGTGTTTGTTTTGCTTTGACAAAACACACTTCAGAATACACAGGGGCGATTTCATATCATCCCACGGGTATTGAAAGGTTTTGGTATGCCGTTATAATGCCCGTGCATAGTAACACGTATCTCCTTTATACATGTGGTAGATGAAAAATCGTCACACCTGCTGTGGAGATAGCGACTATATCTTATGGAATAAGATATACCGCTTTTCTCTAAAATTTTAGGGCTATACTTACACGATTTATGTGTATGTTTCTTTTATCAGTCCGATTTCCTTCTTCCATCTTTACTGCTGATGCGGTTACTGGCCGGAGTAGCGTGACCCACTCTTATTACGAGGGGATCCCGTTAATTGAATTCTCTCCCCAGTTTAAATCTGATTATAACGGAAGTGATAGTGAATTAATCCAGCGAGGTAGTTGTCGTGTTCTACGACGATTAATCACGGATGCGACCTTGATTTCGGAGCAAGACTCGAATCAATGTATAAGGAAGCCGGATTTCTTGTTTGGTGATTCGGTGAAAGATCCGGAGATTGCTTTCTGCAAGCCTGTGCAATGGTTGCACCAGAGTGGGTCATCATTCTTATATCTGCCTTTTATCCCTCGAGATCACTCACTGTTAAAGTTCAGGAACCTATCGGTTGGACGTGAGATGTTCTGGAGGTTAACCGAAAACCACGAGCGTATTCATTGTGGTTTCGTTGGGAAGGAAGCCACCCCAGGTTCCAGTGAAAGAGCTCATGTGCGGGGACTTCATCCGGGTGTCTTAGGACAAGACAACATACCTCAGAATGAGAAGATAGTGCAAGCCAACACCGTGAAGAACCGGTTAGCGGCAGCGGGATGAAGATTACCCAGAGAGAATTTTAGATGTTATGGATGGGTCCATTATTCTGGGGACAAATGGTGGTGGACCAGGATGACTCGATATGTGTTGAACCGTTGGGGGCGAGAGTTAGCAGAATTAGGGTTGGATGTCCCGATCCGTGCCAGCATGCATGGCCTGCAGATTAGTGTAGGTCATTTCCTCTGTTTGTTCGAGATCTATAACCCGGACACTAATACATTCTTTACCAAGAACGGGGAACTCGGATTACCACTGCATGAAATGATGCAGGTGTCTGGTTTGCCTATGGGCGATGTTCCCTATCAAGAGTTCTTTCCAACCACCAATCAGCTGAACAAGATGAAAGATAGCTCAACTGTAACCCATGACACCTTATGGGAATTGACCTGCCATTATCATATAGCCATGGCCGAGATGGAGCCCAAAGCCAGAAAGAAATCTCCTCAAGTCAGCTTAAAACAATTCGACGATTATCTATTCAAAAACCTGGATGATCGTTCGGCAGATGTATGCGGATTGTCTCCTTTGAGTTCGAGTGAAATCAATCATCTGTTAGAGAAAACAAACGCGCAATCTTATACCTCGCGCTCAGAAGACGGATTTTCGCACGGCACTAAGTTCCGCCCTTATCTGTGGCAAGCTGATGTTCCGATTAGCCCTACTGCTCTGCTGGCGGGTTTCCTGGCTTTATGGCTAAAGAGGTGCGTAGTTCCCCACCAGTCCTCAGATGCGATGCCAATGGAAGTGTTGTATCCGGCCGTCCAGCTGGCTACAGGTCGCAAGTTATCTTTGCTTCCCGCTATGGTGGCCGATATTCATAGTGGATTACGGCAATTAATCTCCGTGTTTACTCAGGAGAAAAAGAAACTCTCCACCAGTCTGTCCATTCCGAAGTTGGAGCTACCCTACACTTATCTGATGACCTGGTTAGTACTTCATCGACCAGATTTAATGGAAGCTCCTGAGACGGTAAATCCCAGCCTCCCTCTGTTGCAGAATCTCGAGAATTGCAAATGGATCAAGCATCGAGGGCCAGACATAACGAGGCAGTTTAAAATTCACAAGTGTTGGGAATTCTTCCCCTGCTTCCCTCAGTTCTCCGGTACCTATAATACTACCTTAGTGGATGCTGAATACCCAAGGCAGAATCGCACCATCTTGGATGTCGGGTGCTTCAGATGGTTGATGAACATTCGACCTGGATATCTATTGTTCAGGGTAAGAGATGTTTGTCACATTGAACCCTATTTTCCATGTCGATTCACCCGTCAGTTCGGCTATGATCAAATGTACGTCGGCAACCCGAATCGTCACCTTAGCTTTCGAGGTGGACTTATCGACGGTGCGAGGGCTTGGTTCTGGAGCATCACTGGTTGCACAAATGTTGAATTTGATCTCCCCTTAGAGGTGCCGCCCCTACGGATGACCTTCCTCTTTTGTAAGTGGTTGATTGCCGCTAATATCGTCACTCGACGCAGGAGAATATCTGACTCAGAGGGAGAGGCAGCTCCGCGGCAAGCGGCAGAGGCGACTCGTGAGGCTATGGTGTCGACTCGAGGAAAAGAAGCTGCCGAATCCTCGAGAAAAGGGAAGGAACCGGCCCGCCCAACCGACAGTGAAGGGGAATTTGATAGTGAGGAAATGGATACTTCTGAGGAAGCGGGTGAGACTGATTCAAATTCTGAGGAAGCATCTAGTCTTCCCGATTCATTCTTTGATAGGGGACTTGTAAGACCTTCCGTCGCTCCTGCCTAACCGCCAGTTGCTCCAAAAAAACAGGGAGAGTGAGTCGTCATGACCTATCCTAATCGGATGACGGTAGACGTTCTCAGTGGACGAAGAGGATGAAGAGGATACAGTGCCTCTTGCTCATAGGCAGAGATCGCAACTTCCTACTCAAGCTCAAACCCAGATTCCTCCCAGAACTGAATTACGCACCAAACGTCGTCACGAAGGTTCTGAAGCACGTCCGCTGAAGAAACAAAAGAAAGCTGTTTCTAAACCTCGTATTCATCTCCCCGCTTTAGAGGAAACATCTGTCCATAGCGCTTCTTCAGGAGAACAAGGTAACAATTTGTTTTTATTGCTCTCACGCTTCTTAACGCTCAAACTCATTATATTCTCAACTTCTGTAGGGAGTCGAGAAGAAGGAGAATTGCCAGCTGGTGCTGCTTCTCCCGGAGGTATGGAGACTGAGGAGGCCAGCTTCGTCCAACAAATGCAGGATGCTTTGAAAGAAGGACCAGCTGGTGTTCCACCAACTCCTGACATTGATCCATCGGCTACGGACACAGGTATTGATCTTTCTCCCCTCGGAAGAGAAATCCGAGAAATGAATGAGTCGGACCGTGTGCCTCTTTTAATGACTTGTGCGCTTGGTCTCCTTTTAGTTAAACTAAAAGAAGCGGGTGCAAGTAGTGGAGCTCTTGACTCTGTCCCCGTCAACGAAGGTAAAATTAAACTTCGTCTGAGCAAATTTGTCTAAATTTATATGTTATTCATGGCTTAACATGTTCTGTAGATGCCACTATGCATGAATCAACTGAGAGAGAGACTACTCATGCCACCAAAGTCGACGATTTTAATGATTTCAACTTTAATCTTGATATCTCAGAGGACGACCACCAACAAATCCTTGATTCTCTGTTGAGGAAAACTCCTGATGCTACTATAGGATCAGATGTTGGGTAAGTGTTCGAATTATAGGACCAGTTACTGGAACTAATACAGCTATAATCACTGGGACATCTGATCAACCGGAGAGTCGTGACCTCGTGGCATGGGCAGGAACCGAAATTGATTTGCAATCGTCAATTCTTGAACCCCAACCTACTACTCCTATGGACCCCATGATGATAGAAGTCACAGCCAGTCCCCAGATTAGTCCGGTTGCAATAAAAGCAAGACCAACCGAAGAAGTTGGTACGTCGGCCGATGTTGTGCATAGAGTTGGTGAGTTTTACCCATCATTTGTTTCAAATTCCGGATTATCATTCCATTATGCTCATTATAATTCTTTTGTTTGTAGAATCCCCTATTAAGGGGCCTCTTAGTTTGGACCCGCCGTCTTCTGAGGCTTTAGTTGAAAAGGCATCTGATTTAGTGGGTGCATCAACAGCTGTCATTCTTGAACCAACCTTGGTTGTCCAAAAAGCCGGACTATCCTCCTTGGGCGAACCAAGTCATGTTGAAGGCTCTTCCGTCGAACTTGGTATGCTCTAGCTTGTTGTCTTGTATGCATATATATGTTCTGTACTGACTTATTTGCCTTTGTTGCAGTTCCTTTATCATTATCAAATCATATCCAAGCTCTGTTGACAGACGAGGATCCGGATAAGGCTGTCATCTGTTCTAATCTCCAAGGCTTCATCTCCTTTTTGAACTCTATCTCATGGTCTCTTGTTTGTTGGTAGAGATAAACCCGGAATTGGAGAGGAAGAATTTTATATTCTATCTCCTGGTCTCTTGTTTGTTGGTAGAGATAAACCCAGAATCGGAGAGGAAGAATTTTATATTCTATCTCCTGGAGTAAAGAAACTCAAAGTGGGATCTCCACTTAGAGAATCTGGATTGGTTTGAATAATCCTAACTGTCATAAGGTTTGATTACTCAATTCAAAAGTGGACCTTTCGTTCGCAAAAATGAATCGAAAGGAGATTTTGGCTGTGGTCCTAACTGTAGTAAGGTTTGACCAAGTGGGAGTTTTGAGACGATTCTAACCATAGGAATGTTTGATCGTTCCATTTGTGGGCCTCTCGTTCATTAAAGGAATCGAGAGGGGATTTTGGTTGTGGTCTTAACTATTTAAAGGTTTTGACCAATTGAGGAATTGGAGTAGGGTGTAAATAACAATGAGTTCGTTGATTTGCACAAACTACTCGGTGGGAAATTTTGATTTCAAACATAAGAATTTAACACGAAATAATCTGTCGACTGATACAGACTGATGATCATTGATCAATCCGACCGATGGGGGTTTCATAGCGTGAGATTACAAATCATCGAATCTCATCTTCCATGATTACATTACAACGTTTTGCTGAGGGAAGATTAACTGTCATTAAATCTCATCTCAACAAAAGTAATATGAGGATCTTAATTATTTTATAACAATTAAGAATAGATTATTCACATGATCAGTCTTCATTTAGAATAATCAACTGATATCGGGTTATCCTGAAATATCCTATACAGGATTCTCTAGGAACTTCCCGTTTTACATAGGTTATCCTGAACGTATTACGGATAATACTTTTTCAGGAACTTCCCATTTATTGGCATCATTAATGTGTTGCCATCCTGAGTAATCAGACGATAAGCACCGTTTGAATAGACTGTCTCTATCACGAACGGTCCTTCCCATTTAGGTTCAAATTTGCCTTTCTTCTTAGAAGTGAGAATCATAGGCCTTCGAACAGCGAGCACTAGATCTCCTTCTTTAAAGCTTCGTCGTCGGACCTTTTTATCGAAAGCCCGAGAAATTCTAGCTTGATAAAACTCGATTTGTTGTTGAGCTTCCAAGCGTTTCTCATCTAACATCTCTAATTCCTCGAGACGTTTCTGATGATGTTCTTCTGTCGTCATTCCCGTTACGAGAGCGATACGGAGAGAAGGAATCTGCACTTCCAATGGAAGAACGGCTTCACACCCATACGTTAAAGCATACGGGGTGGCTCCGGTAGGCGTGCGGACGGTCGTACGATAAGCCCAGAGAGCTTCGCCGAGTTTGTCATCCCAATCTCGTTTATTGGTTTTCACCAATTTTGCCAGAATTTTGATGATAGTCTTGTTAAAAGCTTCGACCAATCCGTTAGCTGTAGGATTATAAGCAGTCGATGAAACGTCTTTAATCCCGCATTTACTGCAGAACTTGATAAATGCGTTGCTGACGAATTGAGGTCCATTATCGTGCACTATTCGCCTCGGAACACCGTATCGATATATGATATGGTGTTTAATAAATTTGATCACATTACTCGTCTTCACCTCTCGGAGTGGAACTGCTTCTGCCCATTTCGAGAAGTAATCGGTGATTGCTAGAATAAAACGGTCTCCTTTGACCGAAGGCGGAAAAATAGGACCCACAATATCCATTCCCCATGTCTCGAATGGCCACGATGTCGCCGAAGGATGTAGATGTTCAGGAGGTATGTGCATATAGTTTGCATGTAATTGACACGCTTGACATCGCCGGGCGTATTCGACTGTGTCTTTTACCATAGTTGGCCAGTAATACCCGATTCTCCTAAGTCGATCACAGAGTTTAGGACCGAACTGATGTGCACCGCATATCCCATCATGCGCCTCTTTGAGTGCTTGTTCCGCTTCTTTGCCGGATAGACAATGGAGTAAAAGACCATCATAAGATCGTCGATACAACGTTTGCGTTATGGCATTGTAGTAAAATCTCGGTGCTCTCCGCCGAACCGAATCCCTTTCTTTTACGTCTTCCGGTAAGATACCGTGTAAGACATAATCAATAATAGGGAAGCGCCAATCTCGAACTTCGGGTTCAACTCCTGTTGAATATGCTTCTTTGGCAACCGAATCGTAGATAGGGACGATAAGTTGATGAGCTCTCACTGTAATTAATTGTTCTGTCTCGGGAGGTTGAGCCAAGGATACCGACAATGCTGCCAGTGCGTCTGCGTATGCATTTTTGAGAAGCGGAACGTATTCGATGAAAAATTCTTCAAACGAGCTTGCTATCTCGATGGCCACCTGGTGGTATGGAATTAGGTCTCGATTTCTGACTTCATATTCTCCTCGTATTTGATTAACTACCAGTTGAGAATCTCCAAAAGCTTCAAGGTATTCGACCCCCAGCTCTTTGGCGAAATTAAGTCCGATTATTAATGCATTGTATTCGGCCACGTTATTAGAACATGGTTCGGTCAGTGAATATGCTCTAGGCAAGACATGCTTTTCCGGGGAAACTAAAACGACCCCCACTCCTGAGGAGATTTTAGAACATCCGGGTGCACTTGCCACGTTAGTTGATCGGGAAGCCCCATCAAAGTATAACTGCCACACTTGTTGATGTGAGGTAGTATTAACTTTGTGAGTTTCATATGGCAGATCGTCGTACAATTCGACTACATCCTTCGTAGGGTTTTCCGCCAGAAGATCGCAAATAGCTCGATTCGACTACATCCTTCGTAGGGTTTTCCGCCAGAAGATCGCAAATAGCTCGTCCTTTAACTGATTTCTGTTGCTTGAAGTACAAGTCATATTGCGATAGAAGTAGAGCCCACCTGGCTAGACGCCAATTCATAGAGGCCGGTTGGGTCATGAACACTCGGACGGGATTTATGTTGGAAATGACATAAATCGTCTGTCCGACTAAATAATGTTGCATTTTCTGAATCGCGAATACCAAGGCGAGACATTCCTTCTCAATCATTGGATAACGAGACTCAACTCCCACCAATGTATGACTCAGATAATACACAGCATGTTCGTGACCGTTATCGTCGTCTTGTGCGAGTAACGTACTTAACGAATGGCTCGTCGCTTTGACATAAATCAAAAACGGTCTGCCCGATTTCGGTGCAACGAGAATAGGTGGATTCGCCAGATATTTCTTAATATCTTCGAATGCTTTTTGGCATGCTTCATCCCAAACGAATGACACACCTTTCTTTGATATAAACCGACGGATGTATGTCAATCGACCTTGCAACCCTCTGAGTTCTTTAAGATTTCTCGGGGGTTGTAGCTCATGTATTGCCTTCACCTTATCAGGATCAATATGAATACCTTTTGTGGTGACGACGAATCCAAGAAATTTACCGCTCGACATTCCAAGGAAGGATTTAGTCGGGTTCATTTTCAACTGATGAGTTCTCATAAGCTCGAACATTGTCTTCAGGTCGTTAATGTGGTCATTTTTATCATAACTCTTAATGACCAGGTCATCAACGTAACATTCGACGGTCTTCCGGAGGTGCTCTTGAAAGATCTTCGTCATTGCTCGTTGGTAGGTAGCACCGGCATTCTTCAAGCCGAATGGCATAACAGTATAACAAAAGACACCCAGGGGTGTTCTAAATGTTGTATGTTTTTCATCATCCGGGTGCATCTTGATTTGATTATACCCAGAAAATCCATCCATGAATGACATTCTTTCAAACCCGCATGTGTTGTCAATGATGACGTCCGTAATCGGTAGAGGAAAGTCGTCTTTGGGGCAGGCCGTATTCAGATCTCTGAAGTCAATACAGATCCTGATTTTTCCATTCTTTTTAAGGACTGGAACGATATTGGCCAACCATTCAGGATGTTGTTCTTCTCTGACAAATCCTGAATCAATTAGCTTCTTGACTTCAGCTTCTATCGCCTCCATAATCTACCGACGAAACCGTCTTTGTTGTTGTTTGACAGGTTTAACAATTAAGGCTATGCATTGCTACGTCTGGGTCGAGTCCCGACATATCTTCGTAGTTCCAAGCGAAAACGTCGATATATTCTTTAACTAGGGCTATTAGTTCCTCTTTTTCTTCCGACGGAAGATTACCGCTGATAAATATAGGTTTTGGATTAACTTCGTTACCCATATTAACTTGAACTACCTTATCCTCGGTAGGAGGTTCTCTTTGCTCAAATCGATCGCCGTATTGGATATTCATTTAATGTATCCAAGGATCTTCCCAAGTGGGCAACTGAACGTCTTCTTCTGTTGTAGCAGGATCAACCGTTGCCATGTTTGACATGAGAGTTTTGAACTTTTCTCCAATGCTCACATCAGAATCCCAATTCGAGGTGTCGGATGAATGTCCGCTCCTATCTATTAATTGGTTAATGATTTGTTGGCCATAATCGTCTTCGGATGAATCATAACCTAGACCTCTATTACGACTGTAATAATTATCTGGCTTTCCTTTTGGTACATAGGCAGGACGGGGTGGAACCCTAACACCTTGACCAAAATAAAGACCTTCACCGTGCAAGAGGTCATAACCTTGTTTTGTCATATAACCATTCGCTTGTGAACTATACCAAGAGAAATGTCGCCCGGGTTTTTCTTCATCCGAACTGGTGTCCAAGAAAAGATCAGGAGTTGGGGATGGATCCCCTTTTCCAAAGATTATTTCTTTTTCACCCATTGTCTTTGCGGGTAGAATCACAGTTGTTCCAACTGGATTTTGAAGATATTTTATCATCGTGCAAGACGAACGAAGTGGCATGTGTAGACTAGGATTGTCATACAATTCCTGCATTACATTATCAAGACAAGGCGAATACTCTAAATCATCCTTTATTATTTCATCGGCAAGTTGCCAGTTACAACTTTCGTCCGACGATTCATCACCGTCAAGATCGATTACAAGAGGTTCAATGTCATTTAGTACAAGACCTTCACTATAATCGAGCCCGGCTTCGGTATCAGCTTCTTCTCCGCTGTCCGTACCATGGGCCGATGGTTCAGTATCGGACTCAGCACCATAAAGAAGGGAGTCAGTAAAGTAATTTTCTAACCCCTTGAATGGTTGCTTATCCGCGACCACCGTCTTGACCTCCTCATTAGTGTCGACATATTTCAAACACTGATGGAGGGTGGAGGGAACTATAAGATTACCGTGGATCCATGGGCGACCCAACAGCAAGTTATAGGAAGTCTCCGCATCGATCACATAGCAGGTGACTTCAGACTTCAGATCTCCACCCGGATTTTTCCTAACGGTCTTGACCCGCTAGTATTGAACCCATAGATAACCGTTCCTGTGGAGGCTAACTTGCTGGCGGGGATTCCGAGATGGTACATCAACCGCAGTGGCATGATGCTAACAGCAGAACCCGGATCGACTTGGATCCGGTTGACGACGCTAGAGCCAATATATCCGGCGAAATATAGAGGCCTATCATGCTTCGAATTCCTGACTTGCATATCTTCTTTGGTGAAAGCGATGCAAGGAAATTTGGTGGCTGCCAGATTGCAATGCTGCACTGATGACTCTGGCTTTTCAGGAGTTGGCTTGATCTGAGTGAGGAATACCTCGCGCAACAACTCGTATAGCGTAATCCTTGCTGGGATATTGGCCAGCTGAGCCATAACGTCGAAACGATATGGTGCGTTCGAGCTTTCCGGTTTATCTTGTCCAATCGGTCGGCTGAAACAAGGCTGCTTCGAAACTTGAATCTCTTTATGTTGGGGTTCCTTCTCTTTTTGCTTAGCCGGTTGTTGCGGCTTTTCAGCAGCTACTGGAGGAGTTACAACTATCCCCAGCTCCTTCGGAGTTGTAGCATTTGGATTAGAGGTTTCAGGATAGCGAAAACTTCTTGTTCTCCATCAGAAAGTGATAAAGCTGCTATCTCCTCATCGTTCTTCTCGGGAATCGCCGAGGCTCCATAGCAGGATTTCTCTTTTCCCTTGCCCTTTGATTTCTTCTTTGATGTGGATGTTGTCCACTGTTCATCTTCAAGCAAATCCGGATGAACCCAAATGATTTCTCCATTGGGGGTTGTGTGAGATACAAGCCCCTTCTGGCGCTGTCCATGAGGGTCATCGTTGATGGTTTGCACTTTGACCTTTGATACTGGCTCTGCTTGAAACCAGGACAAAGGAACCGATCCGAAGCTAATTGAGACCGCGTTTGCACCTACTTTCTTCTCTTTCGGCTTCGGCGTCATAATACTAACATCAATTAAGGTTTGTATTTTGTCCTTTAAGACATAACACGTTTTAGTGGGATGGTGGACCCTCCTGTGATAGGCACAATACTTCGGGTCATTGGTCTTCATTGCTTCTTCTTGGTTTGTGACCGGTGGAAGCTTGATTTTGTTATTTTCTAACAAGTATTTGAAGATGACCGGAACTTCATCATCTTTGAAAGAGTATTCCTTCGGAAATCTGGGCTCAGAATTCTTAAACTGCTTCTGAGGTTGTTGATTCTGATTTGGTGCCAACTGGAAGGATGACTGCTGCGGTTGTTGTTGCGGCGGCTGTTGCGACGTTTGATGTGCATCCACAGCTACTGCGGACCCTTTTCCTCTGCCTCGAGGGTTAAAGTTCTGCTTTTGATTATTAGCTGGTGGCAAACCTCTCTCCAAGTTCTTTCTCTTGAGAAAGCGTTCAGCCTGTTCACCTCTCACTTTCAACTCCTTCCAAGTTTTAGAGGGCACAACTCCCATGACCTCTAATACATCCAGCGACAGGTTATTATGACATGTTTGCAGAATAAATTCCTCCGTGAGTGGATCTCTACAGTTCACCGCTTTGTCCCGGAATCGTTTGACAAAGACATCGACCGATTCTCTATCCTTCTGCTTCTCATCCAACAACGTGCCAATTGAGACCTCTGTGTCGTCGTCAAAAAAATTAGTGAGGAATAGTTCTTCCATATCCTCCCAGCTAGTGATACTCCCGGGCTTAAGGCGTCGGTACCAATCGAATGTAGGCCCGCGAAGGGTTCCTACGAATGACCGGACCATCAGGGCTTCGTTCCCGGATATTGCGCCGAGATACGACTTGAAATAGATCAAGTGCTGAGTTGGTGAACCCCTGCCATCAAAAGGAGTAAAGTTAATCAAATTAAATTTCTGGGGATAAGGAATCAGGTCCCAGTTGATCCGGCGTGATTGCAAATGATTCTCTGACTTGCCCAACACTGGATGCGGTGTCGTCAGAAGCGACAGCAGAACAAGTATCTGATAATTCTTCGTCTGAAGATAAACCCCCGTGCATTCTCTTGTAATCCCGACGTAGGTTGGCTCTTCTTTGTAGCCGCAACATCCTTTGAGAAAGGCCCCGCTCAACTCTCCCTCCCGGAGAGAAATTAGGGTCATGGTTGACTGACCGTTGCTTTCCTTTGTTGGTCATGTTGATAGTGACCTCAGGGAAATCATCTTGTCGGATTATAGGTTTTTTCTTGTTGAAACGTCTCATTTTGGGTCTTGACGCTTCATTGGACATTCTTTGAAATACGGAGACTCTTGTTGAATTATTTTTAGAGCATCCGCATTCTGTCAGCACTGCTTTAATGAGTCTCTCGCAAGCGCAATGAGACTCGTTTTCTCGGACAATCCTTTTTTTTGAATTGTTTTTCTGATAGTACAGCTCGTCGTTATTATGACTTGAGCAACCTATCTTTTGTTTCTGAACTTTGTTAACGTGCACAGGACGACTGGTCGTCGCCTCTGGGCGATTTAAAGTTGAATTTTTAAATCCACCCCTTTGCGGAAGTGGGGTTTTCATAGGTCCTAAACGAGAGTGAACTGGTATTCTCTCGTTCTGGACTTGTGCAGTTCTGACAGGTGGGTGTTTACGACCCCCTGTATATGAAACCACCATGGGTTTATTTGCTGGACTTGGTTGTTCTTTGGCCGGGGCTTTGCCTCGATCGTCAACCGAAGGGCCGAGGCGATCCGCCATTGTTATTTTAAACTTGGACAAATCTGGGCTAACGCAGGGTTTCACCGTTGATGTAGTAGACGGGCCCGGAACGGATGCTTGCGGCGTCTTTGGCATCCAAACTCTGCGGTTCTTCGGTGGCTTTTCAGACACCGTCTCCTTCTTGGTTTCTTGTGCTTGTTGACGAAGAGCGCGAGCACGGGCGGCCTTCGCCTTACGCCTTTGTATCCGTTCCTTGAGGGTTGAACGGGCCCTTTTGACGAGAGTCCACTCCTCCGTCGTAAGTTGTGCAGAAATATGATTATCTTGCCGTTGAGGCAACTGAGTCATTTTCTGTTTCCTTGACTCTAGGTCCGCATAGTAATGGACCCCGTCGGTTTGTTGCATGGCCTTAGCCAATTGACGAGCACGGCGCTGGCGCTGTCTCTGACGAGCTCTCTTCGTCAACACCGGTGAGCTATTGATTAACGACTCCGTAATGGGTGTAGAGTCGTTTTGAGTAGGGATGTTGCAAGGAGATTCCTTAGCAGCAGTCGGGCAAGAATCTTCGCCTGCGGTCTCCGTTGGAATTGCAGACTTGAAAGTTTTCTTGAAAGGTGAAATCTTCCTATATTTGCGAGACGGGGAAGATTTCGCAGATGAGGATGATAAATATTCCTCAAACTTTGCTTGATCGAATTCATATTCGATCTCTTCATTGACAACGATCTTGATCGGTTGCGACACCGCGGCCTCGGCAGCGAGGCCGCTGGCTCCCACTGTGGTCGCCAGTTTGTTTTCGTGGTCGCCAGTTTGTTTTCGTCAAAAATTGGTTTTGTTGAGGAATTCATTATACTTTTGTTTGATTACAACAAATTCAAAGAAATAGTCTTTTTTAAGACCTTTTCTACACAACAAAGCAAAAAATTACAACTCTTGAGAAAATAACACAAAAATCGTCTATCAATTCTTGTTTTTGTGGGACTTTGCCTGTGCCAGGAATGCTTTGGTTCGTGGACCGCCGAATCACAGATCGTGAAGGGGGTTTACTGATTCTGACTTCGTTTATCGAAGTGAGAAATTGAAATGATATCTTATCAAAGTAAGATAGTCGTTCTTCTTAAAATCAAGTCAAAGCTCAATTTCAAGGAGTTGCACGAAAACTCAAATCTGCTCTCTCTGCTCTGGATTGCTCTAAAATATGCTCGATCCTCGTCAGAAATGACCCTAGGGGGGTATTTATAGCCTCTGGAGTTCATAACTAAAAAAACTCAACAAACGACGAAATTAGACAGTGTTTGCTGTCTCGGCCCGCGAGATAGTAAATACTATCTCGGAAATAGTAACCGCAGGCAGTTTTCGTTTTAACTGCATTCCCACGTTTCAAACTCCGTTATTTTGGCAGTTATTCACGTGATTTTCGCCCACGATGTTTCCCACGTCCCTTGGCAGTTAATGGACACGTGTAGGGCAGTTACAAAGGTGGTTTTTTGACCATTTCAAATGTCTCGCTGGCGAGACAGCAAATACTGTCTCGCTGGCGAGACAGCAAATACTGTCTCGCTGCGAGACAGCAAAGACTGTCTCGGTGGCGAGACAGCAAAGTCTGTCTCGCTGGCGAGACAGTTCATATCTGTCAGTTTTAAATGGTTTTCCCTATGTTTGGATATCTATTAGCATTTTTTGATGCCTACACTAGCATCACAACAAAACATCATAACAAGTATACCATCCACAAAAACTCCCAAAAGTACCTAACATACTGAAAGAATTTCTTTAATCCAAAATGATGAGCCAAGCAGTCACATCTCCATTCCAGTAACTTCTTGCCCTTGATACTGTCACCTCACTTACCACACATGAGAAGTCTTAAGAGCAGCTTAGATGAGCTCTCCTCTCGAGGCAGTGCATTGCACACTCACTCAATATATACCTGTAGAATCCATAGCTCCAACTCTTTCTTATCTAACTTCAGAATGTTTTTGGGCACCAGTCTCCTAATGCGATTGATCTCCCATAACTTGAAAAGAGTCTCCAATTTCTCTATCATATGCTCAGAAAAAAAATGAGAACCATCTGAAATATTGTTTTACCATAAAGAAGATAAATGATTACTTTTGCTCCACAATTCAAGTGCATATTCTTGCTTATCAGTGACAATTCGCAAATTTCTTTCTTGCCATATCATCCATAAGAGAGCAACAAAATGAACATCTCATAATAGCCTCTTGAAAAGAGTCTGTTCGGTTATTTCCTAAAAATCAAGAAATGGAAATGGAAAAGGTGAAAATCTCAAAAAGTTCTATTTCTTCCATTTCCATCCCTAAAACTCACCCACAACATCCAATAAAATATTATTTTCATCCAACAACTCATCCACATCATCTAATAAAATATTATTTTCATCTAACCACTCATCCATCACATCTAATAAAATATTATTTTCATCTAACAACTTATCCATCACATCTAATAAAATATTATTTTCATCCAAACATCACTCATCTCATCTCTTCTCATCATTTCAAATCACTCATATCATCCAATAAAATATTATAACATTTCACCTCATCTCATTAACATTTTATTTCTTTGTTTTCATCCCAAAAAGTTGTGAATACACTTTTCTTAAGTGTGGGTCACACCACCCAATAATACAATGACAACTCATCTCATCTCATTTTATTTTTTATTTTTAAGAATGAACCAAATAAAAGAAAACAACAAACTACAGGAAATAGGTTTCTTATAATTCATTTCCTTATTTTTTTGGCCAACCAAAAAAAGAAAACAACAAACTACAGGAAATAGGTTTCTTATAATTCATTTCCTTATTTTTTTGGCCAACCAAACAACATCAAAACTAGTTTTCTTAAAAAATCACTCACATCATCCAATAATAATGTGACAACTCATCTCATCTCATCTCCATTTCTTTGATTACCTTCTTTTTTTAGCCAACCAAACAATTCAAAAACCTATTTTCTTAGAAATAGATTTCATTTTCTTTGATTTCCCTCTTTTTTTAGGCAAACGAACAGGCATTCCTTAAGATCTTTAAGAAATTGCATCTCCAAACTGTCCTTAAGATCTTTACCTACTCAAAATCACCCCCGACTACCATCTTTAAATCCGAGAGAATTTCAAAATGAAGAAACACATGAGAATGCGATTCATTATTTGCATCGCATAGCACACACATTGGATCAACATGCATTCCTTTTCTAATCAAAGTGCTTTTAGTGATTAAACAATCTTTGATTCCAACCGAACCCAAAATTTGACTTTAGGAGGAACTGGTACATGTAGGCTTTAATCGTGATTAAATCATAGAGATTAAACAACAATAAGAGTGGAAGCTATACCAGAATCCATAGCTAGGATTTGCACTGATCTGACTTGGGTTTTGATGATCTTCTAATCTTAGGGTTTCTCATTAGTTTCTCTTTAGATGGGGATAAGAGAATTGAGTTTGTTAACCTTAGATTAGGGACCATAACCCCATATATATGTGTTGTACATTTATAATTTGACCCCTCATCAAATTATAAATACAACCTGGTATCTGCACATTTAGCCCAAGATTTAATTAAATACCCATTAACCCAAATTGATTGATCACTTTATGATAGTAATACACACTGATAAACATATGTACCCACAATTAGATTTAAATCCAACAATCTCCCACTTGGGCACCATATTATTCCTTAAAGTGTGTATAACCTTATGAACTCAAAAATTGCTATCACTGGAAAGAGTATTTCCAAACAATCTCATCCATTGAGTATATCAATATAGGATCAAAGTGGCATTCGTCATATTTATCGTGACTAGACCCATTAATTGTCACTTATACCAATACAATCAAACGACATAGATCAATCATAGATATGCAGCATGAAAATTACATACAATGTGATTAGTACATGTCTATTTTTAACTGGTCCTACCTTAAACTTTAGCGAGGTCAACCTCAACATAATGTAACAGAGTGTATGAACTGAATATTTTATTCTGATCAGACAATACAATATAACATAAGGCACCACAATCACAAACTCCCACTAAATCACGATATCATCAATTAATACCACACCCATATGAGCGTGTGCTCATGAAAGACCTAAGGTGGCAATCCTTTAGTAAGAGGGTCAGCTATCATGGAGTTTATTCCAATGTGCTCTATGGATATCTGTCCATTCTGTATCCTTTCTTTCACAACTAGAAACTTAATATCAATATATTTTGACTTTGTTAAGCTCTTGTTGTTATTGGAATACATAACTGTAGATTTATTGTCACAATATAACCTTAATGGTCTTTTAACATTTTTCAGAATGCGCAGTCTCGTGACAAAATTTCGTAGCCATATTCCCTGATTGGATGCCTCATAGCAAGCTACAAATTCTGCTATCATAGTGGAGGAAGCTACAAATGTTTGTTTGATATTTTTCCATGATATAGCTTCTCCTACTAACATATAGATATAGCTTGATGTAGACTTTCTGCTATCTTGGCATCCAGTAAAATCAGAATCAGAATACCCAATAACCTCCAACTATTCTGATTTTCTGTATGTGAGCATATAATCTTTTATTTTCTGAAGATACCTCATAACCCTTTTGGCTGCTATCCAATGATCCATACCAGAGTTGCTTAAGCATCTGCCTAATATCTCAACAATATACGCAATATCCGAACGCGTACACACCTGAGCATACATTAGACTTCCCACAGCCGAAGCATAAGGAATCTTCTGCATTTTCTGAATTTCAAGGTTGCCTTTAGGGCACTGATTGAGACTGAACATGTCTCCTTTAGCAACAGGGATGTCACCTGGTCTACAGTCTTGCATGCCAAACCTTTTGAGTACTTTATCGATATAGCTCTTTTGTGATAACTCAAGTATACCTCGAGAACGATCTTAATGTATCTGAATTCCTAATATAAAAGAGGCATCCCCAAGATCTTTCATCTCAAAATTCTTTGATAGAAATCTCTTGGATTCGTGCAACATTCCTATATCATTAGTGGCAAGCAATATGTCATCGACATACAGGACCAGGAAAACATACTTACTCCCACTGAACTTGTGATATACATAGTCATTAATAATATTCATCTCAAAACAAACGAGATAATTATTTGTTGAAACTTGTAATACCATTGACGAGGATCTTGCTTGAGTCCATAGATGAGTTTTTAAATTTGCAAACCATATTCTTTAGGTCTCCTGACATAAAAATTTCTGGTTGCACCATATAAATCATCTCATCAATGTCGCCATTGAGAAATGCAGTCTTAACATCTATCTGATGTAACTCAAGATCAAAATGAGCAACAAGCGTCATGATTGTTCTAAAAGAGTCTTTCGATGAAACCGGAGAGAAAGTCTCTGTATAATCAATGTCTTCCGTTTGAGTAAAGCCTTTAGCTACAAGACTGTAGGTGTCAAAAATTACCTACGGGCTATCGCACGTAGCTCGAAGCAGAGAGAAGATGATGAACATTACTATCCGAGTCACAGAAGCTTAATTGACGTCGACAAGCGTATGAAGTGAGTCGACGAACTGTATGAAGCAGTGGAGCTGCAGAATAACGAAGATACGAACTGATCAAGAGTTACGCTTCACCTATGAAAGATAAAGCACCCCTCGTATCTCATCTACTCCATGTATGATTCAACCATGAGAGCTCATATATCTCTTCGTCATCTTTTCTATGCACTTTGAATCGCGTAATTCCGAGTTCGGGCGATAAAAATACAGCAATTTTGATCGGGGCACGCCTGAATGGTGCCTAGGCCTTGGTGGAGACACTACGGGTGTCTTGGCCAAGGCCGAGACACCGAGGGTGTCCGTAGACCTAAAAACATAGTTTTGAGCTGTTTTCGACCATTAACCGCCTGGATTTATTCCAACTGATCTAATATTATCCAAGAACATGATAATATGGTTATAATTAAGGATAAGATCGAATCGATCGGTCTTATCATAAAACGAATGTCCCGAAGCCTATAAATACAGCTCTAGGGCCTTCATTTGCACAGATCTGGAATTCTTGAGCCTTGGCGAAGCCCTACTGAATTGGAGACTGAATGAGCACGAATTTCAGAGAAGAGGAGGAGATCGGATCGAGTTCTTCGGCATAAAGAAGAAGAGTATGTCAGATCTATAGTTCCTGGTTCCTTCCCTTGAGATCGTACCTAGCTGCGATCTCGAGAAGAATGATTATCTCGATGTTGTTGAGATAATTGCTTCGGTTTCTTAATTCCTTCACAAATCAACGAAACTCAGGACTGATTTGATTGTTTGGTAGTCCACGGATATCAACGTCCCAGTCACAGACAAAGATCGTCACGCAAGCAGCGGAAGATAAACGTCCGTTGCGTTTGTTTGAGAAGAGTTATAATTTTTATTATTTTATTGTTGTTTTCGTCGAAAGTTGATGCTATTGTGGAATTCATTATATCTTCGACCGATTACAACGAATTCAAAAGAAAATAGTTTTTTTATAAGACTTTTTTTACACAATAAAAGGAAAATTACAACTCTCTAGAAAATAACATAGAAATTGTTTATCGATTCCTGTTTTGTGGGACTTTGCCTGTGCCGGGAATGCTTTGACTCGTGGACCACCTATTCACAGATCGTGAGAGTCTTTGGTATTCTTTCTTCGTTTAGAAGCAAGAATGAAAATTAGTGAATATCTTATCAAAGTAAGATGAACACTCTTCTTAAGATCAAGTCAAAGCTCAAATCTCAAGGAATCACATGAGTAACTCAAGTCTACTGCTCTATCTGCTCTCTGTTCTCAGATCTGCTCGAATCCTCCTCAGTAATGGACCTTGGGGGGGTATTTATAGCTTCTGGGGATATTTAACTGAAAATACAACATCATAGGAGCGTTTTGCCTGCGAGACGGTGTTGTCTGTCTCGGCGGGCGGGCCGAGACAGTAATGACTGTCTCGGCTTCCGAGATAGTAAAGACTGCCTCGAAAAACCTAAACTGCCCGACGGTTTCCATTGTAACTACCTTCCTACATTTCAAACTCCGTTATTTTGACAGTTATCTACGTGATTCTCGCCCACATTATTTCCCACGTTCTTTGACAGTTAATGGACACGTGTCATGTAGTTATTTCAGTAACTTTTGATCATTTCAGAGCTGTCTCTCATGCGAGACAGTAGACACTGTCTCGCACTGTGAGATAGTCTACACTGTCTCGCATGTGCGAGATAGTCATCACTATCTCGCACCACGAGACAGTCAAATCTGTCTCGTGTGTGAGACAGTCTACACTGTCTTGATCATTCTGAGACAGTGCAAGGTTATTTTCTGTGATCTTTGGATGATCTTCTTGTTGTTTTGAGCTGTGTTTGGATATCTATCAGTATTTTTTGACTTATACAGATACCCCCTCCAAAGTATTCCAGACTCACTCCTTTATAGAGGAGTCTGGGATACTTTGGATAAGACAGGTCTAACTTACAATCCCTTCAATACTTGGTTGAATAAATCGTGTAGAAGGACCCGTAAATGGCTTCAACTCTTGACCTCTTTATCTCTTAATCTATTCAGTACTCTGTAGAATAGCTAAGACTCTTTCGGTACTACGTTTATCGCTTGACCGTTGTCGAGATCTTGAACCGAAGCTGGAATTTATACTTGTGAATTTAGCATTTGTCACCAAATTGATACTGGATTGTTTATCACTGTATCAGTCTTCATAAAAACATAGTTTATACTCATGTATTTTTTTCTTTTCTTTTTTTCGGAGTTTTCGGGAAATAGTTTAACCTCGTATACCCGTTGGGAGGCAATCAAGTTATTCTTAAGAATATTCTGGGTGATATTCTCCAGAAACTTCTTGTTGAGGGTAGGGAAACAGTTTAGACTCGTGTACCTATTGGAGTATCCACATGTGTTGTATCTAGATTGTGGTTGAAAATGCTACCAAATGGAAGCTTCTGTCCGAGATAGTGTTGTCTGTCTCACGAGACGAGACAATGTAGACTGTCTCGCGTGGCAAAACAGTATTGTCTGTCTCACTCTGCGAGACAATGTTTTTTGTCTCACGCTGCAAGACAATATTTTCTGCCTTGTGCTGCGAGACAGTGTTTTCTGTCTCGCGCTGCAAGACAATGAGCATGAAAGTCGGACTTAGGGTTTTTTTCAAGGGTTTTCACGTCGGATTTCAGCGATCTTTTGGGCGATTTCTTGGTGATCTTCGACGAGTTTTTTGCCTCTTCTTCCTCTCTTTGTTTCTGATTTGGGTAGAACTCTCGTTGGGAAGGGGATCTCATTTGAAGCTCGAAGGAATATTCTAGGTTTGCTCTTTGAAATCTTAATTTCATGTTCTTATGCCTTGCATGCAATGTTTTGGGCATATTTCGTGATATTTTTTTGTTGATTCTAACCCCAAAACACTAACCTTTTCGTTGGATTTCAATGTAGATCATATTTTCATCATGTCGCCGAGGAGATCTTGAGTTCCCCGAGGCCGTCTGACTATCCAGACTACCGAGCAGGCTGATCCCGTTGCCGCTTCATATGGGGGTACACTTCTTTCACCCTTTCACAAATTTAAACACTGCATCTTGTCAATTTCATCTGTATCTATCCATCTTTATACGTAAATCCTCGTTTGTCATCCTTTGAGATGCATTTGAGAAGAGCCGGTATCGACGCTAGAAAGTGTTTGTTTTGCTTGGACAAGACACACTTCAGAGTATACAGGGGCGATTTTACCTTATCCCACATATTTTGAGAGGTTCTGATATGCCGTTATAATGCTCGTGCATAGTAACACATATCTCTTTCATACGTGAGGTAAATAAAAACCGCCGCACATGTTGAGAGATGGCGATTATATCTTATGGGATAAGATACACCACATTCTTTAAAATTTTATGTATTTCCCCTTTTTTTATCAGTCCATTTTCCTTCCGTAATCTTCACCGCTAGTGAAGTCACGGGTCAAAGTAGTGTCACCCACTCTTACTATGAAGGACTCCCATTAGTTGAATCATCTCCCCAGTTCAGATCAGACTATAGCAAAGGAGCAATGAAGTTGATACGATAGGGTAGTTGTCGTGTTCTACGACGGTTGATCACGGATGCTACTTTAATCTCAGAGCAGGACTCGAATCAGTGTATAAGGAAACCAGATTTCCTGTTTGGTGACTCTATAAGAGATCCGGAAATCGTTTCTTATAGACCTGTGCAGTGGTTGCATGTGAGTGGGTCGACCTTCTTGTACCTGCCCTGGATTCCTCAGGAGCATTCACTTTTGAAGTTTAGAAACTTGGCAGTTGGTCGGGAGATGTTTTGGAGATTGACCGAAAACCACGAACGCGTTCATTGTGGTTTCATTAGTAAAGAGGCTACCCTAGGTTCTAGTGACAAAGCTTCCGTGCGAGGACTTCACCCCGGTATTTTAGGCCAAGATAATCTGCCCCAGAATGAAAAGGCGACACAGGCAAACACCATGAAGAACAGGTTAGCTGTGTTGGGAAAAGAATTCCCCATCAAGAAATTTAGATGTTATGGATGGGTTCATTATTTTGGAGATAAGTGGTGGATAAGAATGACTCGATATGTATTGAATCGCTGGGGGCGAGAATTATCAGAGTTAGGGTTATCAGTTCCGATTCGCGCAAGTATGTACGGTCTGCAGATCAGCATGGATCACTTCTTCGCTTTGTTCGAGATCTACAATCCCGACACCAACACTTTCTTCACTAAGAACGGGGAGTTTGGACTGCCATTACATGAAATGATGAAGGTATCGGGGTTGCCTATAGGTGACGTTCCATATCAAGAATTCTTCCCCACTGTCAGTCAACTGAATAGGATAAAGGATCGGTCAGCCGTGACCTATGACACCTTATAGGAGTTGACATGCCACTATCATATAGCTGTGGCCGAGATGGAGACTAGAGCTAAGAAGAAATCCCCCTAGATTAGCTTAAAACAATTCACGGATTATTTGTTCAAGAACCTTGAGAGCCGTTCGAAAGAAGTGTGTGGACTATCCCCCTTAACTCCGAATGAGATTAACCGGTTGTTGGAGAGGACGAACGCACAATCTTACACTTCCCGCTCAGAAGACGGCTTTCCTCACGGTACCAAATTCCGTTCTTATTTGTGGTAATCCAGCATTCCGATTAATTCAACCACCCTAATAGCTGGCTTTTTGGCCATATGGTTGAAGAGGTGTGTTGTCCCCCATCAACCCTCTGATGCGATGCCGATCGAAGTGTTGTATCCGGCCGTTCAATTAGCCACAAGTCGTAAGTTATCTGTACTTCCTGCTATGGTAGCTGATATTCATAGTGGATTGCGACAATTGGCTTATGTATTTACTCAACAGGGAAAGAAATCATCCGCTGGAATATCCATGCCGAAACTAGAATTACCATACACCTACTTGATGACCTAGTTGGTACTTCACTGGCCAGACTTAATGGAGGCTCCTGAGACAGTAGATCCAAGCCTCCCTCTACTACAGACTCTTGAAGGTTGTAAGTGGGTCAAACATCAGTGGCTAGGTATATCTAGACAATTCAAAGTCCACAAGTGCTGGGAGTTCTTTGCTTGTTTCCCTCAATTCTCTGGGACTTACAATGTAATTCTATTGGATGCTGAAGAACCTAGGCAGAATTGCACGATTTTAGATGTCGATTGCTTCCGATGGTTGATGAACATCTGACCAGGTTATCTAGTATTCAGGGTGAAGGATGTCTATCATATCGATCCATACTTTCCATGCCGGTTTGCTCGTCAATTCAGCTATGATCAACTGTACGTCGGCAACCCGAACCGTCAACTTAGGGTTCGAGGTGGACTTATTGATGGGGCGAGAGCCTGGTTTTGGGGCATCGTCGGTTGTACGAATGCTGAGTTTGACCTCCCTCTAGAGATGCCTCCTCTGTAGATGACTTTTCTTTACTGTAAGTGGCTGATAGCTGCCAGTACTGTTGCTCAAAAGAGGAGGATATCCAAACTAGAGGAAGAAAGAGCCTCCCAACGGGAAACAAAAGCAGTCCATGAAACTGTGCTATCACCTCGAAGGAAAGAAGCCGTCGATGTTAGCCCTTATGTTTTGATGATGTTCTTACAACCACCATTATCGGTACTAATGGCTTATTGAGTATAAATGTAGTAAATTCATTTGTCAAGCTCGTTAGTGCCATCAACGGAGGATGGATGGAATATACGCTACAACGAAGATATCCAAAGGAGGAGGAGGCCAAGAGATGAAGCAACGTTATTTCAAGAACGACAAATTCGAATAAAAGCTTCATCCGATTCAAGCTATATCAAAGCTCAAATATTGCTCTCTATATGAGGATATTAGCTTTCTTTTGTTTTTTCTCTCTAGTGCTAGAATGTAGGCAAAGAGTTACTGAGTTTACTTGAAGCTATTGGGAATCACACACACGTTTTTAGACTTATGCTTTTAAGCGTTTTTCACAAAATACTATTTTTCACAAGTATGAGTACCTATCTGCAAAAATCTTTTTTCAAACAGTTTGTTTTTAGTATTAAAAACATTTTACAAAGTTTCAGAATTTTCAGAGGTCAAATAAATATTTTGCAAATATTTCAAGTTGGTCAAAAATCAGATTTCAGAAAATATCAGAAATCGGTCGACCGGTCCGGTCGACCGATCCAAACAGTTTGTTTTTAGTATTAAAAACATTTTACAAAGTTTCAGAATTTTCAGAGGTCAAATAAATATTTTGCAAATATTTCAAGTTGGTCAAA
Source organism: Asparagus officinalis (assembly GCF_001876935.1). Taxonomy (NCBI): domain Eukaryota; kingdom Viridiplantae; phylum Streptophyta; class Magnoliopsida; order Asparagales; family Asparagaceae; genus Asparagus; species Asparagus officinalis. The sequence goes on from NC_033800.1 coordinate 127,149,526, forward strand.
AATCCTTTTTCAAGAAAATATCAGAAATCGGTCGACCGGTACGGTCGCCGGATCCTATGACCTTTCGTCAGTATTTTTCCAGAGAGTCGTCGGTCGACCGGTACGGTCGACCGAAATTTCGATCTTTAAATCGGTCGACCGTCGTGTGGGATCGCTGTGTAGACGAAGTTCCGGCTTCCAAACCGGGTGTGTAGTGGATTTCTCCTCGAGAGTGGGGAGCGGGGACGTAGGCCAGAGGGCCGAACCTCGTTAACACATCGCGCGTCAAGGATAACGAACTCCTAACCCTATCTCTCTTACTTTTATCGCATTTTTGTTTTGTGTTTTGCTTGTGCTGAATTTATATTGCATATTAGAGCCTCTTGACCCTAATCACCCCCCCTCTAGGGTCCAACAATTGGTATCAGAGCTTGGTCTCTATATCAGTTTTTGGTTTAACAACCTTAGAGAAAAGATCTAATGGAGGCCTCTTTGAATATGCATATGTTGGAAGGACAATCCACCACTAGACCACCTCTCTTCACAGGGACCAATTTTGCTTATTGGAAGGCTAGGATGAGAATTTACCTTCGTTGCATTGATCTTGACATCCTAGGGCTTATAGAAAAGAAATATGTAGAGAAGTCCAAAGTTGAGAACATGTCCGATGATGAAAGGCACCTTGCCAATCTCAATGCTAAGGCCATGAACGCCTTAATCTGTGGTCTTTCCCCCAATGAATACAATAGGGTTTCCACGTGTGCAACCGCATACGAAATTTGGCAAAAATTATGTGTCACACATGAAGGAACACCCCAAGTTAAGGAATCTAAGATTAGTGGACTCATGCATGATTATGAGCTATTTAAAATGCTTCCTAATGAATCCATTGATGCTATGTTTTCCCGTTTTACTAATATCATCAATGAATTACATGGTCTAGATAAGCAATTATCCATTCAAGAGATGAACTACAAGATACTTCGCTCATTGACTCCGGCATGGGAGCCCAAGGCTACGGCCATTGAGGAAGCTCATGACCTCACTATCTTAGCTCTTGATAGTCTCATCGGAAAGCTCAAAGTGCATGAGAAGAAGCTCAAGGGGAAGGAGAAGGAGGAAGTGCCATCACGAGAAGTTGAGGAGCCGTCACCAAAGTTGAAGACCATAGCTCTCAAGGGAGCTAGTGACAACTCATCTTCGTCGTCGGAGAGTGAAGTTGATTTTTCTAGAGAAGTGGCTCATCTCTCTAGAAGAATCTCTAGACTTATAAAAATGAACAAAAAATTTAACCCTCGATCTAACAACAAGTTTTCCTCTCGTGTAGGTAAATGTTTTGAGTGCAATGAACCGGGTCACATCGCTAAGGATTGCCCCAAGCTCAAAGAAAAGTACATGAAGTACAAGAAGAAGAAGGCTATGTATGCCGGATGGGAAGAATCCGAACCAAGTGACTCGGATAGTGATGAAGAAGGAGCCAAACTTGCTCTTCATGACCCAAATGTTTGTTTCATGGCAAATGAACATGAGGTAATATCCGAGGCCGAAAGTGAATCTTTTTATATGCAATGTGACATAGCTATGGCTTTAGAAGAGTTGAACTTTGAATTTAAAAGAATGTCTAAAGAATACTCTTCTTTCAAAAAATTGCATGCCTCTTGTGATATTAAGCTAGAACAACTAACAACCTCTCTTGCTCTAAAAGATGAATTGCTTGGAGATCTCGATTTTGAGAACAAGCAATTAAGATCAAAGATTGAAAGACTAGAAATTGAGGGTTGTAGGACTAGACCCACTCATGCTTATGCCAACTACAATCACCATGGTAGAAATAGGTTTCATGGTTCTAACATTCGTACATACAAAAGAAATTTTGTATGCACCTATTGTATGAGACATGGACACATTTCTACTCATTGTAGAATTAAAGACAATGAAGATTTTTATGGTTTGATATGGGTACCCAAAGGTACCAAAACTACTAACCACCAAGGACCCAAGACATGGGTACCTAAAGCTACTACACCTTCATCTTCTTCTTTTGTAGGGAACGTCACGGCAACGACGTAAGGAGATGTGGTACCTTGATAGTGGTTGCTCACATCATATGACGGGCAACAAAGAGTTATTTGCAACCCTATCAAGGATTGAAGGAGGCAATGTCTCCTTCGGTGGTGGTGAGAAAGGTAAAATCATTGGTATCGGTTCTATTGGTAAGAAACCCTCACCCATTATTGAAGATGTTTATTTAGTAAATGGCTTGAATCATAATCTTCTTAGCATTAGCCAATTAAGTGATAAAGGTTTTGATATTTCTTTTAAACCGGATAAATGCATCATTAGTATGGATGGAAAAATTGTTTTTATTGCAAATCGCAAGTCTAATGTTTACATTTTTGAGATGAATGAGTTAGTGAATCAAGATGTGAAGTGTCTTGCGGCAATTGATGAAAATCCTTGGATTTGGCACAAGAGACTTGGACATGCAAATATGGAGTTAATATCAAAATTGTCTAAGAAGAATCTTGTGAAAGGGCTACCTAGCTTGCACTTCATAAAAGATACAATTTGTGAGGATTGTGCCAAAGGTAAACAAACAAAGTCTTCTTTCAAATCCATCCATGAGGTATCGACTTCTAAACCCTTGCAATTACTTCATCTTGATTTATTTGGTCCTATGCGTGTTACCTCTCTTGGAGGCAAACACTATGTTTTTGTGATTATTGATGATTTTTCTCGTTTTACATGGACAATATTTCTTGCTAAGAAAAATGATTGTTTTGAAGAATTTGCTAATCATGTTAAAAGAATTGAAAATGAAAAGGATTTGAAAGTTGTTAAAATAAGAAGTGATCATGGTGGTGAATTTCAAAATGAATTTTTCTATGATTTTTGTGCTCATCATGGTATAACTCATATGTTTTCCGCTCCTAGAACACCACAACAAAATGGTGTTGTTGAACGGAAAAATCGTACCATACAAGAGATGGCACGCACTATGTTAAACTCATTTGATTTACCAAAATATTTTTGGGCGGAAGCCGTCAATACGGCTTGCCCTGTTTTAAATCGTGTTTTGATTAGACCAAAGCTTAAGAAAACTCCTTATGAACTTTATTATGGAAAAACTCCTTTCATTGGTTATTTTCGTGTCTTTGGTTGCAAATGCTTTATTTTAAATACAAAAGATCACCATGATAAATTTGATTCCAAAATTGATGTTGGTATTTTCTTGGGTTATGCACCTCGAAGTAAGGCTTATAGGGTCTTCAATAAACGAAGCCTCGTTGTTGAAGAGTCTATAAACGTTACTTTTGATGAGACTAATGTTGGCTCTCAAGTTGTGTTGCCTAGGAAAGATGATGATGATGATATTGAGGGAGGATTGGACTTGTTGCAAATCAATGACACTCCCTCTATAGAAGTTCAAAAGGATGTGGATAGCACAAACGCTCAAGATCAAGTTGAACCACCTAAAGCTTGGAAATTCACATCAAATCATCCAAAGGAACAAATCATTGGGAGCCCTTCAAAAGGAGTTATAACTCGCTCAAAAGCCTTGAGTGAATGTGGTAATGTTGCATTTCTATCTCAACTAGAACCTAAAAAGGTTAATGATGCTTTAAATGATGAGTTTTGGGTTTTGGCTATGCATGAAGAATTAAACAATTTTCAAAGAAATGAAGTTTGGAAGTTAGTTCCTAGACCTAACAATGCTAGTGTTATTGGTACAAAATGGGTTTTTAGAAACAAACTTGATGAACATGGCATTGTAACTAGAAATAAAGCACGTTTGGTTGCCCAAGGATACAATCAAGAGGAGGGCATAGACTATGATGAAACCTTTGCACCGGTTGCAAGGTTGGAATCTATTAGGATGTTTTTGGCATTTGCTAGTTTTAAAAATTTCAAACTATTTCAAATGGATGTCAAAAGTGCTTTCTTAAATGGTTTTATAGAAGAGGAAGTGTATGTTGAGCAACCCCCCGGTTTTATAGATCATGCTTTTCCTAATCATGTTTACCGGGTACAAAAAGCTTTATATGGGTTGAAACAAGCTCCTAGGGCTTGGTATGCTCGCCTCTCTAGTTTTCTTATTGAAAATGGTTTTTCAAAAGGAACAATTGATAACACACTTTTTGTGAGAAAAAGGAAAAATGATTTCATTTTGGTTCAAATATATGTGGATGACATTATTTTTGGTGCTACTAATGAATCCTTGTGCAAGGAATTTTCTAAAGTTATGCAGGATCATTTTGAAATGAGTATGATGGGAGAGCTTACATTCTTTCTCGGGCTCCAAGTCAAGCAAACTAAGGATGGGATCTTCATTTCACAAAGCAAGTATGCGAAGGAATTGGTGAAGAAATTCAAGTTGGAGAATTCTAAGCATGCGCCTACTCCCATGAGTACTAGTGTTAAGCTTGATGCGGATGAGAGTGGTGAAGATGTGGACCAAAAACTATACCGAGGTATGATAGGTAGTCTTCTTTATCTCACCGCTAGTAGACCCGACATCATGTTTAGTGTATGTGCATGTGCACGTTTTCAAGCTTCTCCAAAAGCATCTCATTTAATTGCGGTTAAAAGGATCATTAAGTATGTTAATGGAACTTTTAACCTTGGCTTATTTTATCCAAAAAGCACCACTTTTGATTTATATGGTTTTTGTGATGCCGACTTTGCCGGATGTAAGGTAGATCGCAAGAGTACTAGTGGAACATGCCAATTCTTAGGAAATTCCCTTGTTTCTTGGGCTTCCAAGAAACAAAATTGTGTTGCATTGTCCACTACGGAAGCGGAATACATTGCCGCCGGCTTATGTTGTGCTCAAGTCTTATGGATGAAACAAAGCCTAGTTGACTATGATTTGAATTTTCAAAATATTAAAATCTTTTGTGATAACACAAGTGCTATAAATATTTCCAAAAATTCGGTTTTGCATTCTATAACTAAACATATTGATGTATGCCATCATTTCTTACGCGATCATGTAGAAAGACAAGATGTATCCCTAGTATTTGTTGACACCAAATCTCAACTAGCGGATATATTTACTAAGCCTCTTGGAGAGGATGATTTTTGTCGCATAAGAAATGGTTTGGGTTTATGCACTATGTGAACGTTCTACATTGCTTGCTTGACTAGTTGTATTTTGCATTTAGTATTTCTCTTTACCCCATTTTTGATGGTGACAAAGGGGGAGAGAAATCTCCTCATTTGTTGCATATATTTAGGGGGAGCTCATAGATAGGGGGAGCACCTATCTATAAGCTATCTTATTTTTGCTCTTATATAATGGTTGGTTGTCATCATCAAAAAGGGGGAGATTGTTAGCCCTTATGTTTTGATGATGTTCTTACAACCACCATTATCGGTACTAATGGCTTATTGAGTATAAATGTAATAAACTCATTTGTCAAGCTCGTTAGTGCCATTAATGGAGGATGGATGGAATATATGCTACAACGAAGATATCCAAAGGAGGAGGAGGCCAAGAGATGAAGCAACGTTATTTCAAGAACGACAAATTCGATCAAAAGCTTCATCCGATTCAAGCTATATCAAAGCTCAAGTATATTGCTCTCTATATGAGGATATTAGCTTTCTTTTGTTTTTCTCTCTAGTCGTCGGTCGACCGGTACGGTCGACCGAAATTTCAATCTTTAAATCGGTCGACCGCGCCGGTCGACCGATGAGTCTCTGCTTGTTTTCCATATTTTCCTTAGCTGCTCGCGGTCGACCGAACTTTTCGGTCGGTCGACCGAAGCACTTTTTCGATCGACCGAAGGCTTTTTCCGGTCGACCGAAATTCTCTTCGGTCAACCGGATTTTGTCTTTGGTCAGCCGCGACTTTTTTAAACGGTCATTTACATCGAACACTGTGCTTTCACTTGTTAGTGATTGGCACAGTCTGTGATGAGGGTCTGAAGAAGAGATTATTATCTCATTTGGGAAGATTGGGTTTTGTTTTAAAATAATTTAAACTTTTCTATAAAAACCCCCCAGACCTCTTCTTCTTCCTAAGCCCTAACGTTTTGAAAACCAGAGAGCTTTCTGTTTTCCTGAGAAAAATTTTCAAAGTCTGTTTTCTCTCTGTTTCAAGTGTGATTCACCTCCCAGCTCCAGTATACCTTCTCTTTGCTATAGGGGCTGTGTAAAGAGAGGTTCTTTCACTGTTTCTTCTGCTGTGTGAGTGAGATCTGTTGAGATCAACTGTGAGGGAGAGTGATCTGTGAGATCAAACTGTGTAGTGAGAGAGATCTGTGGAGATCGATGTGTAGATGAAGTTCCGGCTTCCAAACCGGGTGTGTAGTGGATTTCTCCTCGAGAGTGGGGAGCGGGGACGTAGGCCAGAGGGCCGAACCTCGTTAACACATCGCGCGTCAAGGATAACGAACTCCTAACTCTATCTCTCTTTCTTTTATCGCATTACTGTTTTGTGGTTTGCTTGTACTGTTTTTTAATTGCATATTAGAGCCTCTTGACCCTAATCACCCCCCCCCTCTAGGGTCCAACAGTCGAATCGTCCAGAAAGGGAAAAGAACCTGCTCGCTTAGCTGATAGTGAAGAAGATTTTGAGACTGACGAGACCGAAACTTCCGAGAGGGCGGATGAGATTGGATCAAGTTCTGAAGCAACTGAAGAGGAGATGACTGGTCTTTCAGACTCTTTCTTTGAAAGAGGATATGTAAACCCTTCTGTTACTCACAGGGCTCAACATACTGATCCAGCTCGACCCCAAGAGGCTCCGAAAAGAAGGAGAGAGAGGGTCATTATGACGCAACCCAATCGGATGACGGTAGAGGTCCTTAGTGGAGATGAAGAGGAAGAAGAAGATACAATGTCTCTCATTCGTAAACAAAGATCTCAGTCCTCAAGTCAAACTCAAACTCAAATCCCTCCGAAAACTGAGTTGCGCACCAAGTATCGTCACGAAAGATCCAGGGTTCAAGATGAAGCACATCCACTAAAAAGACGGAAGAAGGCCGTCTCTAAACCACGTGTTCGTCTTCCTGCTTTAGAGGAGACATCCGCGTACAGTGTTTCTTCGGACGAACAAGGTAACAATCCATCTTCATTTTCACTTTATTGCTCTTATATTTCTTAACACTCGGACTTATCTCGTGCTTATTTTCTGTAGGGAGTCAAGAAGAGGGAGAATTTCAGGCTGACGCTGCTTCTCCCGGCGGTATGGAAGCTAAGGAACCCGGCTTCGTTCAACAAATAATGACGAAATTGCTGGTGTTCCAATAACTTCTGACGTTAACCCATCAGCTTCAAACACAGGTACTGATCTTTTTCCGTTTAGAAGACAATTTTGAAAGATGAATGAGTCGGAACGTGTGCCTCTTCTAATGACTTGTGCACTTCGTCTCCTTTTAGTTAAACTAAAAGAAGCGGGTACAAGTAGTGGAGCTCTCGAATCCGTCCCGATTAACGAATGTAAAACTAATCTCCATTTTGTGTAAATTCGTCTAAGTATATATGTTACTTATGGCCCAACACATTCTGCAGACGCCATAATAGGTGAATCAGCTGGGGGAGAAATCATTCATGCAACTGAAGTCGAGGATTTTAACGAGCACAATCTCGATCTCAATCTCTCAGAGGGTGACCATCGGTATATCTCCGATTTATTATTGGGGAAAACTCCTGGTGCAGCCACAGGATCGTCTGTTGGAGTTGGTCCAACCGAAGTGGGTCCTTCTGAGAGTAAGGCCTTTATTCCATAATATCTATATTTTTTATTCAACTTTGACTGATCATATAAGTGTTCGAATTATAGGACCGGTTACCGAGACCGATACTGCTATAATCATTGAAACGTCTAACCAGTCTGAGGGTCGTGGCTTCTTGTCACGGGCAGGAACCGAGGTTGTCCTTCAATCGTCAATTCCTGAATCTCAACCTCTTACTCCTTTAGACTCGATGATGATAGAAGCTACTGCCACTCCCCAAATTAGTCTCATTGCAACAAAAGTGAGACTAACCAAAGAAGTTGGTACGTCACCCGCTGCTGCATCTAGGATTGGTGAGTTTCATCAATTGTTCGTTATAAACTTCTGATTAATACTCCAACATACTCATTGTGATGTTCTTGTTTGTAGAATCATCTTCCGGGAGACTTGTTGACTTGGACCCAAAGATATCTGAGATCTCAGTTGAACAATCATCGGATGCAGCGAGTCTACCAACAAATGTTATTCCTGAACAACCTTTGGTTGTTGTAGAGCCTACTACGGCGCCGACAAACCAAGGTAACCAAGTTGTGGAATCTTCTAGTAAACTTGGTATATTTTCGTTCGTTGCCATGTACCAACGTATATATTTTATACTTATTTTGTTTGTTCTCTTTGTAGCTCCTTCATCCTTGTCTGATCGTATTCAAGTTCTATTAGCAGATGAAGACCCGGATAAATCTATCATTTGCTCTGATCTTTAAATCTTCGTATCTTTCTTAAATACTATGGTTGATCGAATCATCCTCAAAGGATCACCTTTCGAGCATTTTAGGAGATCTCTCGACCGCAATGTATTAGGAATTAGAGAAGATGGTTATGCTGAATTAGCCGATTCGATCGAAGCTTACTTAGTCGACCTTAAACAAAACATCGAACACTTGAAGGGTCTTCATACCGATGGCGCGCCTTCTTATATTGCTTCTCGAATGGACTTGAGGCTACATGTGTGGCGTGATTTTCAAAAATCAGCTGAATCCGAGCTTCAAAAGTTAAGAACTCGCATTAATCAAATCAGGGTGAGCGTTGCCAAGAAGACACAAACCAAGATTGACCTGTATCAGGATTTAGAGTCGGGTCGAGCCGAGATAGCCTGCTTGAAGGAGCAATTGGCAAAGGCTGATGATGCTCAGGAGATTTTAGAATCCGATTTGGCAGAAATAACTCAAGTTGAGGAAAACCTATTTTAGCAACTGAATCTTCAGGATAAGATACTCGCTAAAAAAGAACAAGAAGCCGCCAAACTTCAAAGTGTTGACGAAGAAGCTTTCAAGGTTAAATTGATAGCTGAGCTTGAACATGCTTATACGACAGAACTCTCCAAGCTTGAAGATCAAATTCGTAGTTATAAGCTATTGTAATTTGGGAACTTGTAATTCTGCTTGAATATTTTTGATGAATATATTGAATTCTCCTTTTTTTACTTATTGAAATTTTTTATTATGATTACTCATTCTTATTTTAGAATAAATAACCACAATACTCATAGGATTTTTGGCAAACCCCAGCCCTTAACGGATTTGATGTGCCTTTACCGACTACCGTTTGAGTTAGGCTAGTATGTGAATTATCTAAATCCGTTTCACATATAACGTTAGGCTAAAAGGATTAAACTTTCTTAGACTTTGAACTACAATATTAAATATGTAGGCTACATGTGTTAGATGTAGGCTTATCTCTAATAAGGAGACTTTGAACTACAATATTAAATATGTAGGCTACATGTGTTAGATGTAGGCTTATCTCTAATAAGGGATAGAGATAATATCCCCCATGCATATGTAGGCTACATGTGTTAGATGTAGGCTTATCTCTAATAAGGGATAGAGATAATATCCCCCATGCGTGAATGACATGGATTTTGAAATGTAAGTAGGTTACACTTCCTAGGTAGGAAAATGAACCGAAAATTAGAAAGAAGGAATTGGATATTCTATTTCTCAATCTCTTGTTTGTTGGTAGAGATAAACCTAAAATCGGAGAGGAAAAATTTTATATTCTATCTCTTGGTCTCTTGTTTGTTGGTAGAGACAGACCCAAAATCGGAGAGGAAAAATTTTATATTCCATCTCCTGATCTCTTGTTTGTTAGTAGAGATAAACCCAAAATAAGAGAAGAAGGATTTTATATTCTATCTCATGGTCTATTGTTTGTTGGTAGAGATGGACCTAAAATCGGAGAGGAAGAATTTTATATTCTATCTCCTAGTCTTTTGTTTGTTGGTAGAGATGGACCCGAAATCGGAGAGGAAGAATTTTATATTCTATCTCCTGGTGCAAAGGAAACTCAAATTGGAATCTCCACTTAGAGAATCTGGACCGGTTTGAATAATCCTAACTGTTATAAGGTTTGATTATTTAACTTGAAAGTGAACTTCTCGTTTGTGGAATGAATCGAGAGGAGATTTTTGTTGTGGCCCTAACTGTAGGAAGGTTTAACCGAGTGGGAATTGAGACAATTTTACCTTTAATAAGCTAAATTGTTCAAATGGAATTGAGTTCCTTTCATTTATCGAAAGGGGGTCTCAGTTTCAAAAGTGCTCCTCTCGTAAATGATAGGAATCGAGAGGGGATTTTGGTTTTGGTCCTAACTGTAGGAAGGTTTGACCAAATGAGAAATGGGAGCATGGTACGAGTAACGATGGAAATGTTGACTTGCACTCATCACTAAGTGGGAGTTTTTGATGTCAAACAAAAAGATTTGACATAAAAGGATTCGTTGATCGCTACGGGTCAACAAACCGAACTTTTTGAATATTGTATCATAACTTCAACATTGGGAGTGTTAATAAACATAGATATGATGAGAGTTTGAAGGTTTTTAAATCATGCCGGATTTTGGTGGATCCATCGTCGATTAATTCGATCGACGAATGGTTTTGTGGTGCGGGGCTACGAATCATCGAGTTCCCCTCCTCCACAATCGCATTGTGGGGGATTTTGTGAGGAAAGACCAACTGTATTTTGTCGTTGAATCTCATCTCAAAAAAATCTTGGAAAGTCACAATGGAAGATTCTCAATTACCTTGGAAGCAATTAGATAACCCACAGTAAAAGAATCTTAATCATTTTCATAATAATTAAGAATGGATTATTCAAATGATTAGTTTCTATTTAGAACAATCAACTGATCTCGGGTTATCGTAAAATATCCTACACAGGATTGTATAGGAACTTCCCGTTTTACATAGGTTATTATGAACATACTACGGATAGTACTTCTTCAGGAACTTCCCATTTATTAGCATCATTAATTTGTTACCATCCTGGGTGATCAGGCGATACACATCGTTTGAATGGACTGTTTCTATTACAAACGGTCATTCCCATTTGGGTTGGAATTTTTATTTCTTCTTGGAATTGAGAATCATGGGTCTCCGAATGGCAAGAACCAGATCTCCTTCCTTAAAGCTTCATCGTCGAACCTTTTTATCGAAAGCTCGAGAAATTCTAGCCTGATAAAACTCGATCTGTTATTGAGCTTCCAAGCGCTTTTTATCTAACATCTCTAATTCTTCGAGACGTTTCTGGTGATGTTCTTCCGTCGTCATTCCCGTTACGAGAGCGATACGGAGAGAGTGAATTTGTATTTCTAAAGGCAGGACAGCTTTGCATCCATATGTTAAGGAGTATGGGGTTGCTCCAGTTGGCGTGCGGACAGTTGTACGATAAGCCCACAGGGCTTCACCGAGTTTATCGTCCCAATCCCGCTTATTGACTTTCACAAGTTTTACCAAAATCTTGATAATAGTCTTGTTAAAAGCTTCGACTAATCCATTAGCTGTGGGATTATAAGCCATCGACGAAACATCCTTAATTCTAAATTTACCAGAGAATTTAATAAATGCATTGCTGACGAATTGAGGACCATTGTCATGTACTATTCACCTTGAGACACCATATTGATATATAATATGGTGTTTAATGAATTTGATAACATCACTCGTCTTTACTTCTTTGAGTGGAACTACTTCTGCCTATTTCGAGAAGTAATCGGTGATTACGAGAATAAAACGGTCACCTTTAACCGAAGACGGGAAAATAGGACCCACAATATCCATTCCCCAAGTTTCAAATGGCCACGACGTCGCTGATGGGTGCAAATGTTCCGGAGGCTGGTGCATATAATTTGCATGTATTTGACACACCTGGCATCGTCGGGCATAATCTACCGCGTCTTTTACCATGGTAGGCCAATAGTATCCCATCCTTCTAAGTCGATCACAGAGTTTGGGGCCGGGCTGATGTGCACCACACGTACCGTCGTGCGATTCTTTGAGTGCCTGTTCCGCCTCTCTATTGGATAGATAACGGAGTAATAGACCATCGTACGAACGTTGATACAACATTTGTGTTGTAGCGTTATAGTAAAATCTTGGTGCTCTTTGCTGAATCGAATCCCTTTCTCTTACATCTTCAGGTAAGATACCATGTAGGACATAATCGATGATAGGAAAACGCCAATTTTGATCTTTGGGTTCAACTCTCGTTGAGTGTGCTTCTTTGATAATCGAATCATAGATTGGAATAATAAGCTGGTGAGTTCTCACCGTAATTAATTGTTCTATTTTGGAAGGCTGAGCCAAAGATACCGACAATGCTGCCAATACGTCTGCATATGCATTTTGGAGATGTGGAACGTACTCGATGAAAAATTCTTCAAACGAGTTTGCTATCTCGATGGTGGTATGGAATTAGATCTTGATTTCTGACTTCATACTCTCCTCGTATCTGGTTAACTACCAATTAAGAAACACCAAAAGCTTTAAGGTATTCGACCCCCAGCTCTTTGGCAAAATTAAGTGCAATTATTAATGCATTGTACTCAGCCACGTTATTAGAGCATGGTTCGGTCAACGAGTATGCTCTAGGCAAGACATGCTTTTCCGGAAAAACTAAAACGACCCCACTCCTGAGGAAATTTTAGAATATCCGGGTGCGCTCGCCACGTTGGTTGCTCGGGAAGCCCCATCGAAGTATAACTGCCACACTTGTTGATGTGACGTAGTATTAACTTCGTGAGTTTCATCCGGCAAATCGTCGTACAACTCGGCTATAACTTTTGTAGGATTTATCGCCAAAAGATCGCAAATAGCTTGTCCCTTAACTAATTTTTGCTATTTGAAATGCAAATCGTATTGGGATAAGAGTAAGGCCCACCTGGCTAAACACCAATTTATAGAGGCCGGTTGGGTCATGAATACTCGAATTAGGTTTACATTGGAAATGACATAAATTGTTTGTCCAACTAAATAATATCGTATTTTTTGGATTGCGAATACTAAGGTGAGGCATTCTTTCTCGATCATCGGATAACGAGATTCGGCTCCGACCAATGTACGACTTAGATAATACACAGCTTGTTCATGACCGTTATCGTCGTCTTGTGCGAGCAATGCACTTAACGAATGACTCATCGCTTTGACGTAAATAAAAAACGATCTGCCCGATTTTGGTGTAATGAGAATAGGTGGATTCGCTAGATATGTTTTAATATCCTCGAACACCTTTTTACATGCTTCATCCCAAATGAACGATACACCTTTCTTCGTGAGTTTAGAGAACGGTTGATATTTTCCGGACAGGTTCGATATAAACCGACGGATATATGCCAATCGACCTTGCAGCCCTCTGAGTTCTTTAAGATTCCTCGGGGGTTGTAGTTCATGTATCGTCTTCACCTTATCAGGATCGATGTGAATACCTTTTGTAGTGACGACGAACCTAAGAAATTTACCACTGGACATTCCAAGGAAGGATTTAGTCGGGTTCATCTTTAACTGATGAGTCCTCATAAGACCGAACATCGTCTTCAAATCGTTAATGTGGTTGTTTTTATCACGGCTTTTAACAACCAGGTCATCAACGTAGCATTCAACGGTCTTCCGAAGGTGCTCTTGAAAGATCTTCGTCATTGCTCATTGGTATGTGGCGCCGACGTTCTTCAAACCAAAAGGCATAACAGTGTAACAGAAGACACCAAGGGGTGTTCTGAATGCAGTATGTTTCTCATCGTCTGGGTGCATCTTGATCTGATTATATCCAGAAAATCCATCCATAAATGATATTCTCTCGAACCCGCATGTGTTGTCAATAATGACATCTGTAATTGGTAGAGGAAAGTCGTCTTTAGGGCAGGCTGTATTCAGATCTCTAAAGTCAATACAGATTCTGAGTAGAGGAAAGTCGTCTTTAGGGCAGGCTGTATTCAGATCTCTAAAGTCAATACAGATTCTGATCTTTCCTTTCTTTTAAGGACTAGAACAATATTGAACAACCAATCAGGATGTTGTTCTTCTCTGACAAATCCTGAATCAATTAGTTTCTTGACTTCAGCTTTTATTGCCTCCATAATTTGTGAACGAAACCGTCTTTGTTGTTGCTTGACAGGTTTAACATCCGGTTTAATGTTAAGGTTGTGCATTGCCACATTTGGGTCAAGTCCCGACATATCTTCATAATTCCAAGCGAAAACATTGATATACTCTCTAATAAGGGCGATTAGTTCCTCTTTCTCATCCGGCGGAAGGTCGTCGCTAATAAATATAGGTTTCAGATTAATTTCATCATCCATATTAACTTGGACTACTCTATCCTCAGTAGGAGGTTCTCTTTGTTCAAATCAATCGCCGTATTGAATATTCATGTAATGTACCCAGGGATCTTCTCAAGTGGATAATGTTAGACCCTAGGGGGGTGATTAGGGTCTTATGCTAATCTAATCCCGATTAAAAGCTAATTAAAATAATATTAATTAATTTGTTCTTGCAAGAATGATATGAGATAGATATGAATAAGAACAATAAGAATATGCACAAATAATATATAAGCCAAGCAAAACACAAACACACGATATGTTTACGAGGTTCGGTCACCACGACCTATGTCCCCACTCCTCACATCGAGGAGATATCCATTATCACAATCCGGTTTGGAAGCCGGAACTTCTACACACTCGGTTTACAAGATCACCGAAAACTCTCACACTACACAAACACTATGTAATCACACTTTATACACTAAGTATAGGAACCTAGCTCGTGTCCTCCTCCTCCTCAAGTGCTCGGATGCAACCTCTCCCTAGGTTCGTCAACCGACGCCGCTCCTATTGGATTTGACCCCATCTCTCGCCTCACACTTCTCTCGGTGTACAAGTGTATTATAAGTAATACTCACAAAAGAAGATTAAATACAATGGTTTGTTCTCAAATAACAAGTGAGAACACAATGAAGCCCACACTCACTAAATCACACCCCACAACCCACACTATATAGTATGAAAATATTAAGCTCAATATTGTGTGTGTGATAACAGTGAATGAAAAATAATACAACTCAATAAATATAGCTAATGAAATGAAAATGAAATAGTAAGCTATATAAGAGTTTAGAAAAATTCTCAAACAAGAAGAACAGTAGATGATGATTCCAATAGGATTTGAAAGCCACTTCTTGTTGTAGGAAAATTTCTTTTGAAACAGACTGATAAAATCAGCTTAAACAGCTCTTTTAAACACTCTTAATATTTTGTTAAACACAAAACTTGGATCAGTAAAAGAGAGGAGCAATGGGGTATTTATACCCTCTTAAATATCAGCCAAAAACCAACTTGAAAAGACTGAAAAACCCCCAGAGAGCCGTTGTGAAAATAGCCGTTAAAAACCAATGATTAAATTGGCGGTCGACCGTGGAAATTTTTAAGGCTAGCGGTCGACCGCGAAACTCTCTGGTTGGATCATGGTTGACCATCACGGTCGACATCGGGCATATAAAATCCATGCTAAGAAAAATTGAACATGGCGGTCGACCGCAAACTGACACAGTCTAAAAAACCTGTTTTTGGCCAATTTTGAAAATACTTTAAAAATAGAAAATTAATTCCAAAAATAATAAAACTTTGGGGAAAGTTTCTAAATGATAAAATGAACATGTTAGAAAAGGAATTTTTGGAAAAATAATTTTTGTTTGTAAAAACACACTGTTTTTTAAAAGTGATTGTAAAACTTGTATTTTACGAATATGAAAATCTTGATATGACTCATAAATACGTATATATATCTCATGCATATATTATGTGTATATAATAAAGTATGAATGAGCTGTAAACATGAGATAAAATATATTGTAACGACGTTTGATGAAAAATCATTTATTTGGTAGAAAACGTCAAAAATCGTGTTAAGTGTACAAAAAATCATTTATTTGGTAGAAAACGTCAAAAATCGTGTTAAGTGTACATATATTGAGCTTAAATATAAACATACAATATATGTAAGTAAACTAAACTTATACCTAGGTAACTCCACACATAAGAACTTGATCTTTAACGCTTGATTGTTGTGTGTTGAAATACCTGTAAAGAGAAACATAAACACAAAACTAGAGAATATATTAGCGATAAATTGTTTGACAAATCATCATCAAAACTATAGGGTCAACAATCTCCCCCTTTTTGATGATGGCAAACAATTTATATATTAATATGAAATATATACTGATAAACCACATACAATATAAATTAAACATATAAACCACATCAAATATGAATTAAACTAATAAACCATATATATCATGAAACAAATATAAAAACCACACATTAGATTTTCTCCCCCTTTGACAACATCAAAAAGGGAAAAATATATAAATAGGAGCAATGCTCCCCCTGCATATAAGCACAGATAAAAAACAAGTATATGGCCAAAAGCTCCTCCTGTCAAATTGCATAAATGACATCTAAAGAGCATATATAGGAGCTAATCAATAATCATTTATACATAGCCATACACATTTAGAATCCAAAGAACGTATCATTAGCAACATATTATCACAAAACAAAGCATGAAAATTGTTTTCACCATACATAGTTCATAGAAAAGATAAACTAACACAATAGATCACAAATCATCACTTAAACACCAAAAAACTACATAGTTTTCCACAAACATAGTTTGTTCCACAATACTACAAACCATACACAAATGTTTCACAAAGACACATAGTTTTCCACACAAACATAGAGTTATTACAACTCAAAATAAAACATAAGTATCAACTCAAAATAGACATAAACATCACCAAAAGCATAGAATCCAACAAACTCCAATAAGCAACAAAGTCGATCACCACCATCATCATCAGAAGCATGGCCAGAGCCAGATCCTGAACCAGAGCTAGATGTAGATCCCTCAGTAGAGCCCTCCTCAGAGTCAGAACTGGAAGATGGATCCGGAATCCCTAGAGACTGACGCTGATAACTAAGAATGATCCTAACATCCCTCTGAATAGTTGAGACCTGAGTCTCAAGGTGATCCAAACGGGCACAGATATCAGAAGTGGAAGAGGAAGCTCTAGATGGAACAGTGGGATCAGATAAAGAGTCTGATAGTTGCATACGAGAGAGAGAGAGAGAGAGAGAGAGAGAGAGAGAGAGAGAGAGAGACTCTATCAAAAAAGCCCTTCTTGGGTTCAACTTTGGGTTCATGTGTGAGATCAACACCGAAGTGTTGAAGGATAAGGGTGATGAAGGAGCCAAAGGGTAGAAAATTGAAATGCTTAGATGCCATGTTTTTGAGAAAAACGTTTGCCCAATCTACTTTTATTTTGGCAAAAATAGCATATACAGCATTAATCTTGTCAGGAGCAAAATGATCAAAAATACCAGTTTTAGGAATCAGATTTTGAGCAATAATTCTAGCAATAAGTTTAGCATTGGGATTAAGAGAATTATTGTTCATCGGATAAGTACAACCGGGTTTAAACAAGAGGTTGTTCACAGCTAGATCATCATGCTCAATAGACATAAGCTCAACATCACCTGTCAGGATTTTAAGAATCCCCACAAGTTCATTGGCAGAAAAAGAAATAGCAACATTTTTAACGGATGTACTAATGGCCTGAAAACCGTCAGCAGAGGATGACACAGATAAGTTGACATAAAACAGATAAACCAGAAAAGGATAATAAGGAACTTTACGTTCCTCATCTAACAGCCTAGCCAACCCAACATTATGAAGAATTGTATGAGTGTCATACATGGCTAATTGATCAAATTTGATATATCTAGTAGGTAGGATTTTTAACTTACAAAGCTCCATATATTTATTAATTGATCAAATTTAATAATTATCAGGTTTTCCCTTCGGTACATAGGTAGGACGGGGTAGAACCCTGGCACCTTGACCAAAACGAAGACCTTCACCGAGCGAGAGGTAATATCCTTGCTTTCTCATGTAATCATTTGCTTGTAGACTATACCTAGAGAAATACTATTCGAGTCCTTCGTCATCTGAGTTGGTGTCCAAGAAGAGATCGGGAGTTGGGGATGATTCCCCTTTTCCGAAAATTATTTCTTTTTCACCCCTGTCTTCGTAGGTAGGATCACGGTTGTTCTGAATGAGTTTTGGATTTATTTTGTCGTCGTACAAGATGAACGAAGTGGCATGTATAGACTAGGGTCGTCATATAATTCTTGCATTATATTATCGAGACAACGTGAGTACTTTAAATCATCCTTTATTATTTCATCGGTAAGTTGCCAGTTACAACTTCATCCGACGATTCATCACCGTCAAGATCGATTATAAGAGATTTAATGTCATTTAGTACAAGACCTTCACAATAATCGAGCCTAGCTTCAGTATCAGCTTCTTCTCCGTTGTCCGTATCATGGGCCGATGGTTCAGTATCGGATTCAGTACCATAAAGAAGGGAGTCAGTAAAATAATTTTCTAACCCCTTAAATAGTTGCTTATCCACGACCACCGTCTTAACCTCATTGTTAGTGTCAACATATTTCAGACACTGATAGAGGATGGAGAGAACTATAAGATTACCGTGGATCCATGGGCGACCCAACAGTAAATTATAAGAAGTCTCTGCATCGATCACATAACAAGTGACCTCTGACTTCAAGTCTCTGAGTTGTTACTTCACCCAGATTTTTCCCAACGACCTTGACCCACTAGTATTAAATCCGTAAATGACGGTTCCTGTAGAGGCTAGCTTGTTGGTGGGGATTCCGAGGTGGTACATCAACCGAAGTGGTATGATGCTAACAGCGAAAACGAATCAACTTGAATCCGGTTGACAACGCTCGAGCCGATATATCCAGTGAAGTATAAAGGCCTATCATATTTTGAATTCTTGACTTGCATATCTTCTTTGATGAAAGAAATATAAGGAAATTTTGTGGCTGCCAAATTGCAGTGCTGAATCGACGACTCTGGTTCTTCGGGGGTTGGCTTAATCTGAGTGAGAAATACCTCAGAATCGGCCAAGGCTTCTTGTAAAGCTTCTCTGGTATCTTTTGAGAGGCGTAATAGCTCGTACATCGTGATCCTTGCTGGGATATTAGCTAACTGAGCCATGACGTCGAAACGATATGGAGAGTTTGAGCTTTCCGGTTTATCTCGTCCAATCGGTTGATTAAAATGAGACTACCTCGGAACTTGAACCTTTTTATGTTGGGGTTCTTTCTCCTTTTGCTTGGCAGCTTTCTGAGGCTTCTCGGTTGCTATGGGTGGACTTGTGACCACCCTTAACTCCGTCAAAGTCTTAGAAGGTACAGCTTTTACGACCCCCTGCTCAGCTAATTGTTCAGATGCGCTTGGGTAATTAAAGCGGTATTCATTTCCACTCCTAGTAGCAAAATATTATTGCTCCCCCTCGGAAAGTGGTAGAGCTGGGATTTCTTCATCATTCTTCTCAGGAATAGCCGAGGCTCCATAACAGGACTTCTCTTTTCCCTTACTTTTCAATTTCTTTTTAGACGCGGATGTCATTCATTGTTCATCTTCAAGCAGATCAAGATGAACCCAGAGGATTTCGCCATTTAGAGTTGTATGTGACACAAGTCCTTTTTGGCGCCGTTCGTGAGGATCATCGTTGATGGTTTTCATTTTAACCTTTGATATCAGTTCAGCTTGGAACTAGGATAAAGGAACTGAACCAAAACTAATAGATACCGCATTTGCATCTACTTTCTTCTCTTTTGGTTTCAGCATCACGATACCAACATCGATCAAAGATTGTATTTTGTCTTTTAAGACGAAACACGCCTTGGTAGGATGGTGGACTCTTCTGTGGTATGCATAATATTTCAGGTCGTTAGTCTTCTTCGCTTCTTCCTGATTTGTGACCGGTGGAAGTTTGATCTTGTTGTTATCCAAAAGATACTTGAAGATGACCGGTACTTCATCATCTTTAAAAGAGTATTCTTTCGGAAACCTGGGTTCTGAAGCTTTGGGCTGTCTCGGGGGTTGCTGATTCTGAGGTGGTACCAATTGGAAAGATGACTGTTGCGGTTATTATAGCGGCTGTTGTGACGTTTGATGAGCATCAACAACAGCTGCAGACCCTCTCCCTCTACCTCGAGGGTTAAAATTTTGTTTTTGGGGATTAGCTGGTGGTTGACCCCTTTCAAGCTTCTTCCTCTTGAGGAAACGTTCGGCTTGTTCCCCTCTCACTTTCAATTCTTTTCATGTTTTAGAAGGCACAACCCCCATGACTTCTAGCACGTCTAAAGACAAGTTATTATGACATGTCTGAAGAATAAACTCCTCTGTGAGTGGATCCCGACTGTTCACTGGCTTGTTCTGGAATCGCTTGACGAAGACATCAACTGACTCCCCATCTTTCTGCTTCTCGTCCAGCAAAGTGCCAATAAAGACCTCTGTATCATCGTCAAAGAAATTAGTTAGAAATAATCCTTCCATATCTTCCCAGCTATTGATACTTCCAGGCTTAAGACGTCGGTACCAATCGAAAGCAAGTCCACGAAGGGTGCCAACGAATGACCGGACCATCAAAGCTTTATTTTCGGATATTGCGCTGAGATGAGACTTGAAATAAATCAAGTGTTGAGTGGGTGAACCCCTGCCATAAAAAGGAGTAAAGTTAATCAAACTAAAATTTGGGGGATAAGGAATCAGATCTCACTCCCTTGGGTACGGATATGGGATGCCCATTTTCTTCACTTCCTTGGCGGTCATCAGAGTTTTGACTTTGTTTTCAAGATCTTGCATCTTCTTGTCCTCTTCCTCACTCTTCTTTAAATAGATTTGAGAAGGTTGAATAGATGACTTAGCCGGACCGCTTCCCAAATTATCTTTATCAGAAGGAGGATTAGCGAAGATGGTTTCATCCTCTTCATGGTCATCACGCCAGTTAGATTCAGCCCTTTGACTCGATTCTGGCTGTTGTTGTTGAGCCTGCAAATCTCTCATCTGTTGCATCGTCAACTCCATCTCAGTATTGATCTCAACCCTGATTTCTTCGTGCTGCTTAGCTAATGCTTCCTGCAATATCTGGGCTAGTTGATCCGGTGTAATTGCAAATGATTCTCTGACTTGTCCAACACTAGATACAGTATCATCTGAGGCAACCGCAGAACAAGTGTCTGATAGTTTTTCGTCTGAAGATAACCCTTCATGCATTTTCTTATAATCCCGATGTCGGTTGGCCCTTCGTTCTAGCCGTGACATCCTTTGGGAAAGACCCTACTCACTCTCCCTCCTGAAGAGAAATCAGGATCCGGGTTAACCGAATGTTGATTTCCTCTACCGGTCATATTAATAGTGACCTCTGGGAATTCATCTTTCTGAATTGTAGGTTTCTTTTTGTTGAAACGCCTCATTTTGGGATTTGATGTTTCAGCGAAAAGTCTTTAAAATACTGAGACTCTTGTCGGTTCAGTTTTGGAACAACCGCATTCTGTCAGTACTGCCTTAATGAGTCTTTCACATGCGTAATGAGACTATGTTTCTCGAGCAACCCTTTTTCGTGATTTATTAGTTTGATAGTACAACTCATCATTGCTATGAGTTGAGCAACCTATCTTCTGCCTTTGAGCCTTGTTAACATGCGCATGACGACTTATCATCGTATCTAAGCGATCCAAGGCTATATGTTTACCTCCTAACGCCTATGAGTGTGGAGTATTTACAGGACCTAAACGAGAGTGAATTGGTATTTTCTCATTTTGGGTTTCTTTTGCTCTAATCGGGGGATACTTATGACCCCCAGTATAAGAAACTATTAAGGGTTTATTCACCATATTCGAGTATTCTTTGATCGGAGCTTTGCCTCTATCGTCAGGTGACAAACTGAGGAGATCTGCTATTGTAATCTTGAATTTCGATAGGTCCGGGCTGACCTAGGGTTTCACTGGTGGTACTGCAGATGTGGATGCAAAAGACGGACCCAGAATGGATGTTGATGGTGTTGAAAGAGATGTCTTAAAAGCTTTTCTCCTGTCATTACCTCGGGTATGTTCGAGACAGTTGAAAGATTTATCCCGGTGGCCTGATTTTTATGCAAGTTTAGACTTTGGGATCCAAACTTTACGATTCTTTGGTGGCTCTTCAGACACCATTTCTTTCTTTCCCTCTTGCGTTTGTTGACGAAGGGCACGAGTGCGAGCAGCATCCGCCCGACGCTTTTGTATACGCTCTTTGAGGGTCGAACGAGCCCTCTTGACTATAGTCCATTCTTCTATTGTGAGCTGTGCATAAATATGATTAGTTTACCATTGAGGTAATTGAATCACTTTATGCTTCCTCGACTTTAGGTCCGCGTAGTAGCGAACCTCGTCGGTTTGTTCTAAGGCCTTGGCCAATTGACGAGCACGGCGCTGACGTTGTCTTTGACGAGCCCTCTTCGTCAGTGCCGGTGAGTTTTGGTTCAAAGACCCCTGAACTGGTGAAGGGTCATTTGGAACAGATATGGAGCAAGCAGCATCCTTAGCCACAGTTGGGCAGACATTTTCACTCGTAGTCTTCATCGGAGTTGAAGACTGGAAAGCCTTCTTGGAAGATGAGATCTTCCTGCACTTAAGAGGCGAGGAAGATTTTGTAGATGAGGATGACAGATACTCCTCAAATTTTTCCTGATCGAACTCATATTCGATCTCTTCATTGATCACGATCTTCATCGGCTATGACACGACGGCATCGGCAGCGAGACCGTTGGCTCCCACTGTGGTCGTCAGTTTGTTTTCGTCGAAAATTAATGCTATTTTGGAATTCATTATATCTTCGATCGATTACAAAGAATTCAAAAGAAAATAGTTTTTTAATAAGACTTCTTTTACACAATAAAAGAAAAATTATAACTCTCTAGAAAATAACATATAAATTGTTTATCGATTCTTGTTTTGTGGGACTTTGCCTATGCCGGGAATGCTTTGACTCGTGGACCACCTATTCACAGATCGTGAGAGTCTTTGGTATTCTTCCTTCGTTTAGAAGCAAGAATAAAAATCAGTGAATATCTTATCAAAGTAAGATGGACACTATTCTTAAGATCAAGTTAAAGCTCAAATCTCAAGGAATCACACGAGTAACTCAAGTCTACTGCTATATCTGCTCTCTGTTCTCAGATCTGCTCGAATCCTCCTCAGTAATGGCCCTTGGGGGGTATTTATAGCTTTTGGGGACATTTAACTGAAAATATAACGTCATAGGAGAGTTTTTCATGCGAGACAGTGTTGTCTGTCTCGACGGCCTAGACAGTAATGACTGTCTCGGCTTCCGAGATAGTAAAGACTGTCCGAGACAGCCATGACTGTCTCGGAAATCATCAACTGTCTGTCAGTTTCTTTTGTAACTGTCTTCCCATGTTCTAAACTCTGTTATTTTGACAGTTATCCACGTGATTCTCGCCCACGATGTTTCCCATATTCTTTGACAGTTAATGGACACGTGTCATGCAGTTATTTCAGCAACTTTTGATCATTTCAGAGCTGTCTCATGTGCGAGATAGTAGACACTGTCTCGCACTATGAGACAGGCTACATTGTCTCGCACTGTGAGACAGTCTACACTATCTCGCATGTGCGAGACAGTCATCACTATCTCGCATCACGAGACAGTCAACTTTGTCTCACGTGTGAGACAGTCTACACTATCTTGATCATTCCGAGACAGCACAAGGTTATTTTCTGTCATCTTTGGATGATATTCTTGTTGTCTTGAGCTGTGTTTGGATATCTATCAACATTTTTTTGATGCCTACAATTGTGTGAGGAGATCTTATAAAAAGATCGACTTTTAAACTCTTTGTAACACTTGAAGTTGTAATGAGTTGCATAATGAAAAAATTAACTTTCACATCAAACAAGCTAGCGATTATAGTGGGAGCCAACAGCCTTACTGCCAAGGCTGTCATGCCAAAGCCGATGATCATGATCCCTGTGACTGAAGTAGTTGAATATGAGTTTGGCCAACAGAAGTTCGATAAGTACATCTCCTCCTCCTCCTTCAGATCTGCCTCTCCTCACAAGTGTAGGAATGTCTCCTCCTCCCAGAAGATCCGCTTGTCTTCAGATTTGAAGACCCAAGAAGGTGATCTTCCCGCTACCGTTACTGTAGTTACACCTTGTAATGATCTACCAGCGTCTGATGAAGCTAAAGCTGCAGATCCGGGCACCGCCTCCATTAAGGAGTTGATTACTGAAGGCGTGCCAAATTTATTGAAGAGAGCTCGTCAGAGGCGTCGCCAACGTCTCGCCCGTTAATTTGCTAAGGCTTTGGAGCAAGTGGATGAACTCTGCTACCAAGCAGATCTGAAGTCCAGGAGACGCCAAGTGGCTAAACCATCGTCACAGTAAGCTTCGGGATTCTTCTCCAAATCACCTACTAACAAATAGATTCGTGTCAAACGGAACCGTTTCACTTTGGAGGATCGCATTCAGAAGCACTGCGCACTTCTTGTGCACGCCTGGATCCTTGTGCGAAAAGCACAAGAAATGTAGAAAAAAGAGACAGTTAAGAAATCGCCCAAGTATAAACGTGTTTGGATGCCAAATATCAAATCAGCGCCTAAGGCAAAAGCAGACGAAGTTACTACTCAGCCTTTGTCAACTTCAGATCCCGCTTCCTCTACTCCTGCACATCCGGTAAAGCCCTACGGCAGCGTGGATCTCTCTAAATTCAGAATTCCATTGAAGGATCACCTGGGTCCTCTATAAGAAGATCGAGGCAAAACTCTAGTCAACGAACGCTTAGGACCGGTGAATAAATCTCGAGCGACTCTTTAGGCTGGGGTCGTACACGACCTCCCAACAAGACTGTTCCTATAACTGCCTACTTGGGGGTGCGTACAAAAGGCCAGGAGCACGTTAGGGTTTCACTCTCACAAATGTGTGATTATAAACATGTGACTCCTGCAAACACCAACAAGGTGTTGTTTATTCAGAAGAAAATGTCTCTGGAAGAAGATAACATTATACCTGATAAACAGCCAATAGGTTGCTCTGGCTATAATGCCAATGAGTTGTACTATAAGGTTGGGGGTACAAACAAATCTCGAAAGAGAAGTACCTGGGAAAGTGGACTCTCACTGTCTGTGTACCAAAATCATCCAGGTAGTATTATTAGAATGTAGCTGTCTCAAGACCGCTCCACAGAGGGTCTCCATATTCCAAAGGCTTTCCCCTGAAGCATTGAAACCATGGTTAACTGGGGATAAGTCAAGGCATTTCCGTAAAAGAAAGTAAACCGGTCAAGATAACGAATTCCCTGAAGTCACTATCAACATGGTTGACAAAGGAAAGTCTGTGATTGTTTCAAACGGCATCTGTGATTGTTTCAAACGGCTCTAATCCTGACTTTTCACCAGGAAGAAAAGTCAATTTAGGAATAGCCTAATGGATGTCTTGGCTCCAGTTAGAAGCCATCAAACATAGGGTTGACCCAAGGATGCACGAAGGATTGTCTTCAGAGGACGAACTTTTAGGTATTTACTCCGTAATCGCCTCTGACGACACAATGTCTAGCATGGGACAAGCTCGGAAAGTGTTCATGATTAACACCGAGCAAATGACCAAAATCATCGAGGATGCTTTGGCTAAACAAAAAGAGAACTTCAAGTTCGAATTAGAAATGACCATGATGCAGATGAAGGAAGAACATGACTAACAAATCGTGCTCTGTCCAATCAACTTGGTGAATACAGCCATCGTAACATTGCTAACCAAGCAGATAGCGATTCAGATATGGACGAACACCTTAATGCTGATAACTCTCCTATTGATCAAAACGCTGGGGTAGCCCCAATGAAGACAACAATGATGGGGATGGTCCCACCGAAGATGACAATGTCGGGGGTGGCCGCGTTGTTCCTCTCAGGAATCATCCAAAGCATGATACAGATGAGGACGAAAAGATGAAAGACCTTGAGAGTAAAATCAATGCTCTAATGTCTGCTCGAGAGGTGAAGAAGACCGGTATACTGTGTCCTTACCCGAGAGAGTGGGAGTAGATCCTGTACCCGGTGAAGTTTAACCTGATCAACTTTATGTCGTTCGATGGGAAGGGTTCGCCCACTCAACATCTGATCTACTTCAAGTCTCACTTGGGCATGATTTCTGATAATGAAGCCTTGATGGTTTGATCATTCGTGGGCACCCTTCATGGGGCTACATTCGATTTGTACCGCCGTCTCAAGCCTGGAAACGTAAACAGCTGTGATGACATGGAAAGTTCATTTCTTGGTAATTTCTTTGATGATGACACTAATGTATTAATCAGGATGCTCTTTGAGGAGAAACAGGAAGATGAAGATATGATTGACGACTTCGTGAAGCGCTTCTGAAATAAGGTGATGAATTACCGAGATCCAGTCACAGAGGACTTCATCCTCCAAACCTATCATAATAATCTATCCATCGATATCTTGGAAGTTATGGGAGTAGCAGCGTACAAGACTTAGAGAGAGTTGAAGGTGCACGGAGAGTAGACCGAACGCTTCCTCAAAAGAAAGAAAGACGAGAGAAGCCAACCAACGGCTAACCCTTCAAAATCAAACTTCGCCTCCCATGGAAAAGGGAAGGCACCTGAACCAGCTGTTGATGTTAATCAGACATCACAACAGCAACCCCTGAGATAGCAAAAGACTTCGGATCCAAGACTCTAAAAAGAGTACTCCTTCAAAGACGAAGACGTTCCGGCCATTTTTGAATCCCTCCTCGAAAACAACAAGATCAAGTTATCACCTATCATAAATTAGGAGGAAGCTAATAATACTTTAGATCTAAAGTACTGTGTGTACAACAGGAGGATCTTTCATGCCACCAAGGCTTGTTTCGCCCTTAAGAATAACATCTAAATCTTGATTGAAGCTAGCATCATAATCTAAATTAATTTCAATCAAGACTCCGAAGAGTATACGAGTATAAACTGCTTCTCAATCCTCCATCAGGTGTATGTGGTTAAACTGTTCCCTGCATACTCCAATTGGTATATGAGTCTAAACTATTTTCTACCTTTGACGAAAAGTTCCTGGAGAATCTTATATTCTTAAGGATAACCCGAACATGCGATTAAGGACAATGTGTTCCTCATTGGATACAGTTTCACAAAGAAAGCTAGGGGTGGATAATTCATGTAATGGGAAGTTTCCGGAAGAATATTACATGTAATATTCTTAGGGATAACCCATCCATTACAAACAAAGTGATAAACACTAAACTCCCACTGTTAAAGTCCTGACATAGCACTAGAAATTTTAATCCGAACAGTCTATTGCGATTGTCAAATCGCCTTCGTGTCAAGATCTCATCATTTGACATCGAAAACCCTTACTGAGTGATTCGTACAAGTTAACACTCTCACTATGATTTATACTTTCATTCCCACATGGCCAAAACTTTAAATAGTTAGGACCACAACCAAAATCCCCTCTTAATTCTTTCTATGAACGAGAGGTCCACAAATTAAACGATCAAACCTTTAAACAGTTAGGATCGCTCAAACCGCCCATTTGGTCAAATCTTCCTATAGTTAGGATCAAAGCTAAAATCTCCTCTCGATTTCTTCCATGAACGAGAGGTCCATTTTCAAATCGAGTGATCAAACCTTCCTACAGTTAGGGTTACCTCAAACTCCCGCTTGGTCAAATCTTCCTACAGTTAGGACCAAAACCACAATTCACTCTCGATAAATAAGAAATTCACATTTAGTTTGGTAATCAAACCTTCTGATAGTTAGGATTATCCGAATATTTTCGATTCTTGGAGACGAGATCTCACTCTTAGTTTCACTCTTCAGATTCTCAAAGTGAAGATCCTACTTTGAGTTTTCTTTACAACTGGAGATAGAATATAAAATTCTTCCTCTTCAGCATCGGGTTCGTCTTTATCCCAAGAGAAGATACTACTTTTCAACTCTCAAAATCCGCGCCTCACACGTACGGGGAATTTTATCTCGAATCCTAAGAAGGGATAAGTCAACGCCTAGCATGCGTTGCCAGTTTAGTCTTTCACTGATTGAAGAAGATACCAAAATTCAAGTCTGGGGACTTTTATCCTAAAGCCTAAGTAAGGATAAGTCAGCGCCTAACGTGCGTTGTCGGGTAATCTATTCCCGTGAGAAAGACGAATTCTACGTATTTAATCTTATAGCACTAAAAGAGTTAACTCTTTTGAGACAACGTTACATGCAGAACGGACTTAAATAATCTGCATGCTAGCCCCACTCAAATGGTAGTCGGTAAAGGCTTATCAAACCCGTTGATAGCTGAGAGTTTGCCAAAAATCCTATAAAGATAAGAGTTATTGACGCACAAGCTATATTAATTGGTCTCGTGACTCAAGGATCCGACAACTTCAGGATAAGATCCATTCATACAGATGAATTAGCTTTAACAGTTGGTCCTGCAACCCCAACATTTGGGATCGCCACGCTCCAACGCCTTAAGAGCATAAACTGTGTAGGCATCGGTCAACGTGTTGCGATGAAAGTCAACGCCGATCGATGTGAAACCCTAAGGTCAACACCGGTCAACGCATAGCCCTAGGTCAACGCCAGTCAACACGTTGTGATAAAAGTTAACGTCGATCGATACGAAATCCTAAGGTCAATGTCGGCCAACGCGTAGCCCTAGGTCAATGCTAGTCAATGCGTTGCGATGAAAGTCAACGCCAATCGATGCGAAACCCTAAGGTCAATACTGGCCAACGTGTAGCCCTAGGTCAACGCCAGTCAACGCGTTACGATAAAAGTCAACGCCGGTCAATGTGAAACCCTAAGGGTAATGTCGGTCAACGCGTAGCCCTAGGTCAATGCCAGTCAACGCATTGTGATGAAAGTCAACACCAATCGATGCGAAGCCCTAAGGTCAACGTGGTCAACGTGTAGCCCTAGGTTAATGCTAGTCAACGTGTTACGATAGAAATAATCAGTTTAAAGTCAACTCAATGACAAGAGCCAAAATCAACTCACCAATTTCGATTCGCGGCTTCGACGAGGGCCAGATAATAAACGTAACACCTGAAGAACTTTAGCTATTCATCAAAATATTAAATAGACTGAAAATCGAAGAAGTCAAAGATCAAAGCTGACTACAGGCCTTTTCACACTGACTGAAGGTTGGACCAATCACATCCAAAGTATTTCAGGCCCTTCTATAAAAGAAACGAGACTAGAACACTTTGGGGGAAGGTATCTGTAGGTGTCAAAAATTACCTACAGGCTCTCACACGTAGCTCGAAGCAGAGAGAAGATAATTAATGTTACTATCTGAGTTACAGAAGCTTAATTAACATCGACAAGTGCATGAAGTGAGTCGAAGCTTAATTAACAAAGATACGAACTGGTCTGGAGTTACGCTTCACCTATGAAAGACGAACCGCCCCTCGTATCTTGTCTACTCCACATATGATTCAACCATGGAAGCTCATAGATCTCTTCGGCTTTCCTACGCACTTTTAATCGCATAATTCCGAGTTCGGATGACAAAGATACAGCGATTTTGACCGGGGCACGCCTAAATAGTGCCCAGGCCATGGTGGAGACACTACGGGTGTCTTGGCCAAGGCCGAGACACTCATGATGTCTCGGTCATGCTCGAGACACCCAAGGTGTCTCGGTCGTGGCTGAGACACCCTAAGTGTCTCGACCGTGGTCGAGACACCGCGGGTGTCCGCAAACCCAAAAACACAGTTTTGAGCTGTTTTCGATCGTTAACCATCTGGATTTATTCCAACTGATCTAATATTATCCAAGAACATGATAAAGTGATTATAATTAAGGATAAGATCGAATCGGTCAGTATTATCCAAAAACGGAGGTCCCGAAGCCTATAAATACAGCCCTAGGACCTTCATTTGCACAAATCTGGAATTCTCGAGCCTCGGCAAAGCCCTGCTGAATTGGAGATTGAAGGAGCACGAATTTTAGAGAAGAGAAGGAGATCGGATTGAGTTCTTCGGTATAAAGAAGAAGAGTTCGTCATATCTGCAGTTCCCGGTTCCTTTCCTTGAGATCGTACCTAGTTGCAATCTTGAGAAGAGTAGTTATCTCGCTGTTACCGAGATAATCGCTTCGGTTTCTTGATTTCTTCGCGAATCAACGAAACTCTGGACTGATCTGATCGTTTGGTAGTCTATGGATATCAACGTCCCCGTCATAGGCAAAGATCCCATACAAGCAGTGGAAGATAAACGTCCGTTGCGTTTATTTGAGAAGAGTTATAATTTTTATTATTTTATTGTATGGGGAGATCTTATAAAAAGATTAACTTTTAAACTCTTTGTAACGCTTGAAGTTGTAATGAGTTGCATAATGAAAAAATCAACTTTCACACCAAACAAAGACGTGCCTTATACCTCTCCACATTATCATTTGCATCCTGTTTGGTTTTAAAAATCCATTTACAACCAATTGGTTTTGTATCTTCTGACAATGGGACAAGTTCCCAAAACTTATTGGCTTGCATAGATTTGTACTCTTCATTCATGGCATCAATCCGATGTTGAGAGTTAGAACATTCCATGGCTTGAAGGAAGTTGATTGGATCATCTTCCAACATTCCATTAGTATCCTCACGTTCTTGGAGAAATACAATATAATCATCCGGAATAGCATTTCTCCTTTCTCTCATGAATCTCCTTAATGATACTGGTTCTTGAGATTGTTAAGTTTGTTCTTCTAGAACAGGGAGTTGTTCAACATTATTATCTTGAGATTATGAATTTACTTCTTGAGCAACAACAGTTATAGGAATCTGAATATTATCAAAAGTAACTATATGGGTTGGATCTGAAGTTAATTCCTCCTAAAAAGTAATATCTCTAAACTTATTCCCCCCCCCCTCCAAACTCAACATCCTCAAAGAATGTTGTTGTTCCCGTCTTAAAAATATTCATGAGTATGGGATCATAAAACTTATAGTCCATTGAACGTTTAGAATACCCAATAAAGTAGCTGCTAACTATTTTGGAATCAAATTTTTTTTCATTTGGCCTATAAGGCCTTGTTTCAGCTGGACATCCCCAAATATGTAAGTGTTTTAAACTGGGCTTTTGACCAGTCCAAAGCTCATAAGATGTTTTAGCAACTACTTTACTTGATACTCTGTTTAGAATGTAAGCTGCTATCTTTAGTGCTTCTCCCCAGAGTGACTCTGGTAAAGAAGAATGAACAATCATACTTCTTACCATATCCTTAAGAGTCATGTTTTGTCTTTCAGCTACACCATTCATGCTAGGTAAACCCGGCATGGTGTACTATAGGACGATACCGTATTCCTCTAGGTATCTAGCAAATGGTCCTGAACATTATTCACCTGAACCATCATATCTACCATAGTACTCATCACCACGATCAAATCTAATGATTTTAATTCTTTTGTTGAGTTGATTCTCAACTTCAGCTTTATAGGCTTTGAACATGTCCAGAGACTCAGATTTCTCATGAATGAGATATAGGTACCCATAACGTGAGTAATCGTCTTTGAATGATATAAAATATTGTTGATCATTCCACGATGCCGTAGGAAATGACCCACAAATATCTGTTTGTATCAATTCTAAGACGTTTGAAGATCTTTTGGTACCTAATCTCTTAACTTTAGTCTGTTTTCCCTTGATACATTCAATACATACGTCGAAGTTTGAAAAATTAAGAGAATCTAAAATGCCATCAGACACAAGATGCTCAACTCTACGTTTTGAGATATGACCCAAGAGCTTATGCTATAATATCATCAAATTTTCTTTATTTAGTTTACGCTTAGTACCACATGATTCCACATGCAATGATTCATTATAAAAAGTAATTGTATCAAGTAAATATAGGTTGTCATAAGTACTCAAGTAATCGGTTCTCACAACATTTGAATTAAAAGATAAATTGAATTGACTGTTTCCAAATGAACAATGATGACTTGATTTGTCCAATACAGAAACAGAAACCAAATTCCATCTAAAAGACGGTACTACATAAGTATCTTTTAAATCCAAATATGAATCAGTTCCTAATAGCAACCTAAAGTGCCTGATTGCTTCCACGTCTACTGATTGTCATCGCCCACAAAAATGTGTCCTTCAACATCACTTAGCTTTCGGTAGCTCAGTCAGTCCTGCATAGAAACACTTATGTAAGTAGTAGCACCAGAGTCTAACCACCAAGTATTTCTAGGTACTGAATCTAAATTAACCTCAGAACAGACTAAAGTAAGGAACGTACCCTTCTTAGCACGTCAGGCATGATATTTGGTACAGTCCTTCTTTACGTGTCCATATTTGTTACAGAAGAAACAACACTGATCATCCTTATGTTGTTTCTTCTGAACAGAACCCTTAGAAACTTCATTATCATTCTTTCTTTTCTTTCCCTTATCCTTAGAGACATAAGCCATATGAGCACTTTTTGTCTTATCTTGCTTCAACCTATCTTTTTTTTTTGCACACAATATGAAATGAGCTTATTTAGTGTCCATTTCTCTTTTTGGCAGTTATAACTGACCTTAAACTAATTGAATTATACAGGAAGAGACAACTGAACCAGATGCACCAATAACTCATCGTAAAGGTTGAGTTTAAATGCCTTAAGCTTTAAAGTAATATGAGACATTTCCATAATATACTATCTGGTATTTCCTTTGCCCTTATACTTCATCGAAATCAAGCGAGCTAAAAGCATGCTTGTTTCTACCTTATCATTTTTCACAAAACGTTTCTCAATTTCAGCAAGGAAATCTTTAGTCTTAGTAATCCTTTCGGATTCTATGCCCCTGAAGGCTTCTGGAACGTCGTGTTTAATGATCATAAGACTCATACGATTTGAACGTTCTCATTTCTCATACTCCTTAACATCAGGAATACTATCCACATCGAGAGGTTGGGGTTGTTTAATTCTTAATGCAAGGTCTAGATCTATGTAGCCAAGAACAATTAATATGTTCTCTTTTCAAATCTTGAAATTAGTCCCATTGAGCACGAGAATTGAGTTGATGTTAGCAAAAATTACTGTAGCAGATGCATTAGCTAAAATAAACAAAAGATACTCACATTATTAATCGTAATTAGTAATCAATAAAATTTAAATAATGACAAATCCCAACTTAGATATCTGGCACAATATTAATATCAAGTCTTTGGACAATAATATTAATTTGTAAGTGATACATTGTTGTAATGATCAAACATTGGCAATAACTCGTGTCAAATAATAAAACTATCTTTGGATCGATTCATTATTCACATGTGAACGTTATAATTGTCACACGTTTATCATCACAGATGTGTATGTAGTCTAAATAAATATGAACCTTCCTTTGGACCGATTAAATATTTACATGAAAACATACACATAACCATCTAACATCCCTCATGAATAATCTACACAAGAGATGTTACTTTGGCAACTTCTTGTTTCAATTAATCATTTGAAATGAGAGATAAACTTAATACCTTAGTGTCATATTATTTGAATTAAATCATTGATTAACTACCAAATTTAATTCAAATTAAATAAATTAAATTTACATTAACTAAATTCCCAAAAACTTAATTAGGCCTCATAGCTTAATTAATTAAGTTAAGCACACTAGAAAAATTGGGCCCATAACTTAATAAGGCCCACAAATATTTGTAGGCGCATAACTTGAGGACTTTAAGTGAGCTTGTGCCCTAGTTCAACCAACGAAAACAGAGAACCCCAAGTGAAGTCGCCTTCAGTTTTTTTTAGCCGACGAACCAACACAAAAATTTCCAGGTTCGTCTTCAAAAGACGAATCTTTGCTTGAATTTGGGGTTCATGCTCGCCTTCGAAGTCAATGCTCAGCCGGAGCTTGACCCTAACGAACACGAAGCTCATCTGAATTGAGTCGCCTTAATTGACCACGAGGCTCACCTGAGAACGAGCATGAGGCTTGCTCGAATCGAGCATGAGGCTCGCCTGAGAACTAACGTCGAGCACGCCTACAACGAGCGTCGACTACACCTGAGTCGAGCCAAAGCTCACATGAGTTGAACCCGAGATTCGCCTGATTCTGAACATGGGGTTCGGCTAAAATTCAAACACGAGGTTCGACTAAAGTTAGAGTTCGAGGTTCGACTGAAGTTTGAACACGAGGTTCATCAAAAGCAAACTGAAGTTCGCTGGAATCGAGACAAAGTTTGTTAGTAGCCTTCAATGAAGCTGAATCGAACATGAGGTTCGTCAGAAGCAAACCGAAGTTCGCTGAATCGAACCGAAGTTTGCTGAATCGAGCCAAAGTTCGCTGAAGTACGAAACTCGAGCAACCCGAAGTTCGCCTAATAACGGGTAAGTCCTCAAGCCCTAAATTTCTTTCACCCGTTAGGGTTTAGATCTGAAACACCGCTGTCGCTTGGGATACAACAACAAACACCCCTTAGGGTTTTAATCTGAAACCGCCATCGCCACTGTCTTCATTTGACAATGGGTTGTCGTCGATAAAACTCCGACAAGGAGTTGGTGAATGATATCAAACCAAACCAAAAAACCATTTTCTGTCGATTTTTGAACTCAATCCAGATTTGAATCTGAATCCATTTTAGATCTAAACATTCGAAAGAGGAATCAAACCAAAAAGAAATAAACTTTATAGTTCATGATTGCAACAGATCTAAAAATCAAAAGAAGAAACCAAACAAAAATTGAGCTTTTACTGTTCATCCGTGAACAGTTCTGAAAAACCATAGATTAAGATAAAAAAACCCAATTTTAAATCTTAAACCCCTAAGAAATAATCACGGTGGCTCTGATACCACTTGTAGGATTTAATCGTGATTAAATTATAGAGATTAAACAACAACAAGAGCGGAAGCTATACCTGAATCCATAGCTAGGATTTGCACTGATTTGATTTGGGTTTTGATGATCTTCTAATCTTAGGGTTTCTCCTTAGTTTCTCTTTAGATGGGG
This sequence comes from Asparagus officinalis, assembly GCF_001876935.1. Classification (NCBI taxonomy): domain Eukaryota; kingdom Viridiplantae; phylum Streptophyta; class Magnoliopsida; order Asparagales; family Asparagaceae; genus Asparagus; species Asparagus officinalis. The sequence continues at coordinate 127,184,413 of NC_033800.1, forward strand.
ATAAGAGAATTGAGTTTGTTAATCCTAGATTAGGGACCATAACCCCATATATATGTGTGTTATATATTTATAATTTGGCCCCTCATCAAATTATAAATACAACCTGGTATATGCACATTTAACCCATGATTTATTTAAATACCCATTAACCCAAATTAATTGATCACCTTATGCGGGTTATTCTTAAGGATAGCAATACACACTGATAAAACATATGTGCTCATAATTAGATTTAATTAGATTTAAATCCAACAGTACATGCCATACAATAATATCTGATCTCAAACCCCCATCACATAGGAATTTGTAATCAAATTTAACAAAAAATTCCCTATATTACTCCACCTATGGGTGTTAAATCGTATCCCTATCCGAGGAAATATCCATAACCGTATCCGTTAGGCTGCGAATATGGTTACTCAAATATCTAACCGATGGGATATATACTAATGAACTTGTTATGGTGCTTTCAGTCGCCAAAGTATGGCATTTTGCCAGCAACGGACAGGTGTTCCCCTACATGCATCGCTCAAACCAGATTGACAGTCAAAACCACTAAGGATCTCGATATAGTCAACTCGCCGCGTCGACATCTCCTTAGATAGACTCAAAGGCCGGTACTTGTCGGTTCTCTCGTCAAAGATGACTTGCTAAGAGCTCACTCGACCAATTATTCGACGCCTCGCAAGGTCGACTCGAAAAGAGTTACTTCTCGGCCAAGCTTAAGGACGACTTCAACCTCGAGCCTCTCCCGCTGACAGCACGTCAGCGTCACATTTATTACTTAGCAGCCGCATCATACTTTTAGCCCCAATAGTCTTCATGACTCATTGGACCCCGTTAGCACCCTCATTTCCTCCAATCACTTCTTATTTAATACTGAGGTTATCTCTCCTCCACTCGCCGATGTGCACGTGTAAAGTAGGTGTTGACGTAACCACCAACCCATGCTTATTACCTCCATCATGTGCTCGTTCGAAGTGACGGTTCTACCCTTTCAACACCACTATTAATAGAGGTACTATTCTCAACATAGAGAAGATTTTTTTTCCAAAGGATGTTTTTTTGCCAAGCTATGGTCAGGCTATTTTTCCAAGCAATATCTGATAATTATACTGTACTATACTAAAGAACTCACACAGTTCTTTATTTTCCTACTCAAGTTCATCAGCTGACTTGATCGTCGGAGGTACAGCGGGGGAACTAAGCTCCGTCCTCTCACGAATTTCTATTTGTGTAGGCTGAAGCTACTCAGCTCAAAACCAGATATTCAGAGAAGTGAGCGGCCCCATATCAATCTCACCCTCATATATTTGACTGTTTGGTTATTTAACATCAACAGAACTCTTTCGTATCATATGAACCATATTTTGTTCAATACTATCAGTTTTCTGATATCTGTTTTGTATCCTCATGCATATCCGCTTATATATCCGCATGTATATCTGTATCTGTATCCGTATCCGAGATGGGCAAGTGGATATGAATATGGAAAGTATCATATCCGAGCCATATCCGGACCGAATGCACCCCTAACTCAACCTCCAACACATATCCATATTCATAATTTTTTTATTTGCATGCATATTGAAGAGGATTTGATGAATGACAAATCTAGGCAAAAAATTCTCGTTTGGTTAAACATGAATTTGTTGAGGATAATATAGTATAGCACCACTCTTTTTTCCTTTTTAGATAAGCCTCAGTAAAAATCAGAATGAAATTAATATATTTTTAGGGCATTAGAATTAATGCATTAATCCTACGTGGCAACGCCATTTTTATAGTAAAAAAAATACAAACCAACTAATGTATTTAGTTAAAATTCAAGATTTTGATCTTGTATGGCCCGTTTTTCAATGCAAAGTTGCGAAATGCAAGGAAACAAACAACCCCTAACCACTAATAAAATATGGTAATTCACAGTAATTTAGAAATTAATCAATTTAACATATTAGATCTCCAATAGGTTTGCTTCACGTTTTTCTCCCCTTCTAACCCCTACAACGAAATCACTCTGGCGGCGGCAACTTCAATTGAGTCTTTCTAGAGTAACAATCTCATCAAGAAAGATAGCTTCATGCTGACCATCAGCTCTTGTTAACTACTTCTGCAGCCATCTATTAGTCGGGGTGGACATCGGGGCTGAAGGGGACAAGCGGGCCCAGACCATTTAATCCTTAAAATGCTTGTAATAGTGTGCGCGTGAATGAAATTGTTATTTTCAAAAATTCCAATGTGTGTTTAAAATCCACAATAATGTTTCAGCTTTTACCCAAAGACACGTTGAACGGCTGAGAGCAGGTACAACGTCCAACGGTTAGTGGGCTTCGGTTCCAAAAGTTTTGAGGCCCAAGTTTGACCACTTTCAAGCTCCAACACCATTCTACAACTTGTACCTTTCTGTTCTTCGCTAGAACCCCATAGCTATAGAGCTATGCGGATTGCTCGGTGATAATGCGCACCGAGCACCAAACTTTGCAGAGGAAAAAGGGGGTGCATTTATGAGGAAACTAAAGGCTTTTATGTCCACTGCCATTGATGCCATGTGAAATTCTGTACTAGCAGCAGTAAGCATAGGGATCAAATATTGTAGTTATTATTATTATTATTATTATTATTATTATTATTATTATTATTTGGGTAAATTGTACTAACCTTCAAGAGCTTTCAGAGTTTTGCAGCAAAACCCCAACAACTATCAAAATCGCACTACAACCCCACTAATTTTTGCAAAAATTCCTAAAATGAACATAGGTACATCTGATGTGGCATGTGCAACATACGTGGCTTAAAAAGACAATAATGTCCCTTAAATTATTTTAAAGATCCCTTTATGACTTTTCTATGTGTTCAGCACTAAAAACATAAATCACTTGTCGTAGGTGGTGTTTGTTTTAAATCCTATAATTTTAGGATATGGATTTCACCATGGGATTTGAAATTCATAGGTTTTTTAACATGGGTTGGGATTTCTCAAAAATATTGTTTGTTTCATCAATATTTTAGGATATGTAATTTTATAATTTATATTTTGTTTGTTTCAAACTCAAATTGTAGCATTACAAATTTTAGAATTTGAAATTTAGCCTAAATCCTCTCTCAAAGAGGGGATTTCACAAATGCTATAATGTATTAGTTTTTTATTATTTGGGTATTCAATATTCCAAAATTTATTTTGAATCAAACAAAGGTTATGGAATCAATAAACTCAAAAGAACCCACTTTTTCATCCTAAAATTTGTAATCCATCCTATATCCCAAAAAAAAAAGTTGAAACAAACACCCCTCATTAGCATTCATTTTACTCTTGCTCGTAGCTAAGTTGACGCCCGAACCCTTTTTTACTAAAATTGTCCTTCAAAATTTCTTTTTATATTATTTTTTACTCTAATTTGTGAGGGTTATCTGTAAAATGCAAAAACTTATTGAGGGTTTTCTATAACTCTAAAAGTTACTGGAGGTTTAGTGCGATTTTGAAACTTAGCCTTTTATTGCAAAATATGAAACGTTCTTAGGGGGCTAGTGTAATTTCCCTTTATTATTTTATATATTGGTTGAAGACAAAAGGATTATTATAATGCATGTAAATACCTTTTTCCTATTTTAATATCCAGTGCCACAAGTGACAAGCCTACTAGATTAAAACTAATTTGCACATAATCCCCTTTTTTCTGTACATCTGGTAGCACCTAGCACCTTTCAACTAGTTTATTAGTACTATACATTTTTATATTGTTATTTTTAGAAAGCTAAATTGTAGATAATATCCTTCACTTACGATTTGAGGAGAACATATGTTAATAAATTAACTGAGTGGTAGTAAAGGCTACCGAAAATATAGATGAGGGAGTTATGCGCAATCTATTCTATGTTAAAATAATTAATGAATAAGTTGGAATACTTCAAACCTTCTACATTTTTTCTGAAAACCACGTAATAGATTTGGTGATTATATAGAAACCGCCTACAATTTTTAATTTATACGAAAATCACCTAAAATGTATGATTTCTCTTCAATCAACCACCCACCGGGCCTTTTTTTTTTTTTTGACTTTTTGACCAAATTTTGGGTAAAACCATTAATGATTTTTTGGGAAAAACATGCATGACATGTGGCCTCATTCATTAAGGGTATTAATGAAAATTTGGTCAAAAATAACAAATTTTGTGCGTGGTGGTTGATTGAAGGGAAAATATTTTTTTTTTATTTTTTGGAAAACATGCATGACACGTGTCATCATGAAGAGGATTAATGGAAAGAAAAATTCTCCAATGACCCAAAATATGGGACCAATAGAGGGGACACGTGAGGTGTCCCCCTCCTATTGGATAATGAGTTGGTCATCATTAATGATGGCCAACTCATTATCCAATAGGATGGGGACACCTCACTTGTCTCCTCTATTGGTCCCATATTTTGGGTCCCTGTAGCAAAGCTCTAATGGAAATTTGGAAAAAAAGGCAATAGAATTTTGGGCTGAAAACATACTTTTTAGTTAGTTCTAGTGTAAATTAAAAGTTGTATGATGGTTCCTATATAATCATCATATTTATTAGGTGGTTTCCATTAAAAAAAACCCTTCTTTGTATTTTCAATAATTTGTGACACATTTGCGTATTGAAATCCAGAGTCAAGCTTCCTATATTGATCTTTTACATTTTCTGGACCCAACTTGAATTAAACGAACTTCGATTCAAGGTTTATACTTCGACGTCAATGATTAGCCTAAAATTAAATCTACTTCATATTTTCTCTGGAAAAAAATATTTAAAGACAAATAAAGACAAATCCTAATTACCCAAGGTATCCTTTTCAAAAAAAAAAAAAAAAAAAATACCCAAGGTATCTTAAAATAAATCCGAGATAAACAAACACAAGTTCTTTAAAAAAAAAAAAAAAAAAAAATACCCAAGGTATCTTAAAATAAATCCGAGATAAACAAACACAAGTTCAAACCTCTTATCTCCCTACGAAATAATAAAAACTCCCAAAACTCAGGTCGCCGTCACCCGAAAGGCTGAATCTCTAACACCCTCTCTAAATACGCGCTTTCCAAGTCAACGGTCCAGATCTACCCTCAAAATTCCTCGACCCCCCTCATCCACCGTCCAATCTGGCCTCTTAATCTCCCCAAGCGTCCTTCGAGAACTCTAAAACCCTAACATACTTCTTTACTCTCTCTGTAAACCCTAGGCTATTTTACCGTCTCCTCTCGGGTTTCTAGGGTTTCGAATTGATGACAATGGAGACTTCCTCATCGAATTCTGCGCCCAATTTCTCGCCGGAGTCGACGAAGTTGTTCGTTGGAGAGATTGACGGGAGCTTTAAGGAGGAGGAGATTAAGGATTACTTCACCAAGTTTGGGGAAGTGAAGGAGGTTGTTGTGGTCAAGGATAGGGTCACTGGTAACGTTAGAGGCTTTGGGTTCGTTGAGTTTTTGGACCCGGATTCGGTCGAAAAGGCTCTCAAGGAGAAGGAGCATGCTATTGGCGAGCGCAGGGTGAGATTTTTTTTTTCTAATTATGATTTTGTGTTTTTGTGCTAAATTTGTTGCCTTATAGGTTTTGTTTTTTTAATTTTTAGTTTGATAGATTTGAAGAAATGAAGGAAAAGCTAGTTCTTTTTCTGTGGTTTCCTTATGAATTAGCTAGTTTTTTGGACTTTGCCATGGGTTATCTTTTTTTGTTTTTAAACTATTTTTTATTATTTTATGAAATTTGTTGTTTTGAGATACTAGAGTTATAAAGGAGTTTAATAGAATGGCTACTGTTCATTCCCTGGGCATGATTTGTTTATCATGATAGTTTATAGTAAGTTTTTAATCAGTTGCAAATTTGCTTAAAGGAACACTCACACCAACTAAAAGGATCTATCTTTTGGGTTTTCTTCGTATTAGCCCCCATTAGCCCCCAAATCTTTTAAGTGCTTTGAAATTAGACCCCTAAGTCTTTCAGCCAGATGCTAACTAGAAGGCCTAATTTCAAAATATTTAAAATATTTTGGGAATTAATTCCAAAATATGAAGATGTGGCCGGGGACTAATTTCAAATCACTTAAATATTTGAAGGAATAATTTCGAAATATCAAGATTTTTGGGACTCATTTCAAAATATTAAAGGTTTGGGGAACTAATTCCGAAAGAACCCGTATTTTATGATTAGCAAGATATGTATACTTCCCATTGTGTCATTTCTTTTATTTAGAATTTATAAAAGTGATTGATGCAAAGTGGTAAAATGCATGAATGGTGTCTTTCACTGACTGTCTTACATCAGGATAAATGAGGGTTGTGTTAATAGTAGAATGTAGATAATAGCCTAGAACTCATGACTTGCATCGATCTCACCCAGATGCAAATTATGACAGTACATCTCTCAAAACAACATTTCACGTCAATTCCACACAAAATAATAACATTAAAAGTGTTGAGAATTTTTTGTGCCACATTGGTCCTCAAATATGGTGTCAAATATGAATGACCACAATTAGAGAGGGATCCTAGGAAAGAAAGAGGTAGAATGCTTATGAGAGTAAGATTAGGATACCTACGTCGAATATAGATACGCTTATAGGAAAGATGATGAAGTTGGTATATACATAGAAGAAAGATTAATATAGGTATATACATAGAAGAAAGATTAATATAATTTGTTTACGAAAACTAAATAGGTAGGTGAAAATTTTAGAGAAATTGAAATACTGGATATAAACTTCGATATATAAGAAAATGAATGCATCAATGTTATACGTGTATGAGTACGGGTGTGGTTACTAGTATTGGTTACATTGAATTTGTAATAGATTGAATACGAGAATACAACTATATATTCACACACATTGGAGTTAATAATTTACATTGCATGCTACTAATGCTACTAAGGGACAATAGTTAGATACATACTTTTTAGAAAACAAGATGAGCAATTAATAACCTTTAAAGGTGAATTAGGCAATAGTTAAATGGACTTTTTCCTTACTAAAAGGGTAGGCATTTTAACACGCAAAACTTGTAAACTCGTATGTGATGACACAATATAGGTTGATGTAGATATTGCCATTAAGAAAAGGAGGACAACGGTTAGTATCAACATAGATTTATAGATAATACTAATTACAGGACTTAGAATGAGAGATTCAGTGCATTTTAAGGATACATTGTGGAAGGTAGATACTTGAAAAAGATGAGTTTAATATTATGTGAAACAATATGCTTGTTGCATGAAGAAGGTGGCTAAAGAAATTCATGAATAATCTAGGACAATATATCTTCTAGTGAAGAGAGTTGGTGAGGGAAGGAAAAAGTTTATTAGGTTGGTTTACCAAACGAAACATCTTATTAAGATTGGCAGAAGTATAAGAATAAGAAAATTTTTCAGAAATATAAATTAGAAAAGAAGAAAAAAAAAAGAAATAAAAATTAGTTACTCAATATATAAGGCTCATGAACGTTTATATAAGATATTAAAATGTAAAAGTTGCTCAAACCTTGCTCTTTTTGCATCTTTTGAATATTTCTTGAGGTTGTGAATTAAATTTAAAGTTCTCTCTTATGTGTTTCTTGTTTTTTGTAATTTGTAATTTGCATCTATTATCTATTGGGTTCTTCTCTTTCTTGGCGATAAAAGTGATTCTTCATATTCTTTATGCTTATATTCATCTGAATGAACACAATACTGCCTTGACATTTGGTGCTACTTGATTGTCAGTAAACATTTTTCGAAAGCTCTTTTTTTCAATCTTATAGTTGATGGCCGTCTAACTCTGTGTTATTGATTCGTGTTTTTGCAGACCTTTATAATGTTTTTTCTATATTTATATCTAAGTTCTAAAGCTGACGTCTGTATGATTGTTGTCTTGCTTGCCAATTAAAAGATGATAAATTTTGAAAACTATCATTACCTTGTAATAGCCAAAAGGTTACATTATTCTTTTGCTGAAAAACAAGCTTCCTGATTGTTCGGATAATGTAAGAAGTGAAGAGAATGTTAATTTATCATGGGATTTCTCAACTTGTTGATCATTTCATCATAAAAAGAGTATTAAAGCTTGTTATCGTCATTTTTCTTAAAATATTATTTGAAGAAATTTCCCAATTGTCTTGTATGGTTACAGATTACTGATTCCACCCTTTGTTTCTATTCCTTTGTTTTTGAATGATGTTATAGGTAGACGTGAAAAGAGCCAGACCAAGAGGTGAACAACGCCGGAATTACCAATCCCCCCGGTACCAATACTCACTCCATAGCGAGCATGAAAATAGTGGGTTAAACAACAATGCTGCTAACAGTTACTATACCAACGAAAATCCTGCCAAGTTAAAGAAGATTTTTGTAGGTGGCCTCTCCTCTAACATTACAGATGATGAGTTCAAGACCTACTTCGAGAAGTTTGGCAAGATAGTTGATGCTGTGATTATGTACGATAGTTCTACTCAACGGCCAAGAGGCTTTGGTTTCATTACTTTTGATTCAGTGGAGGCTGTAGATACTGTGCTGCAGAAGAAGTTCCACATGTTGAACAATAAGAATGTGGAGGTAAAACTTGCAGTGCCCAAGGGCAGCAATAACCAAACCAACTTTAGTGACTCCGATGGTAATTTGGATGGTGGGAGAGGGTTTGCTGGTAATAGTCACCAAAGAGATTATTATCCATCTTACACCCCTAAATATGGGTTTTATCCGGGATATGCACCACCGCCTGTTCCAGGTTTTTTTTATGGAGCAGCTGGATACGGTGGTGGATATTTACCTTATGGTGGAATAAGTTATGGTGCACCATATGGAAGAATCCCTTGGAATGGGCAAGTAATGATGGGTGCGAGGAGGAGTCCCGTTCCTTATGGCTACGCTAATGTAGGTTTTGGTGGATATACCGGCATGGCTAATGTTGGATATAATGGCTATACATTGTCCAGTAATGATAAGTCGAACTTAACTGACGATGATGTTAGGATAACAGATCATTCTAGTGGAACAGAGGAGGTTGGAAGTGAAAAGTTGGAAAATCAACAAGTCTCCTGATTGGTAAGTCAAGAAATTCCTCTTGTATTTTCCTTTAATGTTTTATATGTTTTGTTTATATGTTGTTGGATGGTTAATTTTGTCTGGACGATTTTTATATAAGTTAATGTTCCTTAATTGTTATGATTGACAACCTTCACCACATTGATCTGTGGTAATAAGTTCCGTTTGCATGGCTTTTATTTATAATGAACACTTTCTCCCATGATGAAATGGTAAAGTGTAACCAAAGAGTTGAACCATTTAATGACTGTTCATTGTCTTATCACGTAGCTTATTTTTAATTACAGAATATTATGTTTTTTTATCTGTTTGCATCATTCTGTTTTCCTGAGGGTTTTGCCTTTAGCCTTTTTATTACTTCATGGAAGAAGTCTCCTAGTGCTGGCTTGTGGGCTCTCCTTGCTCTTTTGTTATCTTTGCTCTATATTTGACTAGTAAAATATTGTTACTTCAAATTTTGAGGAGAGAGTCTCTCTAGATGGCAGGCTATTTGCCTTTCACCGCTTTTTAGATTTGGCCTTATGACCAGCAAGACAATTATGATAAGCAAGGTGTTTGATTTTTATTTATTATTTTTTTTGGGGGTGTCATAGGAACACTTTTTTTACTTTAAAATACCACAGGTGGAGAGATGCTTGCACTCATGTTAACTTCACACCTTTGATTTTCTTTATCTACCAAAAGAAGATTGCTTCCCCCAATCTATACATAATATTTGCGACGGTGCTTTTTGGTGTATTGATTGGAATTATAGCTAAATTTTCGACATGCAATTTAGGAATGACATAAGTAACTTTTTAAGGTATCACTTAGTGGTTATTGTGTGCCAGTGTACCACAGGTTTTTGTAAGAGCACGTCCAGTGCAATTGACCTTAGGAACCTATATGTCTGTGATCACAGCCCTTAAGTTCCCTCCTGCTCATGTTCTTGTGGACTAGATATGACAAATCCTGCTGAGCCTTGCATGGCAGCAGTCACAACTTATAAAAGTGCTTTCACGTCTTATGCAGATTTTACTAATACCTAGTCATAGTTAAACTAGATCTTCGATCATCAAGGTGGAGTTATTTATCTAGATGGATGATTAAATTCAATGGTTAAACTTAAAGGGCGATTTAAGGCGTTTACTTTATGACTTGTCTTTTGCCCTACTTAGCATCTATCTTTTTTCGGATAGGGACTGAAATTTCTGAGTAAACAACTTGGATGACAGAATTCTCCCTTCTGCTCAGTATTATATGTGATTGAAATTTTCAGGAAAAAGTTCTGATATTTAACCCTACCTCTCTCCCATTGTCAGTAGAATAATCAGTCAGTACAGTTTGGGTATTTGACTGAGCCGGATGCAACCCAGCCTGAAAAAAAAAAAAAGAGTGTAGGTTCACATTTTTTGAAAACTAAATGGGTTTTGGCTTGGAAAGTTCTAGATTTCTTTAGTCGTATTTGAGTATCGAAACCGATCCAAATCCAACCAGATTTTGAAGTGAATCTGCTACGAGTCGAGCAAATTTCAGCTCCACACAAATAAAAGGGTTTCATTATCTGTAAGTTGTAATGAATTATAGTCTTCTTGTGTTTGTTAAAGTAGTCTTACTTTTATAATTAGTTTGGTACTTGAATAGTCTTGCTATATGAGAAACTTTGATCGACCTATGGTGTAGAATATCATTAATTCTGACACTTTTTTTATCATTTTTGGCAGCTAACCGGTAACGGATCAAAGGTTATAAATTCAAAATGTGAGGTGAGACTAAATTCTTTCTAATGCAAATTTATATGTTGGAACAGGAATCCATCTGTAACTGCCAACTGGATGCGAGTCTCTAGCTCTCTCACTGTTTGTAGTTGACAAGCTGGGATGACTGATCCACCAAGCTCATTGATAACAAATCTGTAACTGCCGAGTGGAGGCTTGCTTTTCCCCCAAATATTGCTCATTAATAATGAACCTTACATCTATCTACAAGGATTATGAACCGGTTGTTTTTATTTTATTTATTTTTTATTTATTTTTAAAGATTAATTTGCTTGACTCAAGCAATTCGGCGATTGGGGTGGATATCTTGCACCTTTTGACCAAGTTGTTAATGTCAGTTATGCTTGTTTGAAAATTGAATATCTGTCATGATCTTTGTTTTCTTTTAAGCCAAGATAATGTTGGCTTACATTGATTTTGATCAAGTCAATAATGGCTTCGGGAAGAACTGTAGGTGACTGAAATGATGTGTTTTGTGCTATATATGTGTGATATGATTCTCCTTGAAGATGGCTATGATCCCCGAGAAGGGATTTCTTTCTTTCCTGTTATTTGCATCGCATTATTGTTCCCCCACCGACGCCCCCGCCCTCCAAGTAGGTTTTTTATACGGCTTGATGAAATGGGTCATAGTATTTTCCCTAACAAGACTAAGATGAAAAATGGAGAAATATTTGGGGTGCAAGGCCTAGTATGGGCTTATGTAAGTTTCATAGTTTCACGACGGGTTTTGGTCTTTGTTTAAGAGCGAAAAAGAGAAATACAAAGAAAAAAGAGAGAAGGCTGGTAACATGTTGTATTGATGTAGTTGATATCTAGGCATATTTGGTCAAGCTTATGGGTCATATTGTTATCTAGGTACAAAAAAAATTTACTAGTCATCTAAGTTGAATGACTTTAGTACTACACTCTCCAATTAGCTTTAAGAAGATGTTCGGATCGGATTAGCATGTCGTTGAGGGAAAAAACACTTAAAAGTTAATCTAGTAGGTCTATTTACCTTAGGGTCTAACCGTGTTGGTAAGCCGCCGATGAGTAGTACACTAAGATCTCATGTTTGACTCTCTTGAGAAGCACCCACATGAATTTAATTTCCTGGAAATCCCGAAGTCACGCGTTTGGGGTGTCCCTTATCCACGCCCAGGGCTTTGATACCCATGATCCGAAGAATCATACAGAAATTCTCATGCCACCCCAATAATCTAGTAAATCTATTTGCATGTGTCCCTATTTTACACCCTAAAAACGAGAATTAATTACATTTAGATACCATGAAGAATAGTGTAATTACGCGGATGATCCTAGAGAATCTGCGGCTCTACATGGTAATCTTGAAATTGCTAATTGTAATTACATAAATGACCCTAAAATGTGACATCATGTTAATGTTGTCGGTTTTTCATGATTTGAAGTTCTTTTTTTATCTTAGTTAGGATAAAGGTAAGGATTACAACTAGGATTAGGATGAAAGCCTGCGAAATGCTTCCTCAACGCGCTCGTCATAGACAATCATTGTCCTCTATTCTAATTTCAAGTGCTAAGATGAAGCCACGCAGGATTTCTGCTATCACAATAGCACTTTTCAAATTAGTGATTTTAAAGTTATTAGTGGTTTTCAAGAGGATACTGGAATCCTAAATAGCTTCATCCCAACCAATGAAATTGAAATAAAGGATAAGAATGGGGATAATTTGACTCTCTCAAATTACCACCTAGTTAAATAGTACCCGAGGCTGCCCACAATTAACCCTAAATATAATTGACGTTAGTTCAGTGTTAAAACAGAAGATTAGGTTACAAATATAAATTTACTAGTCACATAATTGATCGTATGAAAGCATGAAGATTATCTTTGAGGTTAGAGGGTGTTTGAAGGGGCTTATTTTTAGAAGCTTTTAAGCTAGCTTTTTTTGGTTTTGGCTTTTATGATAAAGTTTGTATGGGTAGTGTTGATGTTAGTTATCGAACTGGGGGTTTGTTCAAGGATTAGAGTTAAACGGGGGTCTCCAAGCTTCTTTAGATGGCTGATCCGAGAGCCTGCTGATTTTTTCCTGTGCATGAAGAACTCGTAAGAGGTTGGAGTTGAGTTTTTTTGTTGCTCCTCTGACGATCAAGTCAGTATATGAACTTGAGTGGAAATTTTGGGATGATGAGGAAGATTATCAAGTTGCGTAAAAAACCAGCCCCCACCTTGAGTTGCATGACTTCGTTTTATAGTGGCTTAGAAGGGCAGAGAGGTAACTCGGGTTGAGTCCAGACAAATAGCTGACTTGGTAAACAGCTAGCAGGTGTCAGCCGCTAGCGCGGATAAGTCATCCAGTCATTTATTGTAGGGAAGACAGTTGTTGCTTGGGGTTAACTAGATCCAATGAGTCATAAATACTATAGAGGCTAGAGAAATGATGATTTTGTCAGAGAAGTTAATGCGAGAGTAGTTAGTTGTCGGCAGGGGGTTTGAGGATATACCGTCTCTTTAGTCTTTTGGCCGAAGGTCGACAAACATAGCCTTTTTAGTCGGCTACGCAAGTTATCGGCTGAGACAATAGGCCGAGTGGGGGTGCTTATAGGATCGGTCTGGGGGGTAGGCCGACAAGTACCACCGTTTTAGTCGGCTACGCAAATTATCGGGGTGGACGCGTGTCAGCTTCTCAGTAGAGATTAATACTTGGTTAACTTTCAGCTTATAACACTGCCACCCTACCACTCGAACTCGGCTGGCTGACTATGGGTGGAAGTTTAAACGACTTCCGGTCGGTGAGTCACGAGGCACATTTATGAAAAAAGCAACGGGTTGCTATTGAAGTGACCTTTTGACGTTAATGGATATGATGTGCTGTCGTCACTTCAATTTACAAGATGAATGGTGTATTGATCAATGGGTAGAGCTTCATTTCCAGTACGGGTGGCTCGACCTTCGAGGTTGATCTTTGCTGTCTATTCTTGACTAAATCGACCTTTCTAATTTTGACACGTGTCTCTGTTCGAGCCTATACATAGCCCATTTCAGAGAAGATCTTATTTTACAAAGCTATTTTCCATCTAACCTAAAAAACCTAGCTCTCTGCGTTGAACGATTTCCAACAAAAGCTCTGATGAACTGCGATCGTTTTCCTCACCTCCACTTCTGACCACAACGAGATAAGGATCAACCTCCTCCACTTATTCCGCTCAAAGATCTGTGCAACGGATCTCAAAGCTTATTATGATCACTTTAACCTCTCTAAAGCCTTCACTCTATCTTCGCCAGAGATATCGGAGGTTGTATATCATTATAGCGGTGATAGGGCTCCGATCTACTGGAAACATTTGGAGTATGGACTCCATCTACTGCTACATCCTTTCACCCG
>NC_033800.1:127198553-127201640 GCF_001876935.1 Asparagus officinalis
CGTTTACGAGGCTTTGGGAGTGTCCCCTTCTCAAATCAAGCCGAACTCAACTGCCACTTGGTTGGTGAATGTGGTGATCTGCCACCGAGTCGGTGTCGTGCCGGGTATATAGCATTCAAACCCGTCTCCGACGCACCTGACTCAAACAAGAATTGGAAGAAGAAGTTCATAGGGGGGTTTTGGGGCCGACTCCATCCTGCTTTGTCCGACTTGGCCCGAGGTCAAGAAGGATGAGGTAAAATCGGACATGCTTACGAATGAAGAGAAACGGGGGCTCGACAAGATACGAGATTATTATGGATTGAGGGAGATTAGCAACCTCTTCGAGCATGCTGTCCTCTGAGTGGTTGGCCTATCTTAGATGCCGCCAACCAAGGAAGATAAAATTCAAGCTATCATCTTAGCACTCCCCCTTAAAGAGTCAGATGAAGCACAACCTTAGTTGTCAATTAGGCCCCCAAAACTCCTGAGGGGTGAGTTGGTTCATGAAGAGGCTAAGGTGGTGGCCACGAATACTACCAAGATGGTGGCTCGACTAGCAAGGCCGAGTGCTACCACCCAGACTGAGAGACATGAGAAGAAGAAGAGGGAAGGCTGAAGAAAGTGAGTGGTCGAGGTCCTCACGAAAGTATCGAGCTAGTTTGGTCTTGGTCAAAAGGAGGAGTAGAAGCGAGTGCTCTTGCCTTAGTCCCGGAAGTTGGCCAACACCAGCTCCAAGCGTTCCCCTCCCTAAGCCGACTGAGATTATTATACTTGATGAAGTATCCCCTGCTCAGCTTACGAGGGTGGAGGAACTGCTCGAGCCTAGGGAGTCTGAGGTTCAAGCTGAAGAGGAGACAACTCAAGCTCCCCTGCCTGAGCCGGTCTAAAGGTCAGGCAAGGTGCCTGCCGAGGAAGAGGCAGCCCCACCTTCACCAGCTAAGGCGTCGACCGAGACAACTTCTGCTCTAGGGTCCAATTTCCAGTGGTCGTTTCCCTACTGTATCAACAAGCTTGACCTATGATAAGGGGTAAATAATGATAACCAAAGTTGTAAGCGCACAACTATCAAGTTATAATATAGAAGACTATCGAATCCCACAAGGAAAGTGTTATAAGAATTAATTAAAATTAGTTTTTGAGTAGTGTGTGACAATTAGGATTGGTAAAAGTGATTATGGAGAGATAAAGAAAGTGGTTGTGATTATATGCAAATGGAAGCAAAACGAGATTAAGAGAAAGAAGGATGAATAAAATAAAGGGAAATAAAGTCAAGAAGTAAATAAGAGAAACATCAAGAATAAAGAGGAAAATCAAGAAAATAAAAGATCAATGATTTAATTAGAGATACGAGGAATCTAGAATTAAATCCACTAGCCACTTCACTTATAGATGATGAATTATTCTCTTTTTTTCATATTCTACTTTAGATTTATTAAGCATAGACAATCAAACTACTTAAGAAAAGCATAACCTATCAAATTATTATCTAAGTAAAATTAACATTCATGAAAAGAATAATAACTAGATAGGAATTCTAGAATTCATAAGCATAACCTATCAAGCCACTCAAGATAGGTATAGATTATCAAATTCTTTTTCTATCAATTAGTTCTCTAGTTGATTATCCTAAACATGATCATTTTTAACACAATAAAATAAATCATAAATTATAAAAGAAATCAAGCTAGTTTCATTCAATTCTAGAATTTCTATAAGAATTAGTTCCACATCTTAGAAAATAAAAACAAGAAATAAAATCTATACAAGAAAAGAATGAAAATAAAAAATAAACACAAGGAGGGAAATTAGAACAAATAAGTAAATATAAATATAAAAATAAATCTAACTAAGTTGCAAAAAAAAAGAACATAAAAGAAAATCTATATTATATGAGAAAATAAATCTATACTACAAAATAAAAGTGCAAGAAAATAATGTAGAAATAAAGACATGAATGTAAATCTACTCTATAAGGCATTAATGTAAATCTAAACTACAAAAACAAGAAGAAAAGAAATTACTACAATAGAAACAAGAAAATAAAAAGAAAAGGAAAAATTTACGTTACAATGGGTTTTAGCCTCTTGAAAGTAAACACTCATCTTCATATTCATCATCAAATAAAGAGAAGAAAAGAAAAATATGAAGAGATGAATTTTTTTTTTTTACTAATTGCAACAAAGTTATAATTTTTAGAAGGTCTTCTCAATAAAGAGTAACACTCATCTCCAAATAGAGTTTTTACAAAATCTTTCACACTCAAACCTCTCACCCTCTACCCCTGCTTATAACCTACAGCAATGAATGAGAACCCTTGAATTTTACTTGGAGATTAAGAATTAAATCGCAGCCATAAAACTGTTTTTGTTGCGAACCAATCAGTTGACTAATCGGTTGGCAGATTGATTGGCTAATCAGTTGGCAGACCGATTGGTTTGCAACATATTAGTTTTTTTTATTTCTTGACCCGATTTCTTCATGAATCCTTGAGCTTTCTTTGGTCATCTTTTGTCTTCATATTTAGGCTTTGATAAATGGTAGAAATTTATAAGGTTTAATTCTTTTGGGCTTTTATTCATTAATTCTTTATTAACCTACAAATTAAGATAAAATGCATTTATTAAAAAAAACAACTGAGAGACTACAGCCTCCATTCCATAAGATATCTTGAAGGGGTTTCCCCTGTGGAGCTTTTATGAGTAGTGCGATAAGACCATAGGATTCCCGGCAGTTCTTTGATTCTAACTGTCGTGTCCACCTTTTTCTTCAAAGCTTAGAGGATGCATTTGTTGGTGGCTTTTGTGAGTCCATTGCATTTTGGATGTGCGATAGAAGTGAATTGAGCTAAATATTCTATTCTTCATAAAAGCTCCAAAAGCATGTACCGTCAAACTAAGTACCATTGTCAGTGATGAAAGAGAGAGGAATGCCAAATCTACATACAATGGATCCTCCACACAAAATTGGTTATGTTGTTCTCAACAATTTTGGCTAATGGCTCAGCCTCGATCCATTTGGTGAAGTAGTCGATGGTGACAATCAGCAATTTTCACTGCCCAGAGGCTATAGGGAGAGGTCCTAATAGATCTAACCCTTATTAGGTGA
>NC_033800.1:127201650-127214911 GCF_001876935.1 Asparagus officinalis
AGGCTTAGAGTGTGCTCGAGAAAAACTGGCACTTCTTACAGTGGGAAACGAGCCTCCTGGATTTCAGCCAAGATGGTGGACGAATAATATCCTTGTCAAAACAACTTTTGGACAAGAGTTCGGGTCCCTGGGTGATTCCTGCAAGTTTCTTCATGAATCTCTTGGAGAACATAATTGGCTTCTGTTGACTGGAGACATCGGAGATAGGGCCCCACACTACTGTAGGAGTACGACATTCGATAAAACTTATTATTGAGCATTAAATATCTTTTAGCATTTCTCTGTAGACATCTTGCTTCAGTAGCATTCTCTGGTAAGGTCCCCACTGTTACGTGCTGGATGAGTGGATCCATCCAATAGGGTTCCGTAGGCGTCTCGGCCTGCATGACCGGGTTCGAATTCTCCATAATGCTAGGGTGCATGAGAGTGTCTGTGTATGCAGGTGCTGATGAGCTTCCTAACCTGGTCAACCTTGAAATTACCCTAGAGGGGGATGAATAGGATAATCAAACAATAAATGTGCAAATTAAATAAAATTCAATACAACACCAACCATAAAAATAAATACGGTAATAAATAAGAGAGAGTAAGAGAATAGTTAGCCAAATTGCGTGCTGATATGTTCACGAGGTTCGGTCCTCACAACTTACATCCCTGACCACCTCTCTCGATGGTAAATTCACTAAGCACATCCGGTTTGGAAGCCAGAACTTCTTCATAATGATCTCCCCACGAGATCTTACAATCCTCATAATGATCTCTTCGAGATCAATCTCACCACACAATCACAAGATGAATGAAAGAAAATCTCTCACAATAATCCTATAGCAAGGATCAAGAGATAGTCAAATGAAGCTCAGGGGTTTGTGGAATTTGAAAATTAGAAACCGAAAACTTGAAGCACTTAAAACACTTGAGAATGATAATTGAAAGTTTGAGCTCAAGAACACTTAGAAATAAAACTTCGGATTTTTTTGCTTACTTGATTACTTAAGTGAAGAGAGCAATGGGGTATATAAAGGAACCCCAAATAATAGCCCAAATCTCAAACAAGTATCAAAATCCTAAAAATTTGGCTAAAACAAAAACTAGTCGTTATAGTAGATCCGGTCGACCGACGGATCATTTTCGGTTGACGACTATTTGACCGTTGCAGACTTAGCAATCTTGAATTGGTTCGGTCGACCGACAATGTTATTATGGTCGATCGACCCTCAGTCATCGGTTAACTGTGCAGTGTAAATCGGTCGACCGAAGGTGACTGTCTGCAGGGTCATGGAAACTAGCTTTCTGGTCGGTCGACCGACGGGCAAGGCCCGGTCGATCGAAAACAAATACATCCAAGAATTTGATTATAATTGAAAATATGATTTTGTAAATTCAAAATAAAATACTAAATAAATTTTAAAAATTGTAAAACTTTGGGAAATGTTTATAAACATGAATATAAACATGTTAGAAAGGAAATTTTTGAAAAATCATTTCCCAATTGTAAAAACTTATCATTTTTTAAAAATGGTCAAAAACATGTTTTTATAAGTGTGTTTATGTGTGAACCCCAATAACTTCAAGTGTTATCTACTCAATGACTTGCCTACATTAAGCTCTCGAGAGAAAATAAAAATGCAAATATCTCTCACATATGAATACAATGCTTGAGTCTTGATATTTTCTCATATGTTGATGAAGCTTCTCTTGTGTAAGTTGCTCTTGAAAGCTTATCTTCATCAACTTGCCTCCACCTCCTTAGATATTATCGTTGTAGATCATATTCCATCTAATCCTCCTATTGTGGCACTATATTGCTTGACAAAAATGTAATCTGCACAATATCACTCAACAAGTAATTAGCACCAATAATGAAGTTTGTAAATCATCATCAAAACAAGAGTACTAAGAAACCAGAGCTTAGGTAAGGTGTCCGCTCGTGCGTTGAGGATGTTGGTCACTTGGGCGATCCTAAAGTCTACGAATTTGCTTTGTACCACCTTCAAGTATAAGATCATCTTTGGGTCCTTGGCCGCATACTTTTTTCTACTTGGCGAACAAGTTGGGAGTAGGCTAGGATGTAGATGAGCTTGGCCTTGACTTCTAAGGTGACTCGAAGACCTGTCAAGAGAGCTTCATATTCGGCCTCGTTTTTGAGGTGAAAAAATAGAAAGCGATGGAGTGTTCGTGTGTCGGCCCATTGGGGCTACACAGGACTATTCCAACTCTGCTACCTCCTTCTCTAGAGGACCGGTTTACCTTTAGCAACCACCAAAAGGTGAACTCTGGTGAGTCATGCTCGAGGATGCGATACATCCGGAAGTAGGCGCCTTGACTACTTGGGATGTCGAAGGATCTAGTTGGGTAAGAGGCAAAGGTGAGGATGGTTGATCATCTGATGTGGTTAACTTTATTAAGAAGTCGGCCAAGGCTTGGGCCTTAATGGTCATCCTTGGCTCAAACTGTACATCACGCTCGCTAATTTCGATCGACCAAGTGACCATCCTTCTTAAAGTGGTGGGGCTACCAAGCATTTTCTTCAAAGGCAGATTCATCCGCATAACTATGATGTGGACCTGAAAATAGGGGTTGAGTCTCCTAGTAGTGGTGATGAGGATGGAGGGGGTCTTCTCAATGAGGGTATAGTTGAGTTCAGCCGCCTTCAAGATCCGACAGACATAGTCTACTAGATTTTTTATGTTATCCTCTTCCCAAACTAAGACAGTGCTGATGACTTCGGGAGAGATGGCTAAACAGAGATAAAAAGTTTCCTCTTCTTTGGGTTGACTTAGAAGTGAAATCACCCTAGAGGGGGGGGTGAATATGGTATATGCTAATCTAATTTGATATTAATACCAAATTAAAACTTATTAATAATATCCTAGCAATTATGATATACAACAATATATATGAGAAAGGATATGCAATTAAAGTAAGGGCGATATAAACATAAGACAATGGTGATATAGAATGTAATAAACAATGAGCGTAAATAATATGCCAAGGCAAACTCAAACACACGATGTGATTACAGAGTTCAGTCACTTCCAACCCACGTCTCCGCTCTCCACTCTAGAGGAGAATCTCTACTATCTCAACCGGTTTTCAACGTTTACCGAAAACGTTCACAATCGGTTTTCAACGCTTACCGATAAACGTTTGCAACACTCACACTTGTAATCACACAATACACCCTCTAAGTATTGGTCTAGCCCATGTCAACTTCCTCAAGTGCTTGAATTTACCACATCTTCCTAGGTTTTACTACCAATGCCACTCATCTTGGAATTGACTCTGTCTCTCACCACACACTCCTCTCGCTGTACTTGTGTATTACAATGTGTTTACTCAACAAGTAAGCTCAAATACAAATTGTTTTGTTCTCTAATAAGATGAGAACTCAAGTAAGCTCACACTCAAAGATACAATCTCACAACCCTAATATACTATGTATGAAAATACTTAAGCTCAAGTGGGTGTTTGTAATCAATGAGTATAAATAAAATTAAACTCGAATTAATCTAGTAAATATAAATATGACAATTTAAGTATAAACAAGCTAGATAATTGAGTTAGAAAAACTTCTCCAAAATCACAAAGAGATGTAGATGAAGGGATGAGGTTGACTTCCTCAAACCGAAAATGTAAGCATCTTCTTTGTGAAAACTCCTAGAAAACTCTTAAACACCCTTAAACACTTGTAAAACTTGTTTTAAAACTTTTTTAATTCATATTTGCATCACAAAGAAATATAAGCATGATAATTATGTGAGAAAACATTAAACACTAATCATATAAAGGTATATTATAAAGCACAAATGATGATCCATAAGCTCAAACACATAAATATCATCATAAAAGTGTTTTACAATGATCTCATAAGTACAAACTAAATTATACCAAAAACTATATAGTTCAAATCAAGATTACAAACCATATAAAAATCATGAACTATGGTTCTGTTTAAAAATCCAACAATAATCATTTTAAAATTTTCAACAATGTAAATGTATATATATTTGAAAATACTTTCTTTTAAAGAGAAAATATGAGTGGTTTTAAAAATCTTATCAATTTACATTATTATAAAAATATAAAACCCAAAAATCTAAAAAATACAAAATAAATATAATCAATTTTATTTTGGCACCCAAACATTTTTGGTACCGGCACATTTAGGGACATGACCCTTATCATTAAGCTTAAAGCCCTAGGGTTATGAACCCATTTGGGCGCATATAGTGCACTAGTCTGATCATAACAATAATTACTCAAATGACCCTCCCGATTACAATATGTACAATAGAAAGAGTGCACTTGCTTATGTTGACCATTAATTTGTGCACGAGAAACATTTGCAAGCATATATGATTCTTTAAGAATATTTTGCAAATGTGAAATATTTTTTAAATCAAAAAAATTTGGCCAAATGACCAAAGCGACCACGAAAATCACACTTATACACATTAACATGCTTATGATGATTATATGGTGTATGTATATGTTAGCCTCATGGTTATGAGCCTACTCCCTAATCTTATTTTAATGATTACAAATAATTCCTAATATTGTGCGTCAAGTGCTTGTATTTATTTTATTAGGTAATCTACACAAATATCTTAGTTGGAGGTTAGATGGAATCGAGCATTCACGATCATATCCATTGGAGGATGGAATGAATAGTGGAGTGAATCAATACAATTCAAGTCAAGATCCAAGATCAAGCTTCATCAGTAAAGTTTATCAAGACGAGCTCAATTGAAGATCAAGATTGCTTGGATAAATTAATTTAGGTGTTATATTATGTGTGTTTAATACTTCAAGCTCAATACCATATACACACACACTTTATTGGTTTATCCGTTTTTTGGTTTATCTACAAACAAAGTTTTTACAAGCAAATAGATATATATTCATATACATACATATTTGTTTTTATGTGGATAAGTTGTTTTGGTATTATAGATATGAAACAATAGTTATATTCATATACACTTTCATTTGTTTTATATTCTATTGTATTTATAAAAATATTATGTTTTTGGACCATAGACTTAATAATAATATTTCATATCTATTATCAAGTCTATTTTAATCATTTTATAAAGTTTCAAAACATGGTTGAGTCAAATATCAAATTTCAAGTGTATTGAGTTTTCATGTTTTGGACTAGTTTTGTAAAATAATGAGTTTTCACAAATAGAAAATGAAATTTGAAACATTCTTTTTGTAACATGTTCATTTTTATGTTTATAAATATTTTCCAAATCTTTATATTTTTAGAATTTATTTGCTATTTTTTAAGGCACTTCAAAATTAGATTTTATACATGAACACTGCATGTGCATGTTTATAAGTCGACTTATGTACTGTAACAAGTCGACTTATGTACTATAGCAAGTCGACTTATTTTTTATGGCTATTTTTTTCATATTTTTAGGTTTCCATTTTTTTGTCTGTTTGTTAGGTTGTTTCTTAGTTTTGGAGTTTGTTTCATGAGCATATATATACCCCTTTGTCATAACTATTTTCACCTACCAATAGAGTTTTAAAAAAAGTTTAAGGGTGTTTAAGTTTGTTTTAAATGTGTTATACAAAAGTTTGTGTGAAGTAATTTTTACAAGAGCAAGAGGAGATTATCAATTCTCTCTCTCTCTCTCTCTCTCTCTCTCTCTCTCTCTCTCTCTCTCTCTCTCTCTCTCTCTCTCTCGTCTTAGAGAAGTTTTACTAAACTTAATTCTAGCTTTGTATTTATATTACTTATTGATTATCATTTTCATTAAGCTAGATTTAGATTGAGTTTACATTTGATTTTGTTATTTTTCATTATTTACACACACAACCATTGAGCTTTAGTATTTTACACATATTGTATAAATTTGGGTTGCGGGGTTTTGATATTGAGAGTGAGCTATCATTGAGTTCTCATATATTGTAAAGAACAAACATTTTGTATTTGTGCTTTATTTGTGAGATCACTTTGTAATACACTTGTACACTGAGAGGAGTATGTGGTGAGAGACGTGGTCGATTCCAAGAGGAGTGGTGTTGATAGTAAAGCCTAGCGAGAGGATGTAAATCCGAGCACTTAAGGAAGGCGATACAGACTAGAGACCAAC
This sequence comes from Asparagus officinalis, assembly GCF_001876935.1. NCBI lineage: Eukaryota > Viridiplantae > Streptophyta > Magnoliopsida > Asparagales > Asparagaceae > Asparagus > Asparagus officinalis. The sequence continues at coordinate 127,207,758 of NC_033800.1, forward strand.
ACTTAGAGGGTGTAAAGTATAATTGTAAGAGTGTGAGTTGTGAAAGTTTTTGGTGATCTAGAAAACCTAAATTGTACGGAGTTGTAAACATTTTGGGTGAACGTTGAAAACCTGTTGTGATAGTGGATTCTCCTCGGGAGTGGGGAGCGTAGACATAGGTCGGACGGACCGAACTCCGTAATTATTTTTTTGTATTTGCATTGTTTATTTGTCCACTATTGTGTTTATATTGTTTAATATCATTTCATGTTTATTTGCCCTTAGTTTATATATCCTTGCAAATAATTTATTATATATCAATCTTGTTAGGATATATTTGTTAATAAGTTTTATATTAGCATTAATATTGGATTTGATTAGTATAAACCTTATTCACCCCTCTAGGGTACTTTTAATTGGTATCAGAGCTTGATGCTATTTGATTTGTGACTTAACCACCTTGAGTCAAAGATCCTCGCTTCATATTGTTGCTAATCTAGGTTTGATAATTTTCATCTTGCTTGCATAATATTTTATGGATATGCATAGTACATCTTGTTTAGGCTATGATACAAATGTTGCTCCTTTATTCAATAATTTTTCTTATGATCAATGGATGTTTAGATTTAAGATATTTGCTAGATATAAATATATTGATTTTATGAGAAGTTATTGATAGTGCATATCTTATGCCCACATTGGAGAAATCCAAGTGGAGCAATTATGATAAGAAAATATTTACCATGAATAAGTAATTGTTAGATTTTTTGCTTAAAGCTTTTGAACCATCTATATCTAACAAATTTGTTTATTTTGATAGTTCTTACAATTTATGAAAATTTATAAAAGCACATCAAAGCAATTTGGAGGAGATTCGACGTGCTTTGGCGAGATCAACTTCAAGTGAGAATAGAGCATCATGCACACGGGCACTAGGCGATAGCCCTAGTAAGGTTTGCGAGTCCGAAATCGATAGTGATTCTCTATTGTTAAAATTGCATGTGCATATGAAAAATTAATGAAGGCCTATAACAAATTGCATAATAATTTTATTAATTTAAAAAGCAAGCATGTTGTATTAAAATCCGATCATGAGTTGTTAGCATCTAAGTTTGATACAATTTCTAATGAGAATGTGATCCTCAAAGAAAATAATAAAAAATTAAAATTGGATCATATTGCTTTAACTTCAAACATTGCTAATTTAACTCATGATAAATATAATGTCATATTAGAAGAAGAGAATATAAAAAATAAAGTTAGTTCTTTTGCTAACACTTATATATGTTCTACTTCTAATAACAATGCATTTATGCATAATGATGAGTTGAATCTTGTTAATGATCATATATCATCTTTAGATTCAACCCTTAAATCATACATTGTAATTAATAACAAGCTTATGGACTTGTGTGCAATATCCCGTATTAATTCTTCCAAATCTAACACTCACTATGCACACATGTATGGCAAAATTTATAAGTATTCTATTTACGACCAAAAAGGCCATATTACTAAATTTTACTATGATGCACAAAAAGCTAAAACTAATAATTATATTGTTCCTTGTGCATCCCATCAAGTTTCTTCATCACACACACATGCACATAATATTCATCATAAGTATGCTAATGTGTTCAAGTATGATTATTGTGGTCGCTTTTGCCATTTGGCAAAATTTTATTTTGATTTACAAAAGATTTTATATTTGCCAAATATTTCTAAAAGACCACGTGTGTTTGATTGTAATCTTTGTGGTAGAGTTGGTCATTTGGCGAAATATTATTTTGATTTGCAAAAAACTTCAATTTCACAAAATGTTCTAAGAAGACCACCTTTGTTTAAAAATATTTCTCATTTGCAAAATGAATTCAAAAGACCATTATTGTTCGCAAATGTTCATCGTGCATAATCATAAGGTCATCATAAGCAAGTGCACCCTATCCATTGCATTTATTATAATCGGACGAGTCATTTGAGTAATTATTGCTATGACTGATCTCGTGCACTAGATGCGCCTAAATGGGATCATAACCCAAGGACATTGAGCTTAAATGATATGGGTCATGTCTCTAAATCTTTGGGTACCAAAAGTATTTGGGTGCCAAAACCTTTTTGTTTTTTAAACCAATATTTTAAACATTTTTTATTTTTTGGTTTAGAAAAACATGTTTTTAAAATTTTTGAAATTAAAAAAAAAATCTTTTAAAGTCAATAGTTTGTTTTCATTATACATTACAAATTTTTATTGGCTTTTTTTATGAGAGGTTTGTGTTTGAGCAACCCCTCGGGTTTATTGGTTATTTCCATATCATGTTTACCGGGTGCAAAAAGTTCTATATGGGTTGAAACAATCTCAAGAACTTGATATGATTGCCTCTCTTGTTTTCTTGTCAAATATGACAAAAATTGATATTGGTTTGTTTTTATGTTTGATTGATTTATGATTTCATTCGGTTGATTTGTTTTTCATTTGGACTTTCATGATTGTCATGATTTTTATGGTTCTCATCATTTGTTTTTATTTAAAAATATTTTTTTATGATTCTCATGTTTTTCCATTCTCTTGATTTCGTAAATCTATATATTGCTTTTTGATTTTTTTTTAACCTATGCTTTGAGACACTATCATAATGGCATATCAATATGTGTTCTCATGGCCTTTTTGAATGTGAGTCTTTCATAATTTTTTTATATACTCACATTTTGATGCCTTATAATATATATTTTTATATATATGTATTAAGGCATTTTGATAGAGGGATCTTTTTTTCTATATTTGTTTTTATACTCACCTATGCTAATTTGTAGGGGGAGCTTTCGCTCTCTTATTCTTCTTGTTTTACCTATTTTAATGTTGACAAAGGGGAAGAAACAAATGATTTATGAGTATTTATGAGTATTTTTCTTTATTACATATTTTATATATACTCTTTGTGTAGATTGTTTGTCATCATCAAAAAGGGGGAGATTGTTAGCCAAATGGTTATGAGTCTACTCCCTAATCTTGTTTTGATGATTACAAACAATTTCTAACATTGTGCGTCAAGTGCTTGCATTTGTTTTGTTTGGTAATCTACACAAATATCTTAGTTGGAGGTTGGATGGAATCGAGCATTCATGATCATATCCATTAGAGGATGGAAGGAATAGTGAAATAAAGTAATACATTTCAAGTCAAGATCCGATCAAGCTTCATCCGTAAAGTTTACCAAGATGAGCTCAATTGAAGATCAAGATTGCTTGGGTAAATTAGTTTAGATGTTATATTATGTGTGTCTAATACTTCAAGCTTAATATCATATACACACACAATTTATTGGTTTATCCGTTTTTTGGTTTATCCACAAACAAAGTTTTTACAAGCAAATAGATATATATTCATATACATACATATTTGTTTTCATGTGGATAAGTTGTTTTGGTATTATAGATATGAAACAATAGATATATTCGTATATACTTTCATATGTTTCATATTCTATTGTATTTAGAAAAATATTATGTTTTTGGACTATAGACTTAATAAAATATTTCATGTATTTTATCAAGTCTATTTTAATCATTTCATAAAGTTTCAAAATATGGTTGAGTCAAAATGTTAAATTTCAAGTGTATTGAGTTTTCATGTTTTGGACTAGTTTTGAAAAATGATGAGTTTTCACAAATGGAAAATAAAATTTGAAAAATTCTTTTTGTAACATGTTCATTTTTATTTTTATAAATATTTTCTAAAGTTTTATATTTTTTGAAATTTATTTGCTATTTTTAAGGCACTTCAAAAATCAGATTTCATACATGAATAGCGCATGTACATGTTTATAAGTCGACTTATGTACTGTAGCAAGTTGACTTATGAACTGTTCTGGAAAATATAGTTTTTATCTACTGAGTCGACTTATACATCAAGCAAGTCGACTTATATATAATAAGTCGACTTATGAGTTTTGCAAGTCGACTTATATGTGTTTTTCAGCCTGTAACGGCTAGTTATAAGTTGACTTATGAACAGTAGCAAGTCAACTTATAACACTGTAACAGCTATTTTTTTCAAAATTTTAGGTTTTTTTGTGTCTTTTTGTTGGATTTTTTCTTGGTTTTGGGGTTTGTTTCATGAGCATATATATACCCCTTTGCCATAACTATTTTTACCTACCAAGAGAGTTTTAAAAATAAGTTTAAGGATGTTTAAGTTTATTTTAAGTGTGTTTTACAAAAGCTTGTGTGAAGTGGTTTTCACAAGAGTAAGAGGAGATCATCAATTCGTGTTTGAGTTTCGACCTCATCTCTCTCTCTCTCTCTCTCTCTCTCTCTCTTTTGTCTTAGAGAAGTTTTACTAAACTCAATTCTAGCTTTGTATTTATATTACTTATTAATTATCATTTTCGTTAAGCTAGATTTAGATTGAGTTTATATTTGATTTTGTTATTTCTAATTGTTTACACACACAACCATTGAGCTTTAGTATTTTACACATATTGTATAAATTTGGGTTGTGGGATTGTGACATTGAGAGTGAGCTATCATTGAGTTCTCATATATTATAGAGAACAAACATTTTGTATTTGTGCTTTATTTGTAAGATCACTTTATAATACACTTGTATACCGAGAGGAGTGTGTGGTGAGAGATGAGGTCGATTTCAAGAGGAGTAGCGTCGGTAGTAAAGTCTAGGAAGAGGTTGTAAATTCGAGCACTTGAGGATGGCGACATGGGCTAGAGACCAACACTTAGAGGGTGTAAAGTGTGAGTGCAAGAGTGTGAGTTGTGAAAATTTTTGGTGAGCTAGAAAACCGAAATTATGTGGAGTTGTAAACGTTTTAGGTGAACGTTGAAAACTCGTTGTGATAGTGGATTCTCCTGGGTGTGGAGAGCAGAGATGTAGGTCGGAAGGACCGAACTATGTGATTATTTTCTTGTGTTTGCATTGTTCATTTGTCCACTATCGTGTTTATATTGTCTAATATCATTTTATGTTTATTTGCCCTTAGTTTACATATCCTTGCAAATAATTCATTATATATCAATCTTGCTAGGATATATTTGTTAATAAGTTTTATATTAGCATTAATATCGGATTAGATTAGCATAAACCCAATTCATCCCCCTCTAGGGTACTTTCAGTGTACACGTGTGAGATGATGAAGCTTTATGAGATACACATGGAGCAATAATATTAGCATTTGTCGATTTTTGTGCATCATAGAAAAATTTAGCTAAATGGCCTTTTCGATCTTAAATAGAACACTTGTAAATTTTGCTATATATATGTGCATGATGTATGTGATGCTTAGATGTAGTAGCATGAGACTTAGTATGTATATCCATAAGTTTCTTATGATTATCAATGCATATAGTTAGAGTTGAATCTAAGGATAAAATACGGTTATTCAAATTGTTCAAGTCATCATTAGGCACATTAGCATTGACACTAGAAGTAGAGCAAACTTGATTATTCTTAAATGAATCAAGTTCATTTCTAATAGTTACTCCTTCTAGCATGGTATTGTTTTTAGCATGAGATAAGCTAGCAATTGATGAGGTTAATTTTTTATTTTCCAAATTTAACATATCATTGTTTTTTTAAGCATCATATTCTCTTTTACAATGATATCAAATTTGGAAGCTAGCGTCTCATGATCATGTTTTAACTCTACATGCTTGCTTTTTAAATCAATAAAATTTTTATGCAACTTAGTGTAGGCATGTATTAATCTTTCATATACACATGTGAGTTTATCAATGGATAATTCACTTTTGGATTCTGAATCACATACCACACTAGGGCTATCGCCTAGTGGTCGTGTGAATGATGATGATGCTCCATCCTTGTTTGAAGTCGATTCTGCCAAAAAGCGTCGAATCTCCTCCAAGTTCCCTTGATGTACTTCTATTAATTTTTATAATTTATAAGCACTATCAAAATGAGCAAGTTTGTTAGAAATTAATGAATCAAAAATATTAAGCATAAATTCTAACACAATCTTGTTCATTGTAAATATTTTTTTTTTATTTTTGCTTAAGTTGGATTTCTCCAAGGTGAGCACAATATAAGCTTGATCAATGACTTTCCACAATTTAATATTTTTAGATCTAATAAATATTTTAAATCTAAACACCATTGAGCATAGGGGAAAGCATTGAATGAAGGAGCAACATTAATATCATAGCGTAAACTAGGTGCACCATGCATATCCATTATATATATATATATATAATATATATATATATATGCAAGCAAGATGCAATAAATCTCAAAACTAGATTAGCAAAAATACAAAGCTAGGATCTTTAACTCAAGACGGTTAAGCCACAAATCAAAGAGCACCAAGCTCTAATACCAAATGAAATTACTCTAGAGGGGGGTGAATAGGGTATTTGCTAATCTAATCCAATATTAATACCAAATTAAAAACTTATTAATAAATATCCTAGCAAGTATGATATTCAACAACTTATATGTGCAAGGATATGTAATTAACAAATGGGTGAAATAGACATGAAACAAAATAAACAAGATAGTGAAAAAATAACCAATGCAAACACAATAAAATGATCACGGAGTTCGGTCCTTCCGACTTACGTCTCCGCTACCCACTCCCGAGGAGAACTCTACTATCTTAACCGATTTTCAACGCTAACCAAAAACGTTTACAACTCCACATAATCTTGATTTTTTAGCTCACCGAAAACTCTCACAATCACTCACAATGTAATCACACACTATAACCTCAAATGTTGGTCTCTCATGTGTCGCCTCCCTCAAGTGATCGGATTTACAACTTCTCTCTAAACTTTACTATCGATGCAACTCCTCTTGGTATCGACCACGTCTCTCACCACACATTACTCTCGGTGTACTTGTGTATTACAAAATAATCTCATAATTAAGCATAAGAAAAATGTTTGTTCTTTACAATATATGAGAACTCAATGTAAGCCCACACTCAATATTACAAACTCACAACCCCAATTATACTATGTATGAAAATACTTAAGCTCAAGTGGGTGGGTGTAAACAATAAGTAAAAATAAAATATAAACTCAATTAAAGTCTACCTTATAGAAATTATAATCAAACGTATAAATAGCTAGAGATTGAGTTTACTTCTCCAATGAAAAACAAGAGAGAGAGAGAGAGAGAGAGAGAGAGAGAGAGAGAGAGAGAGAGAGAG
>NC_033800.1:127214921-127249747 GCF_001876935.1 Asparagus officinalis
AGAGAGAGAGAGAGAGAGAGAGAGAGAGAGAGAGAGATGAGGTTGAAGCCCAAACATGAATTGATGATCTCCTCTTGCTCTTGTGAAAATCACTTCACATAAACTTTTGTAAAACACATTTAAAATAAACTTAAACACCCTTAAACTTTGTTTTAAAACTTTCTTAGATGTATCTTAGTGTTGAGGGTTGAGAGATATTTATATATTCTCAATACAACAACCCAAAGCCAAAGAACAGTACAAAAAACAAGGTAAAAATCCCAAAAAATGAGATCTAGAAAAAACTAGCCATTATGCAATGGATCTCTGTTCGGTTGACTAAATTCTATGTGTCGGTCGACCAAAGTTGGGTCTCCGATGGACTGGATGAGGTGTGTCGGTTGACCGAAATCATGCACACGCAGATTTGGCAGATCCTAAAATTTTTGCGTAGCTAGCTTTATAAAATCAATTAAAAATAGAAAATAAACTCTAAAAATCATTAAATTTTAGAATAAGTATATAGACATGTAAATAAACCCATTTGTGAGAAATAATTATTTGAAATAGATATTCCAGATTCTAAAAACTGCTAAAATACTTGAGTTTGTAAAATCGATTTAACATAGTAAATCAACTCCAAAAATTATAAAACTTAGAAAAATGTTTGTAAACATGATATTAAATATTTTAGAAAAATATTTTTTCAAATTAAATTTCCAATTTATGAAAACTCATGTATTTTACAAACCATTCAAAAATGTAAAAACGTTAAAACTTGATTTTGACGAATTTCTTCTAAAAAAGTTTTGAAAACTTTAAAATAGGTTTATAGACTTGAGGAAAGATATAAAAACATGTTGTTAAGTTTATAATAAAAAATGATGATAAATTAAAATAAACAATAAATCAGAACAAATGTGTGTGTATAATTTTGAGCTTGAAGTATAAACACACAAAGTATAAACACCTAAACTAATACACCTAAGGCAAATGATCTTCAATTAGTTTGTCTTGATTGTGGATGAAGCTTAATCTTGTACTTGACTTAAATTCATCATCGTTTCGTTCTGATATCCTTCCAACCTACTTTAGATATCGTTGTTAAGCTCGATTTCATCCAACCTCTAACAGAGGATCTTTGTGTAGAATACCTAACAATCAAATATAAATACTCAACAAACGTTATTAGGAATTATTTATTAATCATCAAAACTAGATTAGATATTAGGATCATAAACATGAAACCTAACATACCACTCACCAGCTATCGATCGACTGAAGAACTCATTAATCGACTGATAACCTGCATCGGTCGACTGATGGTTCATCAGTCGACTAAGCAGAAACTAAATGCACTTTCCAGACACTTTTATCGGTCGATTGATAAAATAATCAGTTGACTGATAACATGCACATGAGTTTTTTAAACAGTAAATTTAAACTTTGAACCCTCTTTAAAAATATCAAATAAATTCTAAAAAATATAAAATTTGGAAAAATGTTTATAAACATAAAAATGAACATGTTACAAAAGAAATTTTTAAAATATCATCTCCCGTTTGTGAAAACTCTTCGTTTTGCAAAAATTTACAAATACATGTATATTTAAGACATTTGATTTTTGACTTTTGACTTAAACCAAGTTATGAACTCTTTTTAAATTGATTTATGGACTTATAAAAGATGTATACAAGGATTATTTAGTCCATAAACTAATAACACAATATTTTCATAAAAATATCCAAATCGTGATAAAACCAAAGAGTGTGTGTGTATAAAATTGAGCTTAAAGTATTAACACACAAGATATAGATCCTAAACTATTATACCTAAGTAGTAGCATATGAAGTTTATTCTTGAATCTTTGACTTGATTTGTATTGGCTTCATTTTAGATATCATCGACCTGGATATATGATAAACACAAAATACTAGAAACACACAGTTATAAATTGTTTGTTAAATCATCAAAACTAGATTAGAGAGTAGGCTCATAAATATGAGTCCTAACAATATCCCCCTTTTTAACGATGACAAACAATTTCTCAATAAATATATAAAACCAATAAAACAATAATAAAATCACAATATACTCACTTTTTCTCCCCCTTTGGCAACATCAAAATGGGGAGAAAAATAATATAAAGAGAGCTAAAGCTCCCCTGCATATAAGCATGAGTGAGTTGAAACATAAATAGGGATTGCTCCCCCTATTTAAAAACCACATAGAATATATATATAAGAATGAATACGATAAGATTATCAGAAGAAACTCAAACATTTATTTATAAATTTGCCTCACAAGAGATATATATGCATGAAAGCTATGTGAGCAAGCATAAAACACTAACCACACAATCATAAGGCATAAATGAGATGAACCATAAGCTGAAATACATAAAATAAGTGTTGTGATATCATACGTTGTTCATACCAAGCCAAAACAATCCAAACTACATAGTTCAAACTCATAAAACAACTACAAGCCAAAAAAAATAAAAAAAAAATACATAGTTCAAAATAAAAAGATACAAGTCCAAATAAAATCTGTCTTCACGAATCTGATAGCCCTGGACCCGGAGGAGGAGGAAGAGGGTGCTGCACCATCCTAAAAAGGTCATCAAACCTACTCTCAATACTGGCAGATCCTATATCTTGGCTGCTCTCAAGCCTGTCAATCCTCCTAAGTACCTCACCATGCCAAACTTGAGCTTCAGCATGAATCTCTTCCTGCCTCCGCTCATAATCAGACAAGCGAGCATACACTCCCTCTTTTAACATATCCATACGATGAACTATATAATCTGGGATACTAGAAGTGGGTACATGAGGAGTAGCCCTAGAACTGGATGGAGGAGGTGACGAATCCCTAGAGCTAGAAGACTCAGAACTGGAAGACTCGGAACTAGAGGGCTAATGCTGAACAGGATGGTCTAACTCATATTGAGTTGCAGGGATACCCATCTTATGAAGAGCTAAAGAGTCAAAGAAGGGTAAGACTTTGACATGGGTCTTATCTGATAAATCAACCCCAAAGTGAGAGAAAACCTTGGTTAAGATGGTTCCAAAAGGAAGAAAAGTAGTGTGAGTGGAAGCCATAAAATCAAATATAACATTGCCCCACTTGACATCACGACTCCCAGCAATAGCATAAATAGCACGAGTGAGTTCAAGAGAGTAATGACTATAACCCCCAGTTTTGGGAATTATGTTGTAGCAGATGATACGGCCAATAATTTTGGCCAAATCAGAAACATAGCTAGAATCAAGTGAATTTTTTTTGCTAGTGAGAGTCCATAATGAGTCCACTGCTGGGTCATCGTAAATAACGTCATCTAATAAAATGTCCCCACATGGAATGTTAAGAATCTCAGACAATTGATCAGCACAAAATAGAATGCGACGATTCTTGACTTTAGATGAAATGAAGGAGTGTTAAGATCAATTGAATTAACTTGCAAGTTGGCATAAAATAGCCAAACTAGATGAGGATAATGTGGACGATGATTAGCACTACCAAATAATTCATATAATCTAGCATCACGAAAATATGTGCTCAAAAGAAAGTGATCAAAGACATCAAATCTAACAAATCTCCTGGGGAATAATTTGATTTGACATAATGCACGATATTTGCCAATTAATGAAGGATCTCTAAGATAACGCTCATAATATTCATAATTGGCCTTGGGAGGAGGAGTAGGAGCAAGCACGGGAGAGGGTCTAGCAGTTCTAACATGTTTTTGTGCGAGCTCGAAACATGATAAATAGATAAAGATGATATAAGACAGTCTAAGAGCAAGAACAATCTTAAATAGCAGATCTAGACCAATAATAACAAGCACTAGGTAAACAAACCCTAGGTGATAGACCTAGATAAATCTCAAATAAGTAATAGAGTAGGAGAAGGAGGTTTACTGAGAAATCACGGGGCAAACGAGTTTGACGATCAACTAAAGAAAGTCCGGTTGACTGGAGGGATCAGAGGCGGATGCTTAGGGTTAATCGACTGAATAATATGGGAATGATAGAATTTTAGGGATTTCGGTTAGGGTTATAACATATCAAATGAAATTGATGGCTAGGATCTAGTCAATCAACATGTGTAGGGCTAGGATCAAAGGCCAAAGTGGATCTGGTCGAAAAACCGAAGATAAAACATCTAAAACCCAAAAAACTAGAGCCCGTCAGTTGACTTATTAGTCGACTAATGTCATCGGTCGACTGATAAGTTGACTAATGACCTCATAATCAGTTTTTCAAGGAAATTTTGAACTATGGTTTTTAATACTTTTAAAAAATCATAAAAATTCAATTTATTTTATTAACCATTTTCAAAATGTATTCTTTCAATGGGTATATTTATAAAAATATACAATAAATTTTAAAGATTTTGATGAATTTTCATTGTTAAAACATGAAACAAAAGAATCACCAAAAACAAAATACAAAAATCATAAGATCAAACTAAAATTCAAATTTGTTTTGGCACCCAAACATTTTTGGTGCTAGATTATTTACGGACATGACCCCTATCATTCAAACTCAATGCCATTGGGTTATGATCCTATTTGGGCGCATTTTGTACATGGATACGATTAAAATAATAAGTGTGCAAATGACCATTCCGATTGTAATATGTACAATAAAAAGGGTGAAATGGTTTATGTTGACCTTGTGTTAGTACACGGGAATCATTTGTAAATAGATGATTCTTTGAAAGCATTTTACAAACGAGAAACTCTTTTTAAATCAAAACAAAATTTGGTCAAATGACCAAATCTACCACAATAATCATATTTGTACACATTAGCATGCTTATGATGAACTTTATGTGCATGTGTATGTGTATATTGTGATGACACTTGATGGGATGCACAAGTATAAATATTATTAGATTTGGTGGATTTTTGTGCATTATAATAAAATTTAGCAAGATGGCTTTACGGACGCAAATTGAACACATATAAATTTTGTTATACATGTGTGCATAGTGTGTGGGAATCTTTGGAAGAATTTATATAGGACTTTACACACAAGTCCACAAGTTTTTTTTATTATTTTCAATGCATGTTTCTAATATTGAATCTAAAGATGATATGTGATTCTTAACTTGATTCAACTCATTTTCTTACACAAATGCATTGTTATTAAAAGTAGAACACATATTATCATTTTAAAGAAAATTAAGCTCATTTATAATGTTCCCTACTTCTAATATGGCACTATTTTTCACATGTGTTAAATTAGCAACACTTGAAATTAAAGAATCATGATCCAATTTAAGTTTATCATTATTTTCTTTTAGATACATATTTTCTTTAGCAAAATTATAAAACATAGAAGCTAACAACTCATGATCGGATTTTAATTCAACATACTTGCTTTTTAAATCTATAAAATTACGTTACAACTTCTTATAATCATGCATTAATTTTTCATATCCACGAGTGAGTTCATCAATAAAAAGTTCATCATCGGTATCGGACTGACATACCTCACTAGGGCTATCGTCTAGTGGCCGTGTACATGAAAATGCTCCATTTTAGCTTGAAGCGGAATCCGTCAAAGCTTGTGAGATCTCCTCTAAGCTCCCTCGATGTGCTTCTATAAATTTTCATAATGTATAAGCACTATCAAAAGAATCAAGCTTGTTAGATATGGATGAGTCAAAAGCATTTAATAAAAATTCTAACAAGAGCTTGTTCATAGTAAACATTCTTGTTAGATATGGATGAGTCAAAAGCATTTAATAAAAATTCTAACAAGAGCTTGTTCATAGTAAACATTCTTTTGTCATTTTTACTCAAAAGCATTTAATAAAAATTCTAACAAGAGCTTGTTCATAGTAAACATTCTTTTGTCATTTTTACTCCACTTGGATTTCTCCGTATTGGGTACAATATAAGTACCATCAATAATTTCCCATAATCGAAATGTCTAGATCTAACAAAAAGTTTAAATCCAACACACCATTAAGCATAGGGGAAATTATCAATTCTAAGAGCAATATTAATGACATAACCTAAGCTAGGTGTACCATGCATATCTATGATATATTATATAAGCAAGATGAAAGTAATCTCAAAAGTAGATTAGCAATTTAGCAAAGCGAGGTTCTTTGACTCTAGGAGGTTAAGTCACAAATCAAGAGCACCAAGCTCTGATACCAAATGAAATTACCCTAGAGGAAGGGGGCGAATAAGGTACATGCTAATCTAATCTGATATTAATGCCAAATTAAAACTTATTAATAATATCATAGCAATTATGATATACAACAAGATATATGAGCAATGATATGCAATTAAACTAAGGGCAATATAAACATGAGACAATGACAATATAGAATGTAATAAACAATGAGCACAAATAATACGCCAAGGCAAACTCAAACACATAATGTGATCATGGAGTTCGGTCACTCCCGACCTACTTCTCCACCCCCGACTCTTGAGGAAAATCTTCACTATCTCAACCGGTTTTCAACATTCTCTGAAAACATTCACAATCGATTTTCAACGCTTACCGATAAACGTTTACAACACTCACACTTGTAATCATATAATACATCCTCTAAGTGTTGGCCTAGCACGTGTTAACTTTCTCAAGTGCTTGGATTTACCACCTCTCCCTAGGTTTTTTTACAAATGCCACTCCTCTTGGAATTGAACTCATCTCTCACCACACACTCCTCTCGGTGTACTTGTGTATTACAATGTGTTCACTCAATAAGTAAGCTTAAATACAATTTGTTTTCTTCTCTAATAAGATGAGAACTCAATTAAGCTCACACTCAAAGATACAATCTCACAACCCCAATATATTATGTATGAAAATACTCAAGCTCAAGTGGGTGTGTGTAATCAATGAGTATAAACAAAATAAAACTCGAATTAATCTAGCAAATATAAATATGACAATTTAAGTATAAACAAGCTAGATAATTAAGTTAGAAAAACTTCTCCAAAATCACAAAGAGATGTAGATGAAGGGATGAAGTTGAGTTCCTCAAACCGAAAATGTAAGCCTCTTCTTTGTGAAAACTTCTTCACACAAAACAAACTTGAAAAACTCTTAAACACCTTTAACACTTGTAAAACTTGTTTTAAAATTTTGTTGGTTAGTTCAGAAGTTAGAAGCCAAGGGGTATATATAAGATCACAAAACAAACCCCAAAACCAAGAAGAAAGCAAGGAAAAAGACAAAAAAAATCTAAAAATCACGCAAGCTAGAAAACTAATTGTTACAGTGTTATCAGTCGACTGATATTGTTCATCAGTCGACTGATGAGCTGACCGTTATCGGTCGACTGATGAACTCATCAGTCGACTAATAACTTGCATTGGTTGACTGATGGTTCATCAGTCGACCGAGCAGAAACTAAATGCACTTTCTAGCTACTTTCATCGGTTGACTGATAAAACCATCAGTCGACTGATATCGTACACATGGGTTTTTTGAATAGTAAATTTAAACTTTGAACCTTCTTTAAAAATATCAAATAAATTTCAAAAAATATAAAACTTGAGGAAATATTTATAAACATAAAAATGAACATGTTACAAAAGAAATTTTTAAAATATCATCTCCCATTTGTGAAAACTCTTCGTTTTGCAAAAACTTACAAATACATGTATATATAAAACACTTGATTTTTGACTTTTGACTTAAACCAAGTTATGAACTCTTTTTAAATTGATTTATAGACTTAATAAAAGATGTATGCAAGGATTATTATTCTATAAAGCAATAACACAATCTTTTCATAAAAATACCTAAATTGTGATAAAACCAAAGAGTGTGTGTGTATAAAATTGAGCTTAAAGTATTAATACACAAAATATAGATCCTAAACTATTATACCCAAGTAGTAGCATATGAAGCATGTTCTTAAATCTTTGACTTGATTTGTATTGGCTTCATTTTAGATATCATCGACCTGGATTTATGATAAACACAAAATATTGGAAACACACAATTATAAATTATTTGTTAAATCATCAAAACTAGATTAGAGAGTAGGCTAAAAAACATGAGTCCTAACAAGAAGCGGCTTGGTGCTTAAGTACTTTCTGAGGTCTTTGAAGGATTCACTACATTCGTTCATCTAGATTTTGACCTCCTTTAGCTCCTTGCTTCATCTCAAAGTTTTGAAAAAGAGGAGGCTCCTCTCAGTCAACTTCGAGAGAAAGTGGTCTGGTGCTGCTATCTTACCATTTAGCTCTGGACGTCATTCAGCTTGTAGGGTTTAGGTAGCTGCTCGATGACAGCTATCTTTTCGTGATTGATCTCGATGCCTCTTTGAGTGATCATGAACCCCAAGAATTTGCCCAATTGTACCTCAAAAGCGCATTTGGCTGGATTGAGCTTCATACAGTAGCGTCAAAAGATAGAGGGGGTCTCTTCAAGGTCTAACACATGGGATGATGCCTGTTTAGACTTTACAAGGATGTCATCTACTGGTGTTTGAAAGTTTTATTGACTAATCTTTAGTAGGTGGCGTCTGCATTCTTGAGATCGAATGACATCATTTTGTAGCAATAGGTTCTCTGGTCTGTAATGAATGAGATCTTCTCTTGACCATTCTCTACCATAAGGATTTGGTTGTAGTTGGAGAAAGTATCCATGAAGATAAGTAGTTCATGACCCATGCTATCATCCACAAGTTGGTCAATTCCGGGGAGCGGGTTGCTATCCTTTGGGCAAGCTTTGTTGAGATCTGTGAAGTCCACACTCATCCTCCATTTGCCATGGGAATTTTTCACTAGCACCATATTAGATAGCTACTTCGGATATTTTACTTCTCTGATGAAACTGGCTTTAGGAATGTAGACGGTAAAAAATACCTCCGTGAACTGACAAGAAATCCGCCTGCAAGGAGAAGTCACCCAAAGCCGCGGGAATTCACCTTTTACCGCAACACGCCCGACCGAGTCTGTATTCAAATCCGCCAGCAGACCTTAAGGCCGCCAATACAGCCAGGTATCTACTACCCCACGTGCTGAGGCGGGCTTTCCCACTCCTCTCGACTCGAAGGGAGAGGGCACAGTACTCTAAGGCCGTCAAGTGGCCGCTCATAGTATGAAAGATTAGGCAGGTATCGAGTCGACCTGAACATTCATAAATGCAGCTCACCTCGGCTGTCCGAGTCAGGAGCCGGATCCGCCGACATTCAGCGAGCTGTCCAAGCCCACTCGAGTACCGAGAACCCGCTTTCCCACCTCTCTCGGCCTAAAGAGAGAAGACACAGTACTCCAGGACTGCCGAATGGCCGCTCACAGTACAAGTGATTGAACAAACGCCAAATCAACCTGCACCCTCATAAATGCGACTTACCTCACTTGTCCAAGCGAGAGGCGAGAGCTGCCGGCGCTCAGTGAGTTGGTCAAATCCACTCGAGTACCTGACAGCTGTTGTCACACGTACGAGGAGGGGCTTTCTCATTCCTACGTAACGTGATGTAAAACACGGCTCCTCGAATGACCGCTCATGGTACATGTGAGCAGCAGGATATCTCTGAACAATGTATGGTCACATCCCATAATTCAGGGAACAGCAGAACTGTCTCTCTTTCATTTAAGAGCCTCTTCCAACAACCTTTAAAAGAGGTCGGAGAACTTTGGGAAAGAAAAAAGGCGAATCGAGACCAAGCTTTTTGCATAATCTTTGCATTACAGCACAACTGCCTAGTTCTGAGCCCTGATCGCCGGCGAACTAGCAGATCCGAACTCCATCGACTCGAGCTTCTACTGTGTACTGAAGCTCCCCAGCAACCTCGGTCGAACGGTCCAAGGAAAGCAGACTCGACACGAGCATCGAGCGAAGCATCCTGTAGCTACCAAAAGTCCCCACACTAAACAAAGAGGGCATTCCCTCTGCTTCTGTTATAATTTTGATTTATTAGTTTGCAATAAGCCTTCTTATCAATACAAACGAAATTCCCTATTTTTGGGAAATCTAAATTTACACCCTACAGAAGATGGCGACCACGGTGGGAGAAGCTGTTTCTTCAAACGAAATGGTGGTAGCTCAGTTCGACGAGGTTGCTGTGGGGACGACTGTGGAGTCCCTAGAGATCGAGTTCGACCAAGCCAAGTACGAAGAGTACTTGTCTTCTTCCTCCTCTGGTGGCGATGCATCCCGCAAATGCCACAGAGTCGTGTGCCGAGGCCGACCTCAAACGGTTAAAGCCTCCGCACCTAAGGGTTCCCCCCGAGTCTCGTCAGGGGAACTCGCTCCCTCACAATCGATCAAGGCCAAGACAAAGATTAAGAGCAAGGGGCAAGGGTCTGCCAGATGGGTCACCAATCGACCCCCACAGACACCTGTCCCGGAGGAAACATCGGTTCACTCCGGCACAGACTACACTTCCACAGCCTGCGGTGATGCTCTCCTCGCTGGAAGAGCTAGCCAACAGCGACGGCAGACGCCCGTCAGGCAGGAGGCCCAAACCTCCATTTCACACAATGGCCTGAATTACCATACAGGCCCAAGAAACGTTAGGCAAGGGGGCAACTTGCCCGACATCGGAAGGCCCTCCAAATCAGGAGCGCCGACCGAGGAAGACAGGGCCACCCGCTCAGGTGGACTTCGGTTCTCAGGTCACATCCCTGATGCGAATAAATCACCTCCAGCAAGCGAGCCTACCCGGATAGGCGAATCCTCGAAGGCTGGCGAACCTCGCCATAACCCTTTGGCGGATAAACGTAAAAAAGTAGGCGACACCTCACGATCCCGCTCGTTCAAACGAAGGGTTGAAACTCGCCTGCATGCTGGAGTTCGCCCGAACGCAAAAACTCACCTGTCAAAGCGAGATCGCCTGACTCCAGCACCAAAACGTTCCACTCAGCGTGCACCAGAGAGTACGTCCAAAGATCTCTCGTGCACTCATCCGAGCGATCCTTCTGATGCTGGGGGTTATCACCAACCGCCCACAGAAGACCTCCGGGAATACTTAACTCGCAAACGCACCATACATGAGGCGAATCCTCAGTGCCATTGCGAAAGGCTCATCTACACGGTACTCGCCGACTGTCAATGCTTAGGAACGGCGAAACCTTCGGTGTTTGAGAGACTTTCTCAACAGCCTTCTCGACCGAGGCCCTCCCGTTGAAAGCGCCGTCACCAAAAAGGATGCGCTGCCGATGACCTAAAACTCCCGTCCGCTACAATCAATATGACGGACAAGGGTAAGGCGGTACTTTTCGACTCTACGGATTCGGATTCCATCTTGGGGCCTAACCCTCGGTTCGCTCAACACCGGCAAGAGGGCATATACCAGCGTACCCGTAGTCACAGAGGGGTAAGCATCGGGTTTGATTACTCCACCTTAGCCCCTCCCTCCTGCGGTGAAGACGAGGTTCACTCGGCGGTGGCCACGTCTCAAACCTCGCGCTCAAGCCAAGAAGCGCGAGCAAGGGTACACATGGTCGAACTCGCCCATGAGCAGACGGTCACCCAGAAGCTCGAAGAGCAACAGGCGACCATAGATTCCCTAAGGGAGATGATGGAACAACTCTTGAACAAGAAGAAGAAGAAGAAGAGAACCCAGCGCACCTTACCCCGGCGAACAGGGGATAAGGAGTAGGTACCTCCTCATCGTCCGACGACTGAGACGGAAGATAATAGTAATCCGCAATCCGATTACTCTTCCAAGACGTCGATAGGAACGTCGCATACAGGGGGTAGCACCCGCGACAAGAGGTTCGAGAGATCCGACCGCCCCAAAACCTTAAAGAGCTAAGAGGGCTTCAGGGACGATTGGCTTACATCCGAAGGTTCATCTTAAATCTTTCGGGCAAATGTCAACCCTTCTCCAAGCTAATGAAGAAAGGTACTTCCTTCGTGTGGGACGAGCCTTGCCAAAAGACCTTTGAAGAAATTAAGGCTTATCTCTCAAACCCGCCTGTCCTTGCGGTGCCAATCTCAGGGAAGCCATTCCTCATATATATACGGGCCATGGAACATTCTCTAGGCGCCCTCTTGGCACAAAACGACGATACGGGCCACGAGTAAGGCACCTACTACCTGAGCAGAACATTGCAAGGTGCCGAATAGCGATACCTAATGATCGAGAAGGAATGCTTGGCCTTAGTATTCGCCATCCAAAAGATGCGGCACTACCTGGTTGGCCAGACAATTCATGTTATTTCCCGGATGAACCCCATCCGAGTGTTCATGACACAACCGGTGGCGTTGAATTGGAGTTTGGCCAGATGGGCACTCCTACTATCTCAGTATGACATCCATTTCATGCCACAAAAGTCGGTCAAGGGGCAGACCATCTGCGATCTTATGGCTAGTCACCCGCTGAGGGTGAATCGAGACCAAGCTTTTTGCATAATCTTTGCATTATAGCACCACTGCCTAGTTCTGAGCCCTGATCGCCAGCGAACTAGCAGATCCGAACTCCATCGACTCGAGCTTCTACTGCGTACTGAAGCTCCCCAGCAACCTCGGTTGAACGGTCCAAGGGAAGCAGACTCGACACGAGCATCGAGCGAAGCATCTTGTAGCTACCAAAAGTCCCCACACTAAACAAAGAGGGCATTCCTTCTGCTTCTGTTGTAATTTCGATTTATTAGTTTATAATAAGCCTTCTTATCAATACAAACGAAATTCCCTGTTTTCGGAAAATCTAAATTTACACCCTACAGAAGATGGCGACCACAGTGGGAGAAGCTATTTCTTCAAACGAAATAGTGGTAGCTCAGTTCGACGAGGTCGCTGTGGGGACGACTGTGGAGTCCCTAGAGATCGAGTTCGACCAAGCCAAGTACGAAGAGTACTTGTCTTCTTCCTCCTCTGGTGGCGATGTGTCCCGCAAACGCCACAGAGTCGTGCGCCGAGGCCGACCTCAAATGGTTAAAGCCTCCGCACCTGAGGGTTCCCCCTGAGTCTCGTCAGGGGATCTCGCTGGGGCAGGCCATCTGCGATCTTATGGCTAGTCACCCACTGGGGGCGAAGACCGACCTATTTGAAGATCTGCCAGATGAACCCCCCGAGGCCAATGTGACTTCATCACCAGAGGTGTGGCAGCTGTTCTTTGATGGCGCATCTCGTGTAGGCACGAGCGGCTCTATTGTTACAGGAGTGGGGGTGGTTCTCACCTCTCCGCATGGCCATGTGTTACCCCGAGCCTTTTCTTTGACAGAACCGTGCACCAACAATGTGGCTGAGTACAACGTGTTACTCATAGGGCTCGAGTTGGCCAAGGAGTTAGGGATAAAGCATCTAGAGGCTTATGGCGACTCCCAACTCATCGTTAAGCAAATGACTGGCGAATATAAAGTCAGGAACGACGATATCATCCCGCTCCACAAAGCGGCTATCAAACTAGTGGGGTTATTCGAGAGTTTCCACATTGAGCATGTGCTCCGTTCCAAGAACACGCATGCGGACACTCTTGCATCCTTGGCAGCTAACTTGGCCCAACCAACAGGAACGACCCAACGAGTCACAGTCGCCAGCCGAAAGCTCTTTCGACTAAAAGACGTCCTAGAAGCGAACGCCACCCATCAAACCCCGGATCAGCCCGATCAGGAAGACTGGCGTCTCCTGATCGTCGATTACGTCCTATACGGCATGTTAACCGAAGACGCAAGGGAACGAGATTCTATCCGACGACGTGCCTCGAGGTTCTACTATGATTCAACCACTAAGATGCTGTATCGGAGGTCATACGACGGCTTGTTGCTTTGATATCTTTCAAAGGCAGAGGCACAGGAGGCCCTACGCGAAGCCCATGATAGCACGTGCGGGGCTCATCAGCCTGTACCCAAGCTTTGGGATCGCCTGCGGAGGATAGACTACTTTTGGCCTGGGATGGTTATCGACGCAGTCGCTTACGCAAAGTGCTGCCACGAATACCAAATCCACGCCAACTACATGCATCAACCTCCTGAAGACCTACACCCGACGAAGGCGTCCTGGCCTTTTGAGGCATGGGGGATGGACATAGTCGGGCCAATATCTCCGCCATCGGCGAGAGGCCATCGTTTCATCCTCGCGATCACCGACTACTTCTCTAAGTGGGCCAAAGCCGTCCCCTTAAGAGAGGTCAAGACTAATGACGTGATTAAATTCATCAAACACCATGTCATATACCGATACGGCATACCCCCGGCATATTATTCATGACAACGGCACACAGTTCGTCAGTCATGCGTTAACCAGGTTTTATGACAAATTCCGAATACAAAACCTGTCATCCACGGCATATAACCCGTCGGCGAATGGTTTGACCGAAGCCTTCAACAAAACAATTATCAAAATCCTGACCAAGCTAACTTCCACTAGAAAACGCGATTGGAATGAAAAGCTAGGTGAAAGCTTATGGGCATATCGCACAACGGTTCGTACACCGACTGGCAACACGCCCTACTCATTGGTATACGGCTGTGAAGCCGTATTGCCATTAGAGATTCAACCGACTGGCAACACGCCCTACTCATTGGTATACGGCTGTGAAGCCGTATTGCCATTAGAGATTCAAATTACATCCCTCCCCGTCGCCCTAGCAACGGGAATGACGGTTGAGGATAATCACCAACGATGACTCGCGGAGCTAGAAGCGTTGGACGACAAGCGACTAGAAGCTCAACAGCACATTGAGTTCTATCAAGCCCGAATGGCCAAGGCTTTCGACAAGAAGGTCAGACGCCGAGCCTTCAAGGAGGGGGAACTGGTACTGGCCGTTCGCCGACCGATGATCCTCACCTCTAAGAAGAAGGGCAAATTTCAGCCTAAATGGGAAGGACCGTTCATTATAGAGACAGTCTATTCGAATGGAGCTTATCGCCTCGTTAAGCCAAATGGTGATAAGATCATGATGCCCATCAACGGCAAATATCTGAAGAAGTACTATCCCTAGTTCTTCTTCCCGAACTCCCATGAGTGCACTAGTATAAACTGGTCCTCACACCCTCCAACTAGTATAAGAGGTTAAACTGTTCCTTACACTTTCACTTCTTGAGCCAGGTTACAAGTACAGGTGAACCTCTCAGATCAGGCGAACCTAACAGTTTAGGCGAGCTCCGCTTCTTGAGCCAAGCTCCCTATTATGGCAAACCTCCCAAAACAGGCGGGACTAGCATTTCGGGTGGGCTGCATCAACTACTCACTTGGTCAAACCTTCAAATAGTTAGGGCCAGAGCCACAATCCTCCGCCAATCCTCTTCAATAGGATGGCGGGACCCCCACTGTCACTTTCGACAAAATCAACTTACCAATCCTCTTCTAAAGGATGGTAGGTCCTCAAAATCGTTCTAATCACGACAATCCCTGTCACATTAACATCAAACCTCTGACGAAATCCACCTACCAACCCTCTTCAGAAGAATGGTAGGTCCCCATAGTTGCTCTAATCGCAACAAAACCCCATCAGGTTAATAATCACCTCTGATAATTGGCGCCGTTATTCCCAGGAGTAACACAGCCTAAGTAATAACCTACCAAGCGACGTGTCATTACTTCTGTTAGTAGTCACACTCCTACGTCCCTGAACTACTTGACCTATTCCAGATATTCTAACATCCTCTTAGGATAACTGATGGGTAGTAGCCTACCACGCGACGGCTTCTACAACAATCGATCGGCACATTCCTACATCCCTGAACGATTTGATTATCGCCTACGTCGTCGCCCTCACATGCGGCGACAAGTATCAGAGGCGGCTCGACAGGCGTCACGCCCGACGGCTCCTCCGAACAACAACTCGCCGAGTGGAAAGTCAAAGATTGGGATCATCGGTCGGTCGTATACACGATCGACTATTCCTAATCTCAGACTAAGAATTACCCTCTCGGCCCCACTCAGGTCGCAACATGGAAGTCGGGGTTAACCCGACCCCCACGTCGCGAACAGCCAAGAGCAGAGAAAGGACCTAAGTCCAACATAGGTTGGTTAAGGATCCGCCAGAAGTGACGTGAGCGGCTCGACTTAAGCGCCAAACATCAAAGGCGAGTTCAACCTAAAGACCAAACACAAGACAAATGCATACCAACACCAGAAAAAGAAACAGTGCATGAGAGACAAAAGATAAGCAAAAGCAAAAGGTCATTACAGGCCAAAATTTACATGCATAAGTTTTTAAGTTATGATGCGCGCGGCATCAACTGAGTTACAAAAAAAAAGAAAAAAAAGGGGGCACTTGGCCAGATCAGGCACTAAAGGAGCTTCAGTAGGCTGAAGGCGGCGATCTTAGCCTTGACCGCCGAAAGGTCCGCGCCACGCTGGGCCTTCGCCGCCTCCTCCTGCTTCTGCCTTAGCTGGGCAAGGGCGGCCTCGCCGTCCTCTTCTTCCTGGCGGAGGAGCTGAAGCGCTCGATCCACCTCCTCAGCAGCGCAGCAGATCCCCTCCACGCGACCAAGCTCCCGCTCACACCGCCGTGCGAGCGAGGTACCGCCCGTGCGGCGGACCGCCCTTAGACCCGCCTCCACGAGGGGAAGCGCGTCGTAGTACCTCTCAGCGCCCTTGCCGACGGCGATGGCGATCCCTTACACCAGACCTTCCAACCTCTGGAGGGTCTCAAAAGCGGGGTGAGATGAGGGGTCTGGGGCAGAAGACCCCTGGACCGACCTCACAGGGGAAACGGGCAGAGCACCAACGTCGACGGCGGTGGAAGAGGAGCCGACGCCCTCGGAGGAGCTATGGTCAGATGCGGAGGCCATGGAGGGTTTATGCGGCGATTCTCGCTCAAAAATATTTCAAAGACGTGAGAACATTGCTGAGAAGACGGCAAATACAGGATATATATTCGAGAACCCGACGGCTGGGATCCGTCGTCCCGAGCAATCGGGCGACACAGGTGTCCTGCGACGCCTCGAGCTCCACGCTAATAAAGACCATTCCTCTCGGGACCCCAAATGGACCGATCGGATTGAGCCCGAGAGGCGAAGCGTCCCGTCGCTTCACCATTAATGAGCATTAAAAAGAGGCCTTAGCTGGCAAGCATTTGGGCCCGCAAGCAGACGCGTGGCACGAGTTTCGCCCATGTTTGGATCTTCGACTATGGGACAGATTCGCCGACGCTTGAGTGTTAATCGCAGTACGAACTCGCCATCAGTCAGGCTTAACTGTCAACACAAGTTCTCGTCACGCGAATTTCACTTGCAGTCTAAACTTGCCAGAGGCCAAGTTTGGTCTTCGAAGTGAACTCGCCTTCCCATAAGTTCCGCTTGCGGCCTAAACTCGCCAGCGGTCAGATCTGGTCTTCAACACAAACTCACCACCGCAAGAGTTTCGCTTGTAGTTTGAATTCGCCAACAGTCGAAGATTGACCTTCAAGCGAACTCGCCATCAAGCGAGTTTCACTTACAGCAGGAACTCGCCAGCATTCTGGAGAGTGGCTTGCAGTGCTAATTCGCAATCACTCGAGTTTACCTACAGTGTGGACTCGCCTATACCGGAGTCGAACCTTCGACGTAAACTCGTCGCCGTTCGAAGAGATTCGCCTGTAATATTAAGTCGCCGTCGGCTATGCAAGCAAAACACCGAATGACGACATACTAGAAGGAGGTGTGCGTAACAAGAAAACACGAACCTCATGTAGGCTGTCTAAAAATCACAATAGATAGCTGATCCCCATCAAACACCGATGATGGAAGTTATAATCTGACGACTTCCAGAAGGCTATAATTTGAAGACTTTCACGTAGATCGCTGAAGGTTACAATCTGACGACCTTCACGACAACTGATGGAAGCTCTAATTCAACAGCCTTCACAATCAACATCGAGAGTTACAATCTGACAACTCTTGCATATCAAAGAGCTAAAGTAAAGATTACAAAATGACGATCTTTGCAACGCTTCGACAGAAAGAGACTACAAATCAATGGTCTCTTCAAATCAAGACGTGGAAGTCCTCCCCGCGTACCAGCATCAAGAACCGCTGCCTGACGCAGCTCCAACCGACGTTGAACGTAGCTCCAATCTGCTGCCAAACGCAGTTCAAATCGTTGCCAAACGCAGCTCTAATCGCTGTCCAACGTAGCTCTCAACCGCTGCCCAACGCAGCTCAAATTGCTGCCAAACACACCTCAAATCGCTGCCAAACCGCAGCTTCCAAGCCGCCAAACGTAGCTTCCAACAAGATGCCAACGCAGTTTCCAGCCGCTGCGTCCGAGCTTTCAGACACTGCGTTCAAGCTTCCAAACACTGCGTTTGAATGCAGAATTCACACCAGAACGCGGATTTTGTATTTGACTCGTTCAAACACAAGCTGAACAGTTTCAAAACTGTTTCCCACGATCTGAGGGGATCATAACTCCACTCAGGAGTGATTTAAGGGGCGGTTACATCCCATTAGCCCCACGTAGGAGCGAATTAAGGAGGTGGTTACACCCCTTAATCCCCTATAAATAACTGAAAATCAATTCAGTTCAGGTCGGTCTGTTGGAACTTCTTGGCAGCGAAAAGAGGATCCTTCATCCTTCGGTTGGAGCTTTGGAGATCGGCAACAAGATCTTCTTCATCCTTGGCTTATAACCGACTTTTGGTTAAATCAACTCTTTCATAGAGTTTCAAACTCGTTCAGAGTTCTCCACAACGTCAAATCGTGAGGAGAAGACCATGTTCCAGTGAATCAAGACGTCGGATCGTCAACGGAGAGCAAATTCGACGCGAGCATTCGAAGGAGGCACTCCATCGCCACCGTGAAGAACCCAGAATTAAACAAAGAGGAGAATCCAGATCATTCTCTTCTCTTTTGTAATCAGGAAATCCAATTGTAACTGAGATTAAAGGAATACAAATCAAATTTTCCTTTATTGTCTTTTTTACTGCAAATTTTCCCACAAACACCTCATCGGGTGCTTCTAGACAGTACATTTGAGCAAAGTTATGATCTTACAACTAAAAGAGTCATGATATTACGTTCAAGAAACAAAACATACACCCAGTTTTTTTAAGACAGTACATTTGAACAAAGTTATGACTCCACAATCAAACGAGTCATAACACAATGTCAAAAGCAAACAAAACGAAATGTCTTAACACGGCCTCAGGCGAGAGGACCTAGTCCGACAAGCTAAAGGATGAGAGCTCTGCCTTAACTTCAGCCACCTTTCTTGCGTGGCCTTCCCTAGCCTTATCCTCAGCCTCCTTCCGAGCCCGGTCCTCAAAGCTGGATCTAGCGACGGCATCTTCCTGGTGCAAAGCTTTAAGACTCCGAGCCTCCGCCTCGGCAGTCTTGCCAACCCTAATGCTCTCGGACTGGAATTCCTTCAGAGACGTCTCCACCTGCTCCAGCTCTGCTTTCAAACAGAGTACAGTGGAAGTGAGTTCGCTCATGTGCTTTTCCAAGTGGCGCTGCTGACTCACCCAGAAAGCGACGGTGGATTCCAGATTCGCTATCTCCCTAGAGCGGGCCTCCTGCTCCTAGGACTCACGGCGGCGAATTTGGGACAGGAAGGGATCCACATCGACTTCTGGTCCCTCCCGCATCAAGATTTCCAGCCTCATCAGGCGTGATTCCAAAAGGTGAAGCTTTTGCATGCAACGTGTGGCAAGCCGGTTCTCGCCCAATCGCCTAAAGTCAGCCACGCGGTCCAGAAGAGACTGTCTGAAGTCGTCGTAGTTTCCCATGCCAAGGCTGACAAGGGAAATCAACTGCCTCGCAGTGTTCTCGAACTCTTCGATGCGAGCCGGCAAGGACAATGAGCCTGAAGAAACAGGCTCTTGACCCGGCGCAAGTGTTGCGATGGGCGGAACCTCGAGACAGGGTTCGGTTCCAGTCGGAGCGGTAGGGCTTGAGGCAGGAGAAGTCTCGGGGCTCTCAGATTCGTCGTCATGGATCAAGATGGGCTCAGCCTCGTGTTCTTCGGGAGGCGGCGCATCTTCATGGGCTGTGAAGCACAACGATGACACAAAAAAAGGTCAGACGAGAAACACCTACCCATGCTTGAATGGGGGTGAAGTAAATACATACCTTCAGCGGCGGCGGCTTCTGCAGCACCCGAAGAAGACGCCTCCTTATTCTTCTTCGAAGCAACCCTCTTCACCTTCGATGCCATCTTGAGGACGCAAGAGAAATTTGGGCCTCCTCTGAAGAAGACGACAAGAAAACTGCGGCCTTTCTTGACAAAGGGGAGGGATACTAAATACCCTGACTCTAAGCAGTTATCCGCTGCTCGATTAGACCCTTCAGGTCCAAACAGTTAAGGGAAAGGCCGAATAATCCGGATCCCATATGGACGGCCAAGATTCGGCGGTTCCTAAGCACGATCCCCAACCAACGGCCCGAATCGGGCGTGGAGGACGAAGAGACCCATCGCACCGCATTTAATGCGGAGTGACGGGCTCACGTCCTCCGTAACTGGGACGTGCAAGCGTGGGTTAGAACACGACGCGCGCTAGGCCAAGGTACGGAGTGGTCAGCCGCCAGCCAAAGTCTTAAAGTATGGTCCCACAGACTCGCCCTCCGGATAAGATCCGCCTCAGCGAGACGGAGGATCGGCAGAGTTGAAGATCACCGATGAAGAGTTCCTGCGTGCAAATGCCAACTAACGCAGGTTACAATATATATACGTATGATCATGTGATATATATACTAGTACGATATATATATATGCGTGACTAGATGATAGGTATATGATAGTATATGGGAGTCATAGTAAAGGTAACGTGATAGTACTAAGGTGCGGGGTTCGCGGGTCGGCGCGTGTTATAGTATAGAGCTATATTACGATATTTGAATACTCTATATACTAGATGTAGTATATGAGTAATATATGATCATATACGTACTATATACGAGAGAGTAGAGAGAGAGAGAGAGAGAGGAGGGAATATGGTATGATTGGCCTAGGATCTTAGGTATGGAAGTGACACATCTGTGTCCATACATCACCACCTTGAAGTTGGTGACGGCTTCATCCTTCAAGGGTGATGTATGGACACGAATGTGTCCACATCACTACCAAGCGGACTTGGTACCAAGTATACCGCATTTTTCTCATATATCAGTATATAGTACGTATGTAGGGGAGTATGATCAATTATATATATATCGTAGGTATAGAGTATACTATAGTACATATATGAAATAATATACTATAACATATACTATATTATATATATATAATTAGTAGTATATAGAGAGAGAGAGAGAGAGAGAGAGAGAGTGCGCACACGAGTGATAATGGCCAGAAATAAAAGGATAATTTTATTAAAAAAAGAAATCCTATTACAACAGGGAATCAAAGGAAAACTACAGAGTTCTCAATCGTCGTTCCACCTCACGAATCTCCCCGGCTAGGCGAAGCTCAAGCCTCCTCAGGATCTCTCGACGAAGATCTTCCTCGGTGCGCGAGACTAAGTCCTAAACGGTATCTTTGACCTCCTTCAGAGCTCGATCCTTCTCCTCAACAGAATCAGCGACCAATTGCCGATGAGACTCAATATCCTCCAACTCCTTTGCCACCTGCTCATGAGCCTTCTCTTGAATGACCAAAGAGGCTTGTGCGTTAGCTATAACTTGTTTCAGTTCCTCTATCTCGGAGGATAGGCGAGAAAGACGGTTATTGGCTGTCTGTTGCTCATAGGCCACTCGTGCATCCTCAGACTTAGCCTGCTCCAATTCTGCAGACAATCTTGTCTCCAGTGACATAGTCTCATTCAGGCGGCGATCGCGGTCTTCCACTGCTTCTTGGACTTCGTTGGAGGCGAGATCAACAATTGCGGAACTCTGCGCACAAAGGGCGAGCAACTGCTGAACAGCCTGCTCCACTTCTTTTAGATGCTGAAAGTACAGCTTCGCCGCAGTGGCGCCAAGCCTCTTGATTAAGAAGAACATGTTGTGATCGAGATCCTCCTTGAACTCCTCGAAAGGACAACTCTCCTCTAAGGCGAGTTTGACGCAGTCAGCTAAAGTGTCTTGGAAGTTAACCAGGGCTCGTGTCGTGTTCCTCTTCCGCAAACGTTCCAGGAGAGAAAGGGCAGCTTCCTCTACCAAAAATGAAGCTACGATTGAAGTACTGGTGGTCATAACCACAGAAACAGCGGTTGGCGCCGCCAAAGCCGGTATGATCGCCGACGCCATCAGGGTAGCAGCCGCGGCATCGCTAGCCACTACAGACGAGGAAGCGGCCACCAACCAAGTGGGAGTCCCCCTTTGAATCGCCGAGGGTTCACCTCCATCGGTGCTGTACCGCGAAGAGTGGAGGTTTCCTCCGTTGGCCGGGGACGGTGTCTTCAGGAGCCGGATGCCTCTTCCTCGCTAGATAGTGCCTCATGAATCAAGACGTCATCATCCGCCTCTGACTCACCCATTTCCCTGGCCGAATGGCCTTCCCAAGAAGGAGGATCCTCTTTGCCGGTAGCTTCATAGGAGGGGTCGACTGCGGATGCAAAGAAAAGGTTGACAAATGCCCCTTCGGCTCAGAAGGATCAACAACTCTAAATCCTATGCTTACCTGAATCACCGAGCTCCTTTCCGTCTCCAGTCTTTCCCTCTTCGTCCGAAGGAATAGAGATCACTCTCTCAGCGGCACCTGCACAAATTCGACGCAAGTGTCAGAAGATGCAAATCCGACTTTCTACCCGAGAGTATCGCACCAAAAATTATTACCTCCTGGCGCGGGCCTAGGGGTCGTTGAAACCCCCGCCCGTGGCCCACACCAGATGGGGGAGGAGTGTCCTTCGAAGTCACCAGAGCTGCCTTCGATATGGCAAGAGGGCCAGCCCAGAGCAACATCATCCTGACCAGTCGCCGTTCTGGCGGTCTCCACAATTTCCTCGCAACGGGCCTTCTTGGCCGCTTCCGCTCTGGAACCCTCCGCCGCCATCTCCCGCTGCCGCTTGGAGATCAGCGAACTACTCGGAGATAGAAGGGGCGTTCCCATCCGCCCAGCTTGTGCTCCGGGCTCGCTCCAGTCGCTCGCCTACCCGGATTAACTCTTCAGATTCTCCCCGCTCACTTTGGGGGTCCAACGGAGGACCAGGAGAGGGAGCTCGAGCCTCGGGCGCCTCAGATTCGTCTAGACCCACGTCGTAGCCCTTAGTGCCTTCAGTCAGGTCCTCTGAAAGCCACTCCTTAGCAGTCTGGCGACCCCTCCGCCTCAAAGTACGGAGAAACCTTCTGGGAGGACACCCCTGCTCCGCCAAACACGAGCCCTGGAACCAGAAGCCTTCGGGATTAGCGCTGGTACCCTGATACCACCGGCAGTACAGGAGAGTATGATGCAAATCACGATCCTTCGCGGGTAGTTCAAAACGGGCATGGGTACCGCCAGCATGAGTCTAGAACCATCCCCGAGCTCCATCCACTAACCCTCCTTCGAAGTGCAGGCGGGGATTGGCGTTGCCCACGTACAATTAGTCGTACCCAAACTGGCGGGTGAACTTGCAAGGGATATACAGCTCGAGGTAGCATACGGAGCCTGTTCGTAAGATGTGATACCCCGACCGAATGTTCACCAACCATCGAAAAGCGCCGCGTGAGAGAACTGTGTGATAATCCGCCATCGGCGCATCTCTAAGAGACTCCCTATATCCTCCTCCACTAAAATAAGGAAAGAAATGGCGGAAATTGTAGTGGAAGAAATGGGAAAGCATCTTCCGCGCATCGGGAATGTCCTTACACTTCTAAGAGTACCTCTCCAAGCGCTCAACGAACGGAACAAACCTGTCTCCCGGAAGAGTCGCAGGGTTTCTCATCAAACATTCGCAGTGGTAGACGAACCACGCCATCAAATAAGTATAGGGCAGCCCCACCCTAGGATTGGGGGTCCTGATGACCTCTCCATCCCCCTCATCGATAGTCGATACGCGGCAGAATTGGATCGTCAGGGTGCGAAGCCCCTGATGGATACATGCTACCATCGCCGACACCAAGGAATAGGACTTCCCATGGGCTAAGCAAACCGCGGGGTATACGACTTCCACGGGAAGAGTCTCAAAAGAGTGAGTGGGGATTACGCACCTCTTTAGCCACAACATGAGGCACCCCATGAACAGAGCCTTCCCAGATATAGGGGACTTGGCCTGGTGGTGAAACGAGTGGAAGACCGTTCCAGATTTGAACCCGCCCTCGTCATGCTCGAGAGCTACGGTGGCTTCACCTTCGGCCATCCTCCTTTCTACTTCAGCCTGGCCGCATCCGCTCAATGGCAGAGTAGGCCTTCCTTTGACATCGTTCTCAGGGAATAAGTAATCAGCCCGGTTCTTGTGGCTGATCCACATGGCCCTTTTCTTCTTACCTTTGTGGTCGACCGCCCCTAAGGTATTGAGGCATATATAATAGTGACAGAGCAATTCCCACAGGGTCTCGACCACCAAAGGGGAGCGGTCTGAAAGTTGGTCGATCTCATCTTGACCAGGAACGTATTCCTCATATGGAAAGTCTCCCAACGGCAGTCCCGACACATCGTACATCTCGTGAAGGGCTATACCGAGCTCACCATTGGGGGTGAAAAACATGCCACTATTTGCACAATACAGCTCCAAAATGCTGTGGAACTGGGAAGCATTAATCTTCAGACCATACCGAGTGGCCTGAATGGCCGAATACAGCTCTGAGTTCGCAAGATCAGAGTTCTCGACCAGAATGTAGTCGGTAATCTTGGACCACCAAGTCTTGCTGCCAGGCGCAGAGTAGATCCACCCCAGAGCTCTGAAATCCTTTGGGGGAAATTTCCCGCCGGCTTGGAAGAAACAATGACGGAAAGTCTCCGCGACCGCCGTCGTCTCCCCAGTGGGTGCCTCGTTAGAAGGTAGGCCCAGACGCAGGCCAGTCACCCGTTTACAAGAGCTCTCTACCCCGTACCCAGCTGTGGAGCCTGTAAAGACGCCGCAGGTCACCCCGTCTTGAGTAGGGGTCAAATCCCAATTCATCGTCCTCGGGACCGCGAGGGAACGCAGCTCGACGATAGAAAACCCTCTCGGCATGTTGGGAAGATAGTAGTGAACCCCGTCCATTACGCGGAGCCACCTGCTTTCCTTGATCAGCAGGGCGGAGGGGTCAGTCGCGGCATCACCAAACAAGAACTGGGGCTTCTATAACTCTGTCCTGGCCTTATCCGTCAACACCGCGTCAGTGGTCAACTCACGTAGCGTTAGATGGTGCCCATCAGTGACTCTCTTTATCAAGCCATCCGGCTTATCAGCAGAAAACGTAGGCACCGGATCCAAGGAGGGAAATCGAGGAGGTGCCGTATAGCCTGTGCTTCCGGCGAGACCAATGGCCAGAAGAGCCTCATCAGAAAAGGTCGCTGCAAGAAAGAACCAAAGTATCATAACAGAATCCGCCCTAAGGGTAAATCCGCCAATCAAGTAAAGACGGGCGAATTCGCCTATCAGAAGGTGAAACCCGTTTAATTAGAACGAGATCTACCTTTGGAAGCGATACTCCCCTTTACTAGAGAAAAAGTCGAACTCGCCTATCAAAAATGAGTTCGTCTTCACCCAATAAAGGTCAATTTCTCCTGTAGAGGCAGAAGTCGTCCTCTATGAGCAAATATAAGATCCGCCCAAAAAGGGGGCGACTGTGCCCTAAGTTGGGGAAACGGCTAAAAGATGACTGAATCCAAGGGAGACAAATGATGCTCATTCTCCCCAACCCGACGTCTGTAACCTACGCAAAGTCGTCAGACTAACCTCTCGACTTACCCAAGTGCGTATCAGGTATGCTGGCGGGTGCACCGGCGGCGAGGCGGTCGGAATAGCGTCCGGGACCTCCTCCTTTCGCAACACACCTCTTAGATTTCGGCGCCATTGAGGGAATTAAGCGGGAACTCTTTCTCCTTAGAAAATTTTCAAGATTTTCGAAATTGACGGTTGTATCCAACGGCCGGGTTCGAAAACCATGGCCATGATTCAGATGAGGCGCACGAAGCTTACGTCAGAGCGCGACCTGACAGAACCACGCCGTCTTAGCTGGAAAGCACGAAGCCCACCAGCGGACGCGTGGCTCACCCACACCGAACCTAGTCTCACCTGAAAGGAAGGGTCTCGCCTGCGAAAACTTGACCCAAATCCGCAAGTCGAACAAAATTCCACCTCCAAAACCTAACTTTGCCTGAACGGCTCATTCGCCCTTGAAGACCAACGACAAATAACACGACTTGTTCCAAACTTGGAACCGCCAACGAGATGACCTCGCTTAAGCCCACGCCTCGAATGGCTGAGGTTTAGAGTAGAAATCTTAGCATCAAGTCTAAGAGAAACTACTCGACAACTCATCATACTGAGGGGAATAGTATGGCTAGCCCGATTCAAACGGTAATCGGTAAAGGCATATCAAACCCGTTGATATTGCTAAAAATCCTAAAAGAAACCAAATATACTTGTTTAGCCAAGAACTTATTTATTCAAAGTATTCCAGACCACACGCAAGCCGGTTTAGGTCTGAAAACTTTGAAGGGGGTCTTGTAGACGGTAAAAAATACCTCCGTGAACTGACAAGAAATCCGCCTGCAAGGAGAAGTTGCCCAAAGCCACGGGAATTCACTTTTTATCGCAACTCGTCCGACCGAGTATGTATTCAAATCCGCCAGCAGACCTCAAGGCCGCCAATACAGCTAGGTATCTGCTACCCCACGTGCTGAGGCGGGCTTTCCCACTCCTCTTGACCCGAAGGGAGAGGGAACAGTACTCCAAGGCCGTCAAGTGTCCGCTCACAGTACGAAAGATTGGGCAGGTGTCGAGTCGACCTGAACATTCATAAATGCAGCTTACCTCGGCTGTCCGAGTCAGGAACCGGATCCGCCAGCATTCGGCGAGCTGTCCAAGCCCACTCGAGTACCGGGAACCCGCTTTCCCACCTCTCTCGGCCTGAAGAGAGAAGACACAGTACTTCAGGCCCGCCGAATGGCCGTTCACAGTACAAGTGATTGGACAAACGTCAAATCAACCTGCACCCTCATAAATGCGACTTACCTCACTTGTCCAAGCGAGAGGCGAGAGCCGCCGGCGCTCAGTGAGTTGGTCAAATCCACTCGAGTACCTGACAGCCGTTGTCACACGTACGAGGAGGGGCTTTCTCATTCCTACGTAACGTGATGCAAAACACGGCTCCTCGAATGATCGCTCATGGTACATGTGAGCAGCAGGATATCTCTGAACAATGTATGGTCACATCCCATAATTTAGGGAACAGCAGAACTATCTCTCTTTCATTTAAGAGCCTCTTCCAACAACCTTTAAAAGAGGTCGGAGAACTTTGGGAAAGAAAAAGGGCGAATCGAGACCAAGCTTTTTGCATAATCTTTGCATTACAGTACCACTACCTAGTTCTGAGCCCTGATCGCCGGCGAACTAGCAGATCCGAACTCCATCGACTCGAGCTTCTACTGTGTACTGAAGCTCCCCAGCAACCTCGGTTGAACGGTCCAAGGGAAGCAGACTCGACACGAGCATCGACCGAAGCATCCTGTAGCTACCAAAAGTCCCCACACTAAACAAAGAGGGTATTTCCTCTGCTTCTGTTGTAATTTTAATTTATTAGTTTGTAATAAGCCTTCTTATCAATAAAAATGAAATTCCCTGTTTTTGGGAAATCTAAATTTACACCCTATAAGGAAGTCGGTCGACCTCATCAGCAGCTGCCTTCTATCTCTCGGGGCCAAGATGCCTCTTCTTCTGTCAAACCAGCTTAGCTTGCTGGTCGACTGAGAGCTCATGGCATGCCACTTCAGGAGGAATCCCCAACATGTCTTCTGGCCCCTAAGCAAATACATTTGTGTTTTCAAATAGGAATGTGATCACACCTCCTCACAATGGTTCAGTGAGGCTTGATTCAATCTTGACCTTCTTCTTTCCTTCTTGATCGATCAATATCTCATGGAGTTCTTTAACGGGTGTCGTCCTCTCTCACTCCAATACTTTCTCTATATGGAGACGTGTCTTCTCGATGGGTAGAGTCTCCAGTACTCCTTTTCCCTTCATCGAGAGTAGATAATAGAATCTAGCTTCTCGCTGGTTGCTTTTGGCAATTCTGACTCCTTCTGAAGTCGGGAACTTCACCATTTTGTGGTAAGTGGATGGAATTACCCACAAGCTGTTGATGGCAGTTCTTCCCAAAATAACATCATAGGCCGACTTAAGATTCATTACCAAAAACTAGGTCTGGACAGTCGATTACCGAGGGTACTCATAAAGCGTTAGGGGGAGAGTAATCATACCCTCTGGCAGGAGGTCCTATAAATCCAATGAGTTGACCCCAACAAGGTTGCAACTTAGACTTGTCAATGCCCATTTGATTGAATGTGTCGATGAATAGGATATCAGTCGAACTTCATGTGTCGACCAAAATCCTCTTGGCATGGAAGCCATTGATCTCGGCCAAGATGATGAGGGGGTCATCATGAGGTGTCTTAACACCTCTCAAATCTGAGTCGCTAAAGGAGATGGGTTGGTACATCCTTGGGTTTTTGTTGCATAAGTTGACTTACAAAACTTGCCTGATGTTTTAAGCATTGTTGGACATTCCTCCCACTGCAGGGTCATCGCTAATAGTGTTGATAACACCCCTAGTGCTAGCCTCAGTAGGTCATGTGTTTGACGGCTGTTGGGGGCAAGGTGATTTGGACCGAGACCTTTGGCTGGATCCCTCAAAAATGGGTTCTTTCCGGTCTCCCCGGGGGACAAGATTCTTCAAGTATCATCTTTGTATCAAGTCTTTAATATCTCTCTGAAGGACTTAACAATCATTAGTAAGATGGTCGTGATCTCGATGATATCGCTAGTATTGCCTTGTATCTTAGGATCGAGAATTCGACTTCATGTGAGGTGGAGCAGAATTGAGGTACCCCTCTTTCTGGACAATGTAGAGGGCTAATGTGAGAGAGGTGTTGAAGGTAGTGAGGGCCGGTTTCTTAGGGACCTCCCTCCTACGATCCCTCCTATTGGCCCTATTCGGCAAGGGGTCGATTCTAGGGGAATCCCTTGTCGCCTCCTTCCTTGGAGAGAGGTTAGCCTATTTTTTTCTAGTGCTGGTGTTGTTGTTGCTTCTTCAGCTGCCCTGGCCGCCTTCTTGTAGGCTCAAGTATCTTCCACGTCTATATATCCATAAGCCTTGGCTATCAATTGCTCGTAGCTGGTGACTCACTTCTTAACGAGTGAGTTGGCTAGCTTGTTGTTCTCCAACCAGGCCACAACAACAAACATAATGACCACACCGCCATAGTCGTCGACTTTTAGCCTTTTAGCTTGGAACCTCTTGAATTAGTTCCCGAGGCTTTCTCCAGGTTCTTGACGTATCAACATCAAGATGTAGGGGGCAGATTTTACTTGGTGTCGGCTAGGAAGTGATGCATGAACTTCTTGTTGAGCTGTTCAAAGTTACGAATGGACTATTTCGCCAAGGAATTCCACCATAGCTTGGCGGTTCCCATCAAAATGATGAGATAATACCTGCAGATGATTAGATTCGATGCTTGTAGCATAGTCATCTTGTCATAGTAATTCTAAGCATGCTCAGCTGGATTTCCATCGCCTTTATACTTCTCCATGTGAGGTATTTTAAACTTCTCACAAGTGGCGCTCATGATCTCGTCAGCGAGGGGAGTATTACCCCTAATGGCCTCCATGAGTAGTTGAAAAGTCTGGTCATAACCAGACGCCATGTTCTTGATCGACGGTGCTAAAGTGGTATGAAGATACCGATGGCCACGCGATGCATCATGACCAAAGCTAGGGCTCTCCCCCGTTGCTTCCACATACTGCTGATAGTGTTGGGGAGGAGCTACAAAGCGAGTTTACTAGCGAGGTAGGGGAGACACATATTCCGTGTAGTCCACTACTTGTCCAGCTTGTGTGGCATGCATAGATGGAGGAGGGACGGACAGTTGGTTTATCGAGGTGGAAGGATAGCTGAGGGTTGGCCTGCTGGAGACAGAGGAAATGATGAAGAAGGTAGCTGGGGAGGAATCTGGCTAAGGAGATCATTAGTGAATGCAACAAAATGTTGTTAGAAAGATTAAGAGATCCTCTGTGCAGATTCTTCTAACTGGGCTTGAGTGACATAGCCCACGCATGGTTCTCTAGAAAGTAGGTTAACGGATCGACCTAGGCATTCAAAACTAGACATCTTGCATGAAGAAGAATGACGGCCTTACGGTAGGTGTTAAACTGTTGATGTCAGTTATCGAACATGGGATTTGTTTAAAGATTAGAGTTAAACTGGAATCCCCAAGCTTCTTCAAATGGCTTATTAGAGAGCTTGTTGTTCTTCCTTACACATGAAGAACTCGTAAGAGGCCAGAGTCAGGTTCTCCAATTGTTCCTTCGACGATCAAATTAGTATATGAACTTGAGTGAAAAATTTGAGATGATGAGGAAGATTATCAAGTCGTGTAAAAAACCAGTCCCCACCTGTAGCTGCATGACTTCATTTTATAGTGAATAAGAAGAGAAAATAGGTAACTCGGGTTGAATTCAGGCAGGTAGCTTACTCGATAGACAGTTGACAAGTGTCGGCCGCTGGCACAGATAAGTCGTCCAGTCATTTATTGCAGGGAAAACAATTATTGCTTAGAGTTGACTAGATCTGATGAGTCATAAAGACTATAGAGGCTAGAGCAATGATGACTTTACCAGAGCAGTTAATGTGAGGGTAGTTGGTTGTCGGTAGGGGGTTCGAGGATATATCATCTCTCTAGTTGTTTGGCCAAAGGTCGACAAACACCGCCTTTATAGTCAGCTACGCAAGTTGTTGACTAGGACAATAGGCCGAGTGGGGGTGACCATAGGATCGGTCTACGTGGTAGGCCGATAGCTACCGCCTTTTTAGTCGGCTACGCAAGTTGTCGACTAGATAGTAGGTCGAGTGAGGGTGCTCATAGGATCGGTCTGGGGAGTAGGCCGACAAGTACTGCCTTTTTAGTTTGCTACACAATTTATCGACTGGGACAGTAGGTCGCAGGTACAACTCATGTTGCTAGTTTCTGAAGTGATTTGATTAAACATAGGGGTGAACATGTGTCGTCTTCTCAGCAGAGATTAATACTTGGCTAACTTTCACCCTATGACAAGTAGAATCATAATTCATTCGATAAAGGAGCTCATAAGCTAGTTTTTTAATATCGGCTTCTTAAAATAAGAGTTAAAGTTAACTTATTTAATTTTTTAACAAACAAGTAGATATATAAAAACTAGCTTAAAAGCTAGTTTGATCAGAAAGTAATCTCTCTGCAAACACCCTCTTGGAGGCCAACATAAAAGGACTTGACCATAGGAGTGGCCGAGGGTTTAGGGTGAGATCTTGCGTCCATAGGACGAACTCAAAAACCTATGAATCATAAATTAGAACAATTCCTTAGCTTTGTTCAAACATCTGTGGACCGTCAAACATGCATAAGCTTTACAAAATATTTTTGAGATTAATCTATACTACTTATAAAAGATGATTAGGGTGTTAAATCTTTTGGTTGTCTCTTTTATCCTTCTAAAATTAAATAATTTTCAATAATGTCTTGAAATTTATTCAATTCATTCTATTTATTACAATATAATTATTCTTGCAATGAACATAAGAACAAATATTAAAAGCTAAATATATATTATAAATTATAATCATATTCCCCAAATTTTATTCAATTCATTCTATTTATTACACTATAATTATTGTTGTAATAAATATAATAACTAATATATATTATAAATTTTAACCATGTTAGTCTTGTGTTAAATAAGAGTAATATTTCACTTTAGATATTTGGTATTATATATATAATTTTAATATATAAGATAATAATATCATAATTTATATTTAAAAATTATATTATAATTTAAGGTTTAATTAAAAATCTAACATCTAATCTAATACTATAATATATTAATATGTTGTGTGATATATAAAATTTTTATGGAGAGGAATACTAATATAAATGTCAACCTTTTAGTGTAGTCTAGAAATAGAATATAAAATTATCATAATATACATTAGTAACTTGCCATATACTCATCATAATATTTGGATACGAGGTAATTTTGAGCATGCAGAATCCCAAGTAGTGTGGGAAGATATTATATTTGCTCTTGACATTGGACATGAGAAGGAAATTTTCAAAGAAGATGTGGAAGCCATAATTAGAGATATCCAAAATAAAGCAGAGCAACACTCAATTTTCATACGCATTGTGGATGATATTCAGCAATGTTGCACATGATTCGAGGAATGAGATTTTTAAGTTGTTCGTCAAATGAGGAATGTAACGGCTCATGTGTTGGTCCGAAGAGCTAAGAAAAATGATAATTTTGTGGCATGGCTCGAAGACCCACCATCATTTTTGCACAATGTTCTGTAGCCTGATAAGGGGCAGCGTTAATCCACATTCTTTTGTTGTGTTTTTAAGTTATCAGTTTAGTTTGATGTGTCTTAATATTTTTTTTCCCAAAAAAACTATTGCAATGTAATAATTAGATCCTAGCTAACAAAGTAATTTATGACATTTACCCTTCCAAACCTACTAATAATGCATTTAATATAAATATTAGTGAGAAAATGAACACATAATTAAAATATTCATATATCTTTTTTCACTGACTAATCAAATTCTCTTAATTAATTATGCCCTAATTATTTCATGACTAATCTACCTCCAAAACATACCACTTGGATATCAAGAGTTGTACAAAATTATACTACATATGGATGCTCAAATGCACAAAAAAACACTAAAATAAAAATAACAAAAATGAAGGAAGCAAAAATTTTTGATAGTGGAGTCGGTCCCTCCGTTATAGTAACTGACCTTGCAGTCAACAAGATTTTAGAGGTGATAATTAAGAGAGAAGATTGTATTGTTTTTCTTTGGAGGAAACAAACAAATCTACAATTGATTTCACTATCAACTTATAAAAAACCATCAATGTATTAGTTATACAATATGGAAATACGTGGAGAGAAAAACTAAAATAAATGTCAATAATTCATTGTTAGTGGATGGCTGAGGGCTCCATTTGAGCCCTCATCGTTGTTTAAAAAAAAGAAGTTGTGATAAGTGTAATATTAGTTGGCCTTAGAATGTTTAGTCTCGTGGCGTTACTTAATATGCATTACGTGCAAAGCACGTCTTACATGCTAGTTACTCAAATACATATTGCAAGAAGTTACGGTTTTTGTATTTCAGGATGGTCCTAAGAAATTTGCTTGGGGTGAAAGTCCATAACCTTAAAAGCTTAATCTCCATTGCTGGAGATTTTTGGGCTATCCAGAAATGTATGTCCATTCAACTTCCAACGTTATGCCTATAATAACTTGTACCTTTTTCTTCAACTAAACTAGAAGTCTAGAACTATGCTAACGCATGTTGAGCACCAAACTTTGCAAATGAAAGAATGTCACAGTTATGAGGAAACTAAAGGCATTTAGGTATGGTGACAATCAAGTATATCTGTATATACTAGGCTAGCTTTGACTCATCCCTTAACCAAGTTAGAATTTGGCTATGGAGAGTGAGACTAACTCTGGCTTGATCTAAGGGCCTAGAATGAACAAGGAAAAATTGGGCTAGAATTAGTCTTTTTATATTTTTTTTCCCAAACAGACAATACCTAAAAACTAGACTAAAGACTAGACATGACCCATTTTAATGATTTGCCAAATTGATCCTGACATTAGTGTCAGATGCCACATAAAAACTCTGTATTGTCACCCACCAGGAGCAAATACTAACTGTGGCCTGATTTAAGGGCCTAGAATGAGCAAGAAAAACTTGGGGTAGAATTAGTCCTTTTTTATTTTTTTTCCCAAACAGACAATACCTAAAAACTGAACTACAGTCTAGACCTGACCCATTTTAACAATTTACCAAATTGACCCTGACATTAGTGTCAGATGCCACGTGAAAACTCTGTATTGCCACCCACCAGGATCAAAAACATTAGAGTTGTTATTTAATATTTTAGTTTTAAGGTCTTTTAGGTTCATTTCAACAAAAATATATGAAACTTATTACATGCAAAAAAACCATTTATGTAGATCTCCAAAGGTTTTTTTCCAAATATCTTTATTGAATTGAATTTAATCTCCATGTCTCTTGCACAATATAATAATCTTTTCTGTATTCTAAGAATACAAATATTTTAGGCATTTATTCTTTATAAATTATGATAGAGGATTTCACTAAATTACGGTATAGGATTTTGTTTCTAGTTCTAATAAAATACAGAGAGTAAGATACCCCATAAATCAATCTATGCATAAACGCATTAAATTTAATGTTGTGCTTTGTGGGTATCCTATTCATTAGAGGATCTGATAAACGAAAACTAATATCACTAAAATGAAGAAAAAAATAGCAAGAAAAAAGTTTAAATTTTGAATTCAACGTAATCTCAATGTTTCTTGTAATATAGTTATCCTTTTTATTTCTTAGAATGCAAATATTTTAAACGTTTATTCTCTCTAAATTATTGTGGAAAATTATGTTTCTAATTCTAATAAAAAAAAGGGTAAGGATACTCTATAAACCAATTTATGCATAAATCCATCAAACTTGATTTATTGATTTGTGGATATTCTATTCATTATAGAATCTGATTTTTCAGAAAAAAACTAACATAACTACT
The DNA here is from genome assembly GCF_001876935.1 of Asparagus officinalis. Taxonomy (NCBI): domain Eukaryota; kingdom Viridiplantae; phylum Streptophyta; class Magnoliopsida; order Asparagales; family Asparagaceae; genus Asparagus; species Asparagus officinalis. The sequence goes on from NC_033800.1 coordinate 127,249,416, forward strand.
CATGAAGAAAAAGATGGAAAAAAAACTGACACGATAAAAGTAAACTGTACATAATGAAAGAAATAAAAGAAAAAGAGAAATAAAAAAAATATAATTATTAGATTTAGTTATGACTAGGTATGATTTAATACAAATTACTAAGTACTAAATATTAAAATATTATAATTTTCTAATAATAAATATTTTTAATTTGACGAGAAACCTTATATGAGTAGTTTGATTAGAATTACCAAATATTTAATTTTATATTTGATTATAAAAATTTTCTAATTATGAATAGTTTTAATTTGATGGCACTTGTTAGATAAATATAAAACTAAATATTTGAATTG
>NC_033800.1:127249757-127250484 GCF_001876935.1 Asparagus officinalis
AGCTTTTAAAAGAGATAAAACCAACACAAGCTCAAACCCCTTATCTCACAAATAAAAGGTCGAGTCGCCGTCATCGAAAAGTGCTGAATCTCCAACATCGTCTCTAAAATACGCGCTTTCCATATCAACGGTCTAGATCTCCCCACTAAATCCCGACACCCTTATCTGCCGTCCAATCTGATTCTTTAATTCCCCAGGTGTCCTGCGAACTCTAAAACCCTATAATATACCTCTCGCGCTCTCTCTCTCTCTCTCTCTAAACCCTAGGTTGTTTTTGTTCCTTCTCGAAATCTAGGGCTTCAAATTGTCAGTAATGGAGACTTCGTCGTCGAATTCTGCGCCCAATTTCTCGCCGGAGTCGACGAAATTGTTCGTTGGAGGGATTAACGAGCGCTTTAAGGAGGAGGAGATTAGAGATTACTTCACCGAGTTTGGGGAAGTGAAGGAGGTTGTTGTGGTCAAGGATAGGGTCACTGGTAACGTTAGAGGGTTTGGATTCGTTGAGTTTTTGGACCCGGATTCGGCCGAAAAGGCTCTCAAGGTGAAGGAGCATGCTATTGGCGAACTCAAGGTGTGATTTTGATTTTGTTTTATATTTAATTACTTTTTTCTTGATATATTTTTGTTGTTTTATTGAACGAGATTGGAGCGAAGTAAGTGCAGAAATTTCTTCCTTTTTAATTTCAATTTGATGTTTTTGTTGATGATAGATTTTGATTGAAGAAAA
>NC_033800.1:127250496-127262252 GCF_001876935.1 Asparagus officinalis
AGGGGGTTATCTGCAATTTATTCTTCTAAAAGTTAGAGATTGTTAAGTGTTAATAAAATCGTTGAGGGGCGGTGCTTATGATGGTACATACTACAGTTTTTCTGCGATTCACCCTTTGCCTTTACTCAATGCTTAGTTAATTTGATAGATTTGAAGAATCAGGTATGAAGGAAAATTAAGGCCTTTTTTGCTGTTTTTAGATAGGTTTGTGAATTTGTTTGTGTGTAGATTCTGGTATCGGTTTTTATTTTTTGGATCAATTTTGAGAATAAACCCTTTTCAATATTTATTTATAATTTTCAACCCACTTCTAACTTAATTAGCATTTTCGACTTAGTTTCATGGAAACTAGGTTGAAATTGGTGAATAAAACTTCACAGGATTGGCAATCCCGTGAAGTTAAAACATAGGAAACTTTACGGAATTGGCAATCCTGTGAAGTTTTAATTAGCAATTCCGGCCTAGTTTCATGGAAATTAGGTCGAAATTGCTAATTAAGTTTGGACTGGGTTGAAAATTATAAATAAATATTTAAAAGGGTCGATATAAAAATTTGTCCTTATTTTTTTCATAGGCTCCATACCCTACTTGCCGCCTAAACTATTAACTTTGTCCCTCTTATCCCGGACTAATTTTTAGTCCCTACATGCCCCTTGAACTAGTTTTCATCCCACTTTGCCCCCTAAACTGTTAAATTCATCCCTGCTTACCCCTTGAACTTTCACTTTAAGTGCCTAATTACCAGTTTTCATTCACTATTTTGTCGGTGTTTTTTAAGAGGTTTAGAGAGGAAAACGATACTTCTGGGGCAAAGTGAGACTGAAAATAGTTCAAGGGGTGAGCATGGGCTAAATAAGACAATTTTTTATTTTGGTTTGGGGGGTGGGGGATAATAAGGGACGAATTTGATAGTTTAAGGGGACAAGTGTGTGTTGTAGCCTTTTTTATATAAATATTTTTCTCTATTTTATGAAGTATGTTGTACCTGAGGTACTATTATTTGCTAGAAGCTATAAAGGATTTTATTAAAATGATTACTATTCTTTCTCATGAAAGATGTTTATTATCAGAGTTTTCGTGATGGGGCTAAGATTTTTTTTGCATGAGAATTTATAGGAAGCTTTTAATTAGTTGCAATTTTGTTTGAAAGAACACTCATACTAACTAAAAGAATCTAATTTTTAATGTTAACAAAGTATGTATACTTCTCTATGTGCCATTTCTTTTGCTTTGAATTTATAAAAGCAATTTATGCAAAGTGGTAAATGCATGAGTACTGTCCTTCACTGCCTATCTTAAATCAGGATAAATGAGGAGGGTTGTGTTAGATAGCTAGAATATAGATAAAGCCTAGCACTCATACTTTAAATCAATGTCACCCCGGTGCAAATGATAATTGGGCATCCATCAAAATGTCACATTACGTCAATGCCACCTGGTATAATGACGCCAAGAGTATTGTGAGAATTTTTTGGTGCCACATTGGTCCTCAAATATATTGCCAAGACATGAATAGCCATAATTAGAGAGGAATCATGGGAGAGAAAGATGTAGAAGGCTTATATATGAGAGTATGACTAGGTTTACGACTTTTAGTATAAATACTCTTATATAGGGAAGATTATGAAGTTGGCACTTATGTACAAGAAAGATGAATATAGTTTTTTTTAACCAAAACTAAACGGATAGATGGAAATTCTAGAGAAATTGAAGTATGGGATATAAACTTCGATTTACAAGGAAATAGGTGAATAGAAACAAGATGATAATACTTGTCAATAACACATTAACAGATAAATGTAGATTTAAAAGAGTGGTGATAGAATAATACTAATATAGATTGTATTAAGCTTGGAGGTAACTAATATTGCTAGTGCTTCTGCATAATATTTTTAATATTTATACACCCTAAGTAGGATCACCTGAGAGTAGTAGGAGGAAAATATGGAAAAACTTCGGATGAATTTCTAGAGAGAATCCTGGAGGGAAAAATTAGGTGACCTTTATGGGCTTATTGGGAAAAAAGTAGTGGATATGAGAATTTGCATGGAGGTTATGGATATGGAAAGAAGAATGAAATCAGATATGTGATTTTAGGTTTTACAATTTCGTATGATCTTATAAAAGAATTATGTGTGTGTGTGTGTCTACACACACATACATACACACACACACATACATACATACATACTTACATACATACATATAAGACGGGCAATTGATAACCTTTAAGGATAAAATGTTGAAAGTAGATATTTGGAATAAGACAGAGATATGGAAGGTTGATATTTGGAATAAGGTGATGAGGTTAATATTACATATACATATACATAGACACACACGCACGCACGCATATATATAGCATATATATATAGACATACACACATATAAATATGTATGTGTATATACATACATACATACATACATATAAGACGGGCAATTGATAACCTTTAAGGATAAAATGTTGAAAGTAGATATTTGGAATAAGACGTAGATATGGAAGGTCGATATTTGGAGTAAGATGATGAGGTTAATATTATGTGAAATAGTATGTTTTGTTGTATTAAGAAGGTGGCTGGAGAAATTCATGAATGACCTAGGACAGTAAATCGTTTGGTGACTAGAGTTGGTGAAAAGAAAAAGTTCAGTAGGTAATTACAGCAAAGGGAACATCTTAGTAAGGCTGGCAGAAATATAGGAATAATAGAATTTAAGGCTTATAATAACTATGTAAGAAATTATAATGTAAAAACTTCTAAAACATTGCTCTTTTTCCATCTTTTTGAATATCTCTTGAGATTGTGAATTAAATTCAAAGTTCTCTCTTATTTTCCCTTTTCGTGTTTTTACATTTCCTAATTTTGCATATATTGTTGGGCTCTTATCCTAGGTGATAGAAAAATAATTCTTCATATGCTTTATGGTTATATTCATCTGAGTTGGTGGTAGAAGGAAAAAGTTTCAGTAGGTAATTATAGCAAAAAAAAACATCTTATTAAGGTTTGGCAGAAGTATAGGCATAGTAAAATCTTCAGAAATATAAGTTAGATAAGAAGAAATAAGGAACAATTACTCAGGAATATAAGGTTCATGAATATTATGTAAGACATTAGACTGTGAAAACTTCTAAAACTTTGCCCTTTTTGCATCCTTTGAATTTTTCTTGAAGCTGTGAATTAAATTTGAAGTTCTTTCTTATTTATTTCTTGTTTGAAGTATTTCCTAAATTTGCATTTGTTATCAGGTTCTTCTCTTTCTTGGTGATAAAAAGTTATTCTTCATATTCTTTATGCCTATATTCATCTAAATGAACATGATACTGCCTTGACATTTGGTGTTACTTGATTGTCAGGATCAATCTTAAAATTTGTGGTCTTCGAACTTCATGTTATTGATTCATGTTTTTGTTGACCTTTGTTTTGTTCTTTCCCCATATCTATGTATAAATTCTTAACTTGAGCTTCAGTATAACTATCGTTTTGCTTGCCAAATAAAGGATGAGGAATTCTGGAAACATCCTTTCCCTTATAAGTGGTTGTATGACAGCAGAAAAAACAGACTTTGTCCCACATGTGTGGCTTTTGTACAATAGCTATTATTTTACATAATTGTGTTGCTGACAAATAGCTATAGTGGTAGGTAATATCAGTTATTGACGAACAACCTTCCTTGTTGTACGGATTATATAAATGAATAAGATATTAATTTCATGTGGAACATTTGAACTGTCAATGATTTTGTCACAGAAAAGTATTAGATCTTGTCATCCGCATTTTGTTGAAAATATATATTGTCTTGTATTGTGACAGATAATTGACTCCACAGTTTGTTTATAATCCTTTGTATTTTAATGATGTTACAGATAGATGTGAAAAGAGCGAGACCAAGAACTGAACAACGCCAGAATTACCCATCCCCGCGATGCCAATACTCAATGCATAGTGACCATGAAAATAGTGGGCTAAGCAGCAATACTTCTAACAATTACTATAACAACGGAAATCCTACCAAGTTAAAGAAGATTTTTGTAGGCGGTCTCTCTTCTAACATTACAAAAGATGAGTTCAAGAGCTACTTTGAGAAGTTTGGCAAGATAGTTGATGTTGTTATTATGTATGATAGTTCTACGCAACGGCCAAGAGGTTTTGGTTTTATTACGTTTGATTCAGTGGAGGCTGTAGACTGTGTTCTGGAGAAGAAGTTTCATGTATTGAACAATAAGAATGTAGAGGTAAAAATTGCAGTGCCCAAGGGCAGCAATAACCAAACTAATTTTAGTGACTCTAATGGCAACTTGGATAATGGAAGAGGGTCTGCCCTTAATAATCACCAAAGGGATTATTATCCATCGTACAGCCTTAGATATGGGTTTTATCCGGGTTATGCAACACCACCTGTTCCAGGTTTTTTTTATGGAGCAGCTGGAAATGGTGGTGGATATGGACCTTATGGTGGAATAAGTTATGGCACTCCATATGGGAGAATTCCTTGGAGTGGTCAGGGAACGATGAGTGCGAGGAATGGTCAGGAAATGGTGAGTGCAAGGAGTCCAGTTCCTTATGGCTACACTGTTTTCAATGTAGGTTTTGGTGGATATAGTGGCATGCCTTCTGTTGGATATCATGGCTATGTATGGTCTGGTGATGATAAGTCGAACCCAACTGATAACGATGTTAGGATAACCAATCATAGTAATGGAACAGAGGATGTTGGAAGTGAAAAGTTGGAAAGTCCACAAGTCTCCTGATTGGTAAGTCAAAAGAAAATCCTCTATTTAGTATTTTTTATAGTTTATATGTTTTGTTCAAATGTTTTTGTTTGATAGCGTGTCTGGATTTTTTCCCCACTGGTTAATGTTCCTTAATTGTCATACTTAACTGAGGTCACCACATTGTTCAATGGTAATAGTTCTTTATGGTGAACACTTTGTCCAATTATGAAATGGTTAAGTGTAACCTAAGAGTTGAGCCATTTAAATGATCGTCCATTGCCTAAATTGTTTTTCTATTAAGCTGGAAACAGAGGGGTCAATGCTTATCTAGTAGTGGTGAAATTATCTCTCTAACTACTTGTATTTGTCTTTGCCATTTGGTGATCCTATTTCATGATTTCGCTCATGTATGTGTATATCTGTACCTCTAAGGGTGCGTTTGGATACTATTGTGAGTTTTTTGTTGTTTTTCTAAAGAAACACCATGCCATTGTGTGTTTTTTCCAATGTGTTTTGAAAACACCATTTTGAGTTTCTTACCATAAAAAACACCATGCCAAACTCAAAACACATAAAAGGTGTTTTCAAACAAGTGTGATGTTTGTTGTTTTTGGGTGTTTTTTACCATAAAAATACCATGGTTCCTAAACACATGGTGTTTTTATTTTGACAAAAACGCCATGGAAATGAAGGAAACACCAAGGTTCCCAAACGCACCCTAGCTTTTTTGTAATGGTTCTATTTTTTAATATCTATTTGCGTCATTCTGTTTTTCCTGACAGTTTTCGTTTTAGGCTTTTAGCCTATTTGTTATATCGTGGAAGGAGTCTCGAGATGCTGGCTTGTGGGCTTTCCCTTTTTTGTTGTATTGGCTCTATAATCAACTAGTGAAATATTAATAGTTCAAAATTTTGAGGAGAGAATATCACTAGATGGCTGGCTATTTGTCTTTCACGGCTTTTTAGATTAGCCATATGATCATCGAGACAAATTGAGAAGTAAAAGATTGAAATATTTTTTATTGTGACATAGGAACACTTTAAGCCACTAAAAAAATGCTTGTCGTCATGTTAACTAGACACCTTTGATTTTCTTATCTAACAAAAGAAGCCTGCGTCCCCCAATCTGTGACATTATTTTACAAGACACATCTTTTTGTATGTTGATTGAATTCGTAGCTAAATTTTCAACATGCATTGTAGAAACTAGAAACGATATTAAATAGCTTGTTAAGGCATTGCTTAGCGATATTGTGTGCCATTTGTTTAACATATCTGTTCATAAGAGCATGTCGAATGCAATGTGACCTTAGAAACCTATATCTCTGTGATCACAACCCTTTGTTTCCCTCGTGGTTATAATCGTGTGGGCCAAGATCCTTCTGAGCCCTACATTGGCAGCAGTCCCAACTTCAGAAAGTGCTTTCACGTCACCTGACCTTACTTGCAAATTGCCAGCATGATACTGAGGGATGATGCCCAAACTATGTGCAAGAGGTTGAAGGCCTCATTTTCAGATCTCAGAGGTTCTGAATTGTTTTCTGTCTTATCATATTTGTTCGCTGCGATGTCATATCCACTTGTCTTCAATCCTTCATATCCACTTTATAGTATCATTCAATTCCTCTAACCATACATGCTCAACTTGTATAATATTATTTGCAGATCTTTTCATTTTGACCCCCATGGCATCTAGCATGCATCTGATCTATATTTCAAGCTGGTCTGTCAATTTCATACCCGACATTGGAGATTCTCCCTTGTTTCAGTTTAATATATAGTGATACAGGTGGAGATCTTTTTTACCATAACTCACGCGCACACATTTTTCATGTGGATATCACACATTGTTTAAACAGTTACTCTCGTGTTGAAGAGGATTTATAGGTGAACAGTATCTAGCGCACAGTTTTAGGTTGCAGTTAAAAAATCGTTCATGTAGATCTTGGTTTTGTAATGGATTAAGTTCCAGATTGACAATGTTATGGAGCAGTATAATGTTTTTTTTTTCTTTTCTACTGCCTTTGGGTTTCTCAGCATGTGGGAATGTGGCAGCCTGAAAGGGTTTGTGGATAATGTGACTTTACGGAACGGAGAATCCTGGGTTTAGTTGTGCTAATTTATTTTTACATTTTGGAAAACTAATTGGTTCTGTCATAATTATAAGGGGTAACCAAGTTGGACGGTAATAGTTGAATGGCTCATCTGAAGGATTGATGCTCATTGTGTTGGTATAGGATAAGGAAACTTTGTGATAAGGTACTGGATGACATAGATCAAATGTTCATGCTATAAAACCACTCCTATAATGCAAGGACTGAGCATAATGATCTGATCATTTGCGAATAAAGTTTGCTAGTATAAATTAAAGGAGACCTCCATTGAGTTGAGGGAAACAAAACAATATCCAAGTCAGTACCAGCTTTACTAATACCATGCCAGAGTTAATCTAGATTTGACGACGTCAAGGGGAGTTATGATTCTAGATGGATGATTAAATTTAGCAGTTAAATTCAAAAGGAGATATAAGGCATTTAATTTATGATTTGCTCCAGTCTTATAGCCTACTTAGACATATCCTTTTCTGATAGGGATTTCATGATGAAAATGAACAACTTGACAAATACTTCTGAGTGAACAAGTTGGATGACCATATTTTTCCCTTTTGCTCCATATTTTCAAGCTTGAAAATTTTGGAAAAAGTAATGATTTTTAGCCTTGCCTTCCTCTCAAAATCATACTCAACCAGTGTCAACTATGTTGGTGGGTTTTTGACCCAACCCGATTTAGCCCAGCTTGAAAGCACAGAGTGTAGATTTTTTGAGAGTTCCCAGTTTCTTTTGCTGGGTTTGAATATCTGAACCTGGCCAAACCCCAACTAAATATCTGCTCTAAGTGGGCGAAATTCATCTCCATGTTGATGAAAGGGTTTCATTATTTGTAATGTTGGAGTTAGCTATAACGTTTTTTTCTTTTTTCATGTTTGTTAAAATAGCGTTACCTGATTTCTGTGGTACTTGAATGAGATATATGTGAAGTTCTTTGACTATTTCATCGAGCTTCCTTGAGTCAACTATGAGAAACTTTGATTGATTTATGGTTGGATGCAACCATAGATCGATTATTTTATCATGTTTTTGGCAGCTAAAGGGTAACGGATGACGTATTATAATTCAAAATGTGAGGTGAGATAATTCTTTCTAATACAAGTTTGTATTTTGGAACAGGAATCTATCTGTAACTGCCAACTGGATGCGAGCCTCTTACTCTCACCTTTTGTAGCTGACAAGCTCCGACGACTGATCAACAAAAACCTTATTGATAATTTCAGGATTTGGCATCTCGCTTTTTTATTTTCAAAACTTGATTATTCTTAATGAACCTTTTATCTACCTACAAGTATTATGAACCATTTGTTTTATTTTTATTTTTTAAAAAAAATTAATTTGCTTGACTTGGCAATTCGATTATTTGGGTGGATGATCTTGCACTTTGGGCAAGTTGGTAAGGTAAGCTTGTACTTGTTTAAAGTTAAATATCTACTGTGATTTTTTTATTTCATGTAAAAATCACAAATTGTGCTGGCTTACATAGGCTGTGATCTGGCCAATAATGTCTTTTGAGGAAACTGTTGGTGTCTGAAATAACAGAATTTTGTGTTATATATGTATTTGTGTGAGTATGGCTATGGTTCTTACTAGAGTTTCTGTAGCAGAAATAAATATTTGTGTGATATGCTGCATGCTGCTCCAAGAGGGATTCGAACTTTTCCTGTTATAACTCAACCTCCATGTTAGAGTATCTCGTGAGATGTTAAGCATTCTTGTGAAATATGATAATCTTGGATCACAAGTTTGATGAGCTCGGTCTAAAATTGGATGAGTATCTTTGTTTAGGGGGGAAATTTCGAACTTTGCTGATGTAGTTGTCTACGGTCAGAGGAGGATTGAAGGGTTATATTTCATGGTTAATTGCGCATTGACCCCCATTTAGTATCGCAGATCGAAACTTTTTCAGTGGTTTGTTTTTGGCATACATGCCACGTGGATATATTTTTTTCGACTATTTTACCTTCAAGCAGACTTGCTAATTTTATCTGGGCATAATATCTGTCAAAATTTTGCCCAGGCTCGAAGAGTCGAGAAATCATCCTTCTATCTTCAAAGAATCAAGAAATCATCCTTCTATATACCAAAATTAAAATACAGGGATAATATTACAACAGGGAATTTGTGTCAATTAACCCTTAAAAGCTAAAGACAACAACACATGCCAACAATATATTCTTTGCATAAAATTCTTTTTTTTTTGGTTGTATTGTATAGCGAATTATTTAAAAACTCTTAAAATGAAAACTTTAATTTATGTCTCAGTGTTGAACACTATCAAAACTATCTATGAAAATAATTAGATACGATCAATGTTACAGAAGACGCAAGGCAGACTAGGCGTTTGAGCCAGCGTCTAGACGTTTGGCTATTTTTAAAATTATTTAATTATAATAATTAATAAAACATGTTTTAAATTCATATCAATTTGCAAACAAAAATATATAGCAATCTTAGATTCACAATAAATCATGTATAATTAAATACTAAATAACCAAAATAATAACTAACAAAATTATTATAGAAAATGCCAGGAGTCCTAAGCGTTGGATCTGACGCCTAGTGACGCCTAGAGCCCAGGAGTTTTTCTTTTTTATTTTGTAATTATAATAATTGATAATAAATATCAATGTTATAGAAAACTTTGGTCCAGACCGGTGTCTAGACGGATTTCTTTCTTCATTTAGCTGGTGGTCGATGATGTTTTTGCTAAAGGTCGGAGGAGGTAGTGAAGGTGTTCATATTTGGAGATTAAAAATTTTTGAAGGAGGTTGGAGGACATAGAGGTCGCAATACAAAAAATCAACGATCAAAACAAAGGGTGCAGCGCACATATGCAGACAATGCTCTCCTAAATACTCCCCAAACTTAAGTAGACAACCAACGTACGGCTAGGCGCTAGTTAGGCTGCCTAGGTACCGCCTAGGCCTAGGCGTACGCCTAGACGGACTAGTAGGAGGGTTTTTAAAACAGCGGATAAAATAACTTGTACCTTGTCAACTGGAGAGAATGAATACGGATACGGGTCGAGGATAACGGACACTAAACCAATGGAATTAGCCGTCCATTTATTTTAGTCTTTGCAGAACACTCCGCATCTTCAAGAATATCCCCTCACTCTCTCCGACCATCTAAAAACAATCTCGGCGGACCTCCCACTAAATACTAACCCAGCATAACATCTAAACTACTAGACCCCAAAAATCCATCAACCAACCAAGTCATCATTTCTCAATGGACAGCAACGGGAAAATAGTTCTCATCACCGGCTGCGCAAAGGGCGGCATAGGCTGCCGCGTTGTTGCTTCTGACCTTGCTCATCGCCTCTCGGGCATCATCGACGAGCCTGATGGCCCTGCTGATGCTGAGGTGATTGGGATTGATGTTGCTGACGATAAAAGTGTTGAGCTGGCTGTTGCTGAAGTCTTGGGGAGACACGGGAGGATTGATGTGTTGGTTAATAACGCCGGGATTGGATGCACCGGTCCGCTGGCGGAGCTTAATCTTGACGTTGTGAGACGAGCTTGGGAAGTCAACGCGCTTGGTCAACTCAGAATGGTAACTGTTAGTTTTATAGTAAGAGCATCTCTAACGGTTTTCCCAAAAATTTCTTCAAAATGAGGAAGCGAAAGTCATATTCTTCAAATTATTTTTGCTCCAACTCTAACAGCTCCCTTATTTTAAAGAATGGTGTATTTATTACAATAATAAAAATATTCTACATCCCTATTTTTGGATGCTCTTATGCATTGGAACTGCCCCTATGGTTTTTTTTGTAATTACGAATTTTGTTTTATATTTATTTTTTCCTCCATCCCGTCTTGAAGAACATGCTGCATTCATGACCAAGCTTTCCCCAAATATTTGAAGAATATCCCAGACTTGGGGAAGACTCCTTTTTTTCCCTCCTCTATCTCTATTTTGGGGAATGGGATGGGGAATCTGTTGGACAAAAAAAAAACCCAAAATTCTTCAAAAGTGAGAATACCAATAAAATGGTGAAGTTGTTGGAGATGCTCTTACTTTAAGAGCATCTCCAACAGCTTCCCCAAAATTTTCTCCAAAATGGAGAAACAAAAGTCATATTCTCCAAATTATTTTTGCTCCAACTCCAACAGCTTCCCCATTTTGAAAAATCGTATTTATTACAATAATAAAGCTCTCCCCAAAAATTTGGAGAATGCTGCAGATTTGGGGAATGCTCCCTATTTTTTCTCCTTCTTCCCTATTTTGGGGAATGATATGGGGAATCTGTTGGACAAAAAAAAGCTCTATATTCCCCAAAATTAAGTATTTCAAAAAGATGGGGAAGCTGTTGGAGATGCTCTAAGTAATCATAAAGTATATACACTGTCAAACCAATGGCTTGATTTTCTTGATCAAATGATCTATTTCATTTTGTTTTTAAAGGTGCAAGCGGTTGCTCCAAGCATGATCTCCCGTCGATCCGGTTGCATTGTGAACGTCGGCAGCATCGTAGGATCGGTCCCAACGCCGTGGGCTGGATCCTACTGCGCGTCGAAAGCCATGGTCCACGCGATGTCGGACTCGCTAAGGCTCGAACTCAAACCGTTTGGCATCCACGTAATCAAGGTCCTACCTGGCGCCGTCAAGTCCAATTTCGGCAAGGCAGACACCGAGAAGGTGGGACTACTACAGGAGTGGAGATTGTACGGAGAGTTCAAGGAAGCGATCGCAGAGAGGGCACGCGCATCGCAGGGCGCGCGTGCCACGGATGCAAGTGAGTTGGCGAGACACGTGGCGAGAAAAGTTCTGAGCCGTAAGCCTCCGAGGCAGATCGTGTTCGGGCATATGACGGGTCTTTTCGCGGTGCTCGGTTTATCGTCCACGTTGAGCGATTGGTTTTTCGCTAGACGGTTTGGGCTCAACAAGAAACTTCCTTGATGATGTACTGCAATTTTACAGTTCAAGATGGCG
>NC_033800.1:127262262-127276576 GCF_001876935.1 Asparagus officinalis
GGTGTAACATTTTCTAGGAATTTTCAAAATTCCTTTTTTTGCAGTATGTTGTTTTTATATGTTGCCTTAACCAAAGCCCTAAATATAGTCATTACTCACTAGGCCGGCATCGTGGTGTACCAAACTCGGAGGTTTATCAAGAACTTAAGGATGCCTAAAATTGAGAAATGAAAACAGAACAGCAGAGAACGTTTTAAAAGAGCGCATGCAAGTATGCAATTCATGAATGAAAAACAGAGAAGAAGAAAGAGGATTTCTGAGGGGCTCCGGTAATGGGTAAGTGAGTTTTCTTTTTGATTTTCGTTGTGCTTTCTCAAGGAGAATGATCCTCCTTATATAGGGGCTAAACCCATCATCTCTACCCCTCAGATACGCTCCCATGAGAGATTTTCTCTCAACCACCCATGATTCACGTTCTCCACCATTCTCTCAACAGAGAAACAATGCCCATGAGAGATTTTCTCTCAACCACCCATGATTCACGTTCTCCACCATTCTCTCAACAGAGAAACAATGGTTGATTTGGTCATCAATGACCAAGTCAAGGTTCTCCACCATTCTCTCAACAGAGAAACAATGGTTGATTTGGTCATCAATGACCAAGTCAAGCTAACAATTCACCCTTCATCTGAACAACAGGGCAAAAAGAGGAAAGAAGATTACGTTAAAAAGCCTACCAAAAGAAAACTTTCAAAGTACATTGGTCCTTCATCTGTAGGTCACCATTCCTTGAAGACAATATTCGTTCCAGAGACCCACATATCAAGTTTCTGTATGAGCACCAGCATGCAATACCCATGAAATGATCTCATGTACATAGGATGTTAGAAGTCAAAACTCATCTAAGACAAGCTCCTTCGATTTTGATAATATCGAGTAATAAGCTTTAAAGAACTATTAACTAAAAACTTGGTCCCCATAACCTGCAAGATCTATAGAAGCTTCAACTTTGCTTAATCCTTGGGCAACACATGACACCTCAAACTTTTTATGAACTACAAATCATTATAAGTTTAACCATAATCAGAAAGCCGTCGCTTTGCAGGAGAAACATGGAGAAACATAGAACTTGTATAATCAACGTCACCAAAAGTATACCATATGTTGAATGCTTGTGGAAATGTTCCTGCATCATCATGCCGTAATACAAGGTTACCCACAGAAAAAAGAAAACAAAATCCAAATGCATTTTGCCCTGCAGTGTAATATTATCCTTCACATTAACCTTGTTTCAAAATTTTATATGACACAAAGTTATGAAAGAAAATATTCTAAGGAATAAAGTTAAAAAACTATAGCAAATGTGAAAAAAATCATAAAGGATCGATAATGCCTTTTAACCACATTGCAGATTTTGGCAGGGTAACAAAACACTAAACCAAAAATCATCCCTCAGACTTGCCTGTTAACCACATTGCATGAGAAATCTTGGTTCCTCGACCCCATCAAATGAGTTGATGAGGGAGCCCAATCATTCATGATAATAAACAGAATTTCAGATTACTAAACTCATCATCACAGGGAATGGTAAACAAAAGGCAATATTATTAACATAGAGAAAGTAATTAAATAATTACTAGCATAAACACAGTAATAGATTGATCTTAAGACCTGATTTTAAGACCCATCAATCCTATTCTACATTAAGCAAAGTAGCAAACATCACCCATGGTAACATAAACGGAAAAGAAAAACATTACCCAAAACAAATTCATGAAAAGTATCTACATCTTAATTTGGATGCATGGATTACAAACAATGACATGATATGCATCCTTTAGGAAGACTTCAAATTTTAATAAACAAAACTAAACACACATGGCAGTCCCGTGGCATACATCTCAGTATAGTGTAGTAAATGTCATGAAAATCTTAAATATCACATATAGTGACTATAGCCTCACATATAAACAAATTTATCACCATTGAGAAAATGAATAACCAAATGAATACAAATCAAAGCAAGCAATATATGAATACAACATATGGCAGATAACAAAGATTTGGAGCACATTCAGGTTCCAACAATTTAAAGTGCAACATTATACACTTGAACACTTGGAAGTTGCGCTTCCCGCGAGTAAATAAAAACATAGCATAAATTTCCTTGACTGCATTTTAACATCTATTTGGAGTTTAAACAACAAAAATCCTATTACAGCAAAAATTTAACATTAACACAATAGCAGACAAACTATTTCTTACATATTCATAAGGCAACATAACATCTAATTCAAATTAAAAACAAAGTACCCCTTTATCTTTAATAAAATACAGTCAGATCAAAAACATAATGAAAAATATCTAAACACAAATTGACCATTCTTAAATCTCATTAGTTATTAATGAATAATGTGCCCAATTCCGCTGCTTCCTTTCTACTGTCTATACTCAAGGAAAGAAGACTCTTGATAAAATGTTAGATCCGTATAGAAAGAAATATGGATGGGCTTTTAAGCTGAAAGAATAATGTTAGAGCTAGATACCACCTCCTCCATGAGAAAATATACTGTGCTGGTGTACTTTTAATACAAATGATCATATGTACTAAATATTTTCTTCTCCTCCATAGGGGGTAGGCACCCAAAAAAAAGGACCATTTCCTGCAAAGGTATTACCTTTTTATGTTTTTTTCATTTCAGTTTATTTACTAAATTAGCAAGCACCTAAGTTGCTTGTAACTGGAGCTACAATCAACTTCCATAAGGTATCATCTAGTTCCACAAGTAGATATCACCTCTTCCACAATGTAGTATCTTGTGCACTCAATCCATGGCATTAATGATGAATTAAAAAGATATCAATCCTCGGACTAATGTACGAAAATCTTTAAATGCAGTGATTGAGGGATTGGTATACCTTTATTACACCATTTATAAGCTGAAGTAAATACTTTATCTTCTTCAGTAGGGAGAGTAGGCACAAAGAACTTAGACTGCAAGATATCTACCTACATTAAATTTCAATTGCAAGTCATCTAGCTCAACAAGTAGATACCATCTGTTCCATTAGATAGTATATTGTGCACCCAGTCTATTGTAGCAATGACGCATTAAAGAGATAACAACACTAGGATGAATAAACAAATCATTAAATTCATTGATCTAGGCGTCTGATATACCTTTATTGCACCATTTATGCAATTGACAGGACAAAGTAAATAATCTTCTCTTCCATAAGGAGAATAGGCACATCAAACACCATTTCCTTGAAAGATACTGCCTTTTCTATTCACTTCTTACCTACTAAAAAATGCACCAGTATTGAGCAACAATGAAATTTTTTTCAGTTGCAACTCAGGAACTGAATTTTAATAAATAACCCAACTTAAATTTCCAAAGTGCTTAGTCAAAACTTTTGAAATTTAAGTTGCATGGGAGCAATGTTCTTAGTACCATTACCTAATATATTCGTAGTCTACCAATCATCTCATGCAGTTGTCACAAATCAACTATGTTGCAAACCTAAATTAGTAAATTTGTGTCACTTGGGGCTGGTTTGGTTAGACATTTAGAAGGGAAATTTTGAAAAGTTGTCAAATTGTACACTTGACAGTTAACTTTCTCAACTTTTTTTTGATTGCTTGAATCCTTGAAAACAAGAAAACATGTTTGATGTGTCACTCATGACCTATTTGGATGTGTTTATGCAAGTTGAGTATTTGACGCATGGAAAGTGAGTCTATGAACCATCTCATGCAGTTGTCACAAGCTAACTATTTTGCAAACTTAAGTTAATGAATTTGTGTGACGCTTGGGGCTGGTTTGGTTATAGATATTTTGAAGGGAAATTTTGAAAAGTTAACAAATTGTAGGGTCCACATTTAATTTTCTCAACTTTTTTTTGTTTGATTGCATTTTTGAAAACAAGAAAACATGTTTGATGTGTTACTCATGGTCTATTTGGATGTTATATGTAAGTTGAGAATTTGACACATGAAAAATGGACACATCATCATTTTCTCCTTAAGCTTTTTTGTTGTTCAGTTTGACTTCTATTTGTTCACAATTCTTTAAAATTTTCAACAATTTCTTTCCTTTAAAAGTAAAACGTTATGTGTTCTTGTTTTCAAAGATGCAACCAAACATAAAAAAGTTAAAAAAGGTAACTGTGGACCACATAGTTTAGCAACTTCGCAACTTTTCCCTTCAAAATGCTTGCAATCAAGACATGCCCTTATAACTCCTTAAAGTAAAATCCAAACACAAGCAGCATTTTAATAGAAAGTGAACTTTGTTAGAAAAATATAACAATGATAACTAATATAATCCGAACAAAACAAAGAAAAACTCAAGTAACTGATGAAGAGGATGTCTACTTTTCATGTCATATCATAAATTCTCTATTTGCATACAAATAATACTAACAAGACAATATATCATAATATCATATACTACTTTTCAACCACAAGAAACAAAAGTATATGGTCCTTAGCAAGTTAATATCCACCTCTATGACTCATCAAGGATCCAACACTTTTGTTTCTTATAATACAAAAGTAGCTTGTGGTTTGTGGTCAAGTTATTGCTACTCTTGCACTAAGGGCCCGTTTGTTTGCATTATTTGGAGGGGGAAAGCCTACCAAAGTTCTGAAAAAATCAGAAATTTGGCAGGCTTTCTTGCAAAATCGCCCCAATTTGGGGCGATATTGCAAGAAAGCCTACAAAAGTTCTGACTTTTCAGAACTTTTGCACGCTTTCACCCTCCAAAAATTAAGTCCAAACGTGCCCTAAATATCACAAGGGATGCTAAAAAGGAGTTATACTATATTTCTAACTTATTTTCTCTTTTTGTTCACAATGAGATATATTGAACCATATTCATTGACAATGTCCCTTACTAGAAAGACTAGGGTGTGCTTTCCACAAGCCTAGGACTATTAACTAATTCTTTAGAGGCTGACTACAAACTATCTAAGGCTGACTACAAACTTACCTACATTATGACTTCTTCTAGTTTAGCAACCTACTTATTTTAACTTAAAAGTGTGTTTCTATTTATAGGTTCCCAAATCATGTTTGGCAAAGTTAAGCGTGTTTCTACTTATTTTAAGTGTTTTTCTACTAACAAGGTTCCCAAATCATGTTTGGTAAAGTTAAATATTTGCTTATTTCTAACTTATAAGTAAGAAAAAAAGTTAGGATTTCCCAACTTAGTTTCTAGCACTTATAAGGAGATTTAATTATCTACCCAAACATGCCCTAGTAGGGGCTAAAGAGGGAAGGTAATGGGGACTAAATTTCTATAGGGTGGAGAAATTTATTAGGTTTGATTTGCTAGAGGATGAAATGAAGTGAGAGACAAGAAAAAAAAATCATGTTTTCAGTAGGAGGTTTTTGAAAAGAAAAGAATAGAGTAGGAGAAGCAATTCCCTACATTGTATTCTCTCCATTTTCACAGTCCATTTTATCTATCTTTTTCCTCCAACTCCAAAAACTTCATATCAAACACAATATCTTGTTTCTCCCCTCCACTCTACTCCACCCTCTACAAAATCAAGCTTACAAGTATACACAATAAACCCAAAAATACACTAGAGTCCAAGCCTTTCCAAAAAGAGCACACTTGAAACAAAATAACATGCATAATTGTAAAAAATTATCAAGCTAGAAGTATTTAAATATACATTTTCTTAAGAACAAATAGAATTGCAAATGTGTTAACTCTAACTCTTACTGTTGTAACACTCCTCAAAGCTTAAACATAGTTCTATTATCCTATTCTTAAAGTATTTTTCTTTTCCAAATCTCTATTATGGAGCTGGAACTTAAAACACTAACATAAAAAAGAAGATAATTCAATGATACGTCAATAAACCTAATTAACATTAATTTATGATATGGTTTGATCTAAAAACAAGGCAAATAAGTTTCGCTGTAGTAAGACACATCAAATTACTAAACAATAACAATAAGTAAAATTCGCAAGGACCCAAAATATGGGATGATGACTAGCTCATTATGCAATAGGAGGGGAATTCCCCTGTTGGTCTCATGTTTTGGGTCTGTAGCAAAGCACATAACCATAATACAATAATATAAATGAACTAAATCAGCAAGCTTAAACTTAATTTCAAAGATTCAACTGATCAAAATTAAAACCATAGGAAGGAGTACATACCTCAAAAGCTGGAGTACTATCAAAATCAACAAATAAATTATTTCTCCAGCGTATCATTGCACTCTAAGATTGAAATAAATCAAATTATGATAAAACCCAAATCAGTTCAAGAATCAAAATGTCTACAAATAACAGATCAACGGTGCTCATATTCTATGGGTGTAAAGGAGTCTGTCATGCTACATGATAGCAAGTCAGAACGAGGAATTTTTTATAATCATAGCACAACAACTTCAACAATTACATCAAAAAAATGATTTTAGAATAAATTCTGAAAAAAATTGGAATAAAATATAAAGGCGGGCGTAACCCTAGATCTACTCCAATTTTCTGAGATTAGGGCTTATAGACGCCTCTAATTATAGGGAGAAATTGAGGAACGATAGCTCCCAATTTTTTTGTAAATTATAAAACCGAAAAAATAATATAAAACTTTACACGCCATGAAAAAGTGTAGCGAATAGAGATTTGGGTATGCTTGCGTTCTTTATATCGAATCGGTAGCCCTAGTATAATCGATGGGAATTTACGGAATTACCCTCTTTGGTGAATATTTAACGGAAGAGTACAAAATCAGTGGGCTGGCTGATGGGCCTAGAGGCGGGATCTTCATATTTTGAGGCCTTTCTTAAGTCTGTTGAAGTTTGCATAAAGAAATTAATCCAATCCAATCTAATCTAATCTAATTCTAATTCTAATTCTAATTCTAATCTAATTCTAATCTAATCTAATCTAATATCTAATATCTAATCTAATACTATTATAAAAGTGGATTGGGATGTTAAAACATTTCTTCTGAAAATACCCTTTGAAACATATACATACATACATAAAATACATGAATTTAAGGTGAAGGCACAATGATTAAAGCACAAAAGACACATTTAATAATTTTCCTTCTCAACTAACGAGCACAAAAGACACATTTAATAATTTTCCTTCTCAACTAACGTACGACACTATTAATCTTCTTTAACTCCTCATTCAAATCAAAACCCTCTTCATCTCCTCCGTATCATAACCTCTACATTCAACAATATACAACTCCTCCATCCCTGCCTCCTTCTCCACAATCCATTCACCATAACAAAGAATATCGATATCGCTCCTGTAAAACATATATAGCTTGCCGAAACAATCTATCATTTTCGCGCCAACAAACCTAGCCATTTTTTAATTTCGTGTATTGACCAACCTTGATGACAACGGCCTTGTGGACTATTGGAGCGACATGATGTAGCTCCAACATCGGTGCTCTAATAAGATCGTATTATTCTTCGTCAATAATGAATAGCACATGGCCTCGACTGCAGATGATAAGCTAGCTTCATCTCATTTTTATTTTTAGTTTTTGTACACAGTTATCTATGCTTTCTGCAAGATGTCTATGCTATTATACTTTGTATCGTAGTTTAAAAGAAAAAAGTTTCCCTCCATTCGTAAATCACTTTGTTGTGATTGGTATTGCTGAAAGTTACAACAACCAGATTTGAGAAATTGATAAACATGTGACTGGGCTTAATGTTTCATAAACATCAGTCAAAGTTCAAATTATCAGGCCCTTGAATTGTTGCTTTCCTCCTCTGTGCTTACACATGAAAGTGGTTACACGTGCATCGCACGTGCACTATACTAGTACTATTATAAAATTGTGTTGGTATGTTAAAACATTTCTTCCAAAAATGCCCTCCAAACCACATACATGCATCAATAAAATACATATTTACATACATATAAACACATACATATACATGCATACATTCTTAATAATGACATAACTCTCCTATTAATTGTCCACTAATATTAACTTCTATTTTTTTAACCCCTCCACTAATCCAATATTAATGTTATCATAATTTTTTTTTAAGATTGTAAGTTGTATTTGACATAATAGCTGAGAATTGAATGCACACACATATGACAAACTAATAATATACGTTTCAATTTGCAAAAAAAGTGTCAACTTAAAATGCTTATATGCATACATTCTTAATAATGGCATAACTCTCTTATTAATTGTCCACTTAAAACGCACATATGACAAACTAATAATATACGTTTCAATTTGCAAACAAAGTGTCAACTTAAAATGTCATTAGTGCATGCATTCATGCATACTTGAAATGAGAGTTACATTTTCAATTGTAGTTTTTATTTAAGTGGTAATTACATTTGACTGTTACGGAATCCAAAGAGCCTGTTTTTATTTATTTATCATAATAGCCCTTACTTGCAACCTATATAAATTTTTAATGAATTTTTTTTCTATTTCTATAATTATGACTATGTACTTAATTGTGATTTGAGAGAAATATTGTATTATCCATGAACTTAGTAGATATATTTTTTGTAGCATGTTACTAATTATATGATAATAGAAGAGAGAGAAGGTGAAAGTGAGAATTTTATTTTATTATAATGGATTAGCAAAAATAAAGATAATGAATATAAACTGGAATAGCATGACACACTTAATATAAAAGTAAAGAACAAACTTAGAATTTTTGTCTTTTGGGTAAATTTTTTTATATAATAAGTATATTATAACCTCCCTAATGTTAAAACTATATTCTAGATTTGCACATTCTTTACTTTTATGTTAAGTGTGTCATGCTATTCCAGTTTATATTAATTATCTTTATTTTTGCTAATCCATTATAATAAAATAAAATTCCCACTTTCACCTTCTCTCTCTTCTATAATCATATAATTAGTAACATGCTACAAAAAAATATATCTACCACGTTCATGGATAATATAATATTTCTCTAAAAGCACAATTAAGTACATAATAATAATTATAGAAATAGAAAATTCATTAACACCCCCCCACCCCCCCCCCCCCAAATTAGACCTCAAACTTCAGCCTCAATCCGAATTCTCCATATTTTAAATGCCATTCATTATCTTAAATTATAAAGTAAAGAGAACTATGTCTTTTAAGATTAAAAAAATTGTATCTTTTGAATATTCCATAATTTGCCAATGTTCACAAAATAACCCTGAAATTTTTCACAAACAACCATGGATCTTCATAATTTTCACAAAGACCATTAAAATTTCATATATTTATAGAAAAATACTAAAACTTTATAATTTTTTACAGATAAACCCCTATATAGTTTAAAACTTAAATCTTAAGAAGATTAAAAGAAGTATATGATCTAAATTGTAAGAAAATTACAAATAAGTCCTCAAATATTGTTAAAATTACATTCAAAATGAAACTTTTCCATTAATTAAATAATGAATTGTGTAAAGTATTAGAACATAAAACAAATACGTCAACATGCAACGCACGTGCACTATACTAGTCTTATAAAAGTGTATTGGTATGTTAAAACATTTCTTCCCAAAGTACCCTCCAAAATACATGCATACATAAATAGAACACATACATACATCCTCCAAAACACATGCATACATACATAATAAAACGCATATATACATGAACATACATGCATACTTAAATGAGAACAATTATTATTTTTATAATTATTTTTTTAATAATTTTCTTAATTAAATTTCTTTATGGTTTGCATTTAATATCTTAAATGACCTCTTCCATCCACTCTCTCCACTATTTCATAAGTCCTTTCAATTCCTACTATTATTGTTACTTTTATACATGAAAGTTATTAATAAAATATTTTCACCATCTATCTCTGTTTAAAAAAAGTTCTCATGCATTTAAATCATGCACTGCACGTGTTTCCATTTTCCTATTTGTATGCGGTGATAAATTTATGTACATAATGTATATTTTATTATATATAGTATTTCAAATTAGTTTGATTTGCAATCGATAACTTATTAGATATCAAATTAAAATTTTCAGTCAAAAGTTTATACATTCTATTTAAAATAAATTCAACAAATGCCTCCAAATAAACTTCCAAACTTTTATAATATCAAGAAATCTTCTTAAGTTCTAGGGTTCTCAGGAAAACCCTTTCATCTTTTAACATTGTTAAAAAAACCTAGAAGCATGAAATACATTTTTTATTGGAAAAAAGATTACTATACATAAATTTACCGACATGTGAAAAAGAGCAAAGTCAGCATTAACGCCATTAAGAAGAGTTTTTTGAACATTGTTGAAAGTTTAAGGGGACTTACTTAGATCACTAAAGATTAGTAGGGTTTATGACATTTTGCAAGTCAAATGATATTATTTAAGGAATGCCCAAATTTAAGGGGTTTTCTGAAAGGCTAAAAAACACTTAGGTACCTTATAATATATTAACTTAACTTAGTTATTTATTAAATTATTTATTTAGTTAATAATTAACTTATTAATATAGAATAATTTTAGCCTCAAATTGATGAGCTATAAAAACAAGATAGGAGTTTATTTTTTTCTCCTCTAACTCATTACATGTAATCATGTAAGGAATCACCAAAAACCTCATAGTTAACAAAATCCCACAGAACATAGTTTGAGACAAAAATAGAATGCGAAAATGGATAGAAACTTTAATTATTATTTATTAAATGAATCACATACATTCACATAATCTCTAAAAAAACAAAAAACAATTGAACACCTTAAAAATCTCAGTGCATAGCAATGTTGACCAAGAAAAGAACATGAAAATAATAAAGATAATAGAAAAAGCAAGCTCGAGGTTGTTGAAGCAACGAGGAGAAAAGCAAGCTAGATTTGGCTCTTTTCTTTTCTATCTAAATTTTATTATAAGTTGGAATGTTGATTGGAGAAGTGTGATACAATTTTATTGTTATTTATAGTGACTTACTAGGGGAGGAATAGTTGTAATGTTTTTTTTATTATTAGTGCAAATAAATTTATATTTAGTCTACCAAGTGTTAGTGGAGAAGTGTTATGAGTGTGTGTTTAATTTGAAAATTAATGGCAATCAATTGAGAGATTATGAAAATTTGTGTATGTCTTCATGTATGCATGCATGAATGTGCAAGCAATTGAGAAGTTATGAAAACTTGAACTTGCGTGTATCTTCATGTATGTATGAAAAATTGAGCAATGGAGAGGTTATGGCCTGCATTTAATATCTTAAATGACCTCTTTCATCCACCCTCTCCACTATTTTACAAGACCTTTCATTTCCTACTATTACTGTTATTTTTATTCATGAAAGTCATTAATAAAACATTTTCACCATCTCTCACTGTCGAAGAAAAGTTTCATGCATTTAAATCATGCACTACACGTGTTTCCATTTTCTTGTTTGTATGCGATGATAATTTTATGTACCTAATGTATATTTTATTATATATAGTATTTCAAATTAGTTTGATTTGCAATCAATAAATTATTAGATATTAAATTAATTTTTTAGTCATAAGTTTATACATTATATTTAAAATAAATTCAACAAATGCCTCCAAATAAACTTCTGAACTTTTATAATATCAAGAAATCTCCTTAAGTTTTAGGGTTCTCAGGAAAACCCTTTCAACTTATAACATTGTTAAAAAAACCTAAAATCATGATATACAATTTTCATTGGAAAAAAGATCACTATGCATAAATTTACCTACATATGAAAAAGAACAAAGTCGGCACTAATGCCATTAAGAAGAGTTTTCTGAACATTGTTGAAAGTTTAAGGGGACTTATTGAGATCGATAAAGATTAGTAGGGTTTTATGACATTTTGCGAGTCAAGTGATATTATCTAAGGAATGCCCAAAATTAAGGGGTTTTCTGAAAGGCTAAAAAGCATTTAGGTACCTTATAATATATTAACTTAACTTAGTTATTTGTTAAATTATTTATTTAGTTAATAATTAACTTATTAATATAGAATAATTTTAGCCTCAAATTGATGAGCTACATAAATAAGACAGGAGTTTCTTTTTTCTCCTTTAACTCAATACATGTAATCATGTAAGGAATCACCAAAAATCTTATAGTTAACAAAATCCCACAGAACATAGTTTGAGAAAAAAAAGGAATGTAAAAATGGATAGAAACTTTAACTATTATTTATTAAATGAATCACAGACATTCACATCATCTCTAAAAAAAAGGCAAAAAAACAATTGAACACCTTAAAAATCTTAGTGCATAGCAATATTGATCAAGAAAAGAACATAAAAATTATAAAGATTATAGAAAAAGCAAGCTCGAGGATGTTGAGGCAGCGAGGAGAAAAGCAAGCTAGATTTGGCTCTTTTCATTTTCTATCTAAATTTTAATTATAAGTTGGAATGTTGATTGGAGAAGTGTGATAAAATATTATTGTTATTTATAGTGACTTACCGGGGGAGGAATAGTTGTAATATTTTTTATTATTAGTGCAAATAAATTTATACTTAGTCTACCAAGTGTTATTGGAGAAGTGTTATGAGTGTGTGTTTAATTTGAAAATTAACGGCAATCAATTGGGAGCTTATGAAAATTTATGTACGTCTTCATGTATGTATGCATGGATGAGCAAGCAATGGAGAGGTTATGAAAACTTGAGCATGCATGTATCTTCATGTATGTATGAATAGATGTGTTGGAGTGCTTTTCTGAAATTTTAACATGGAAACCCACTTTTAAAATTAGATTAGATTATAAAAACCTTTATACGGCCAAAAAGACTAGAGCTAGGTGGTCCATTAAAAGGATTACTTTTAATTCTCAACAATAATATCAAATTTTACACCTCATCAATGTCATCAAGATAATAGTTATTGACTCGGTATATAACCTATTGTGCAACCAAATTAGCTAAAGGATGGCCAAACAACAACTATTTTCCCAAACTAACTCTTGACATTCTATAATTGATCATTTAATTCATTAATGCAACTCTTCTAACTTTCTTTTGTTTCATATTCTAACCCCTATATAACCCCTCCCTCCCCAGCTACTCACGACAAATTAAACTAACAATCACTCAAAAAACCAAGTATTATAACACTTTTATTTCTTCTCGCAACTATTCTTTGGCTTGTTATGCCAATGCATGGAAACTTGTCACGCCCCGCTTCCTGCAATACCCGAGAGACGGGACGCGAACAAGTCCGCGACATATTAGATTGAGGAGAATAAATAAGAATAAATATTTCTTCTCAACCTAATAACAAGTCCGCGATCAGAATAATCATCCAAGTAACAAGGTCATATAACTAGATAGAATTAATACTTAAAATCTACAACAAAAGCCGCAGTACGTCGAGCAAAATAATCTAAACAAGAAAACCCTTATGTATATACCATATATCTCAAATTGTAGATAATTAAATATTAATCCCGATCTATGTATGAAAAGAGATACAACTGACCTACATCTCACAAAAAATCATACTTAGCCAAGAAACAAGGTCATGTAACTAGCCATCCTATAACAGGTCACTGGTTCACATCTCACGCAGAGTCAGCGTTCATATTATCGGATAACTGACTGTTCACAAATCCCCTACGTGCATCCAGTAGGACTACACGCAATCTGACTCCGACCTGGTTTGAACTCAAGCCGACTCGGGTGAATATTAAATTCACGGACCAAAGTAGCGACACCGATCCACTTTGACCCAACAAACCAACCCCGGTGGCGACACCGATCCACTGGTGTACGTGACCCTGGAAGATATATCAATAGCCTTATCCGATTACATGAACAGAGATTTTCCCACCCCAACATCTCTTGTATTTCTAAGTCAACAACACACAAGCCTCTAGGTCTTATTTATGTCACATAGGTCACTATAGTCATAAACTCCTAACAATTCTCAATCATAACAAGGAACAATCAATGTAACTAATCATATGTAATAATATCATGGCATATCAGATAATCAAAATTAAGAATTATAAATCATAAACAACGTCTACATAATTCAAAAATTAATCTTTTTCTAAATTAATTCATTTTAAATTATTTCTCTTAACAATTAATCTAAAATAATTCATTTTCCAAAATAAATTCCTTTAAATTATTATAATTATCTAAAAAATGATTCTTTTACTGAACTAAATTCTTTTAATTTATTATAATTATTCTAAAAATACTATTTATCATATTACTATGATATATTTAATATTCTTCATCAAATAATCATACACAGATAATTATATCACAAACTAATCTATGTAATCAATAATAACAGATATGAATATTAAAATGAAAAGTCAATGAGCAAGAAGGATCTTTTCTCGAGGATGTTGAAGATATCATAGAGGGGTAGAGGGGATCGTCGGGTGTCTCGGTGGGCTCCTTCGG
>NC_033800.1:127276583-127280003 GCF_001876935.1 Asparagus officinalis
GCGACTCGTCGGAAAGTCAATCGTGTGATAGAGTACAAAAAGGGAGGTGTTAGTAGCGATTAGCGATATTCGAAACGTTATAACGAGAGGTAGAAAATGAGCCTAAGTGAGAGGGAGATGCCGTGTGATAGACAATATAAAGGGCTATACACCGGTAAAGACGGTGGCGGAAATGGAGACCGGAGGTGGCCGAAAAACGCATGTGAAGGCGGCACAGCGCTGCTAAAATCTGCTCGCTGCTACCGTCAAGCGATGTTTCAAATGATACTTAGAGAGATAGAGAGTGAGTTAAAGCGTGATACAAATTGGAGGTGATAGACAATATGTAAGGCTACTCACCGGAGAAGAAATTGGTGGAAACGAAGATCGAAGGTGATCGAAAAATATGTGTGAAGTTGGCACAAGGTTGTAATTTTCTGCTCGCTGTTCGGGCTCGTTTCTCGCTATTTCGGCAACGCTGATCTGGGAATGAAGGGAGAGGAGATGGGCTGGGGGCACGGCTGGTCAGAGAAGAAGGAGGGGAGGAGGTGGAGAATGGGGAAGCGGCTCGGCGGAGCGTGAGGGAAGGCTGTCGGAATTGGAAGAGGAGAGCAGTAGGAAGGGGGCGAGTTCCGGCATGGGGCTGTGGCTTGGAGGAGCGGGGCTGTCGGGTGAAGGGGTTGGTGAGGGAGGGGGAGAGGGGTGGTTGCACTTGGAGCTTGGCTGCGGAGGAAAGAGAGAGAGAGGAGAGAGAAGAGAGAGAGAGAGAGAGGAAGAAGATGAAGTTGGCTGAGGGAGAAACAGAGGGGGAGAGGGGCTGCGCGTAAGGGGGTTATTTTTTTCGTGAGAGAGAGAGAGAGAGAGAAAAAGAGGTATACACACACACACGTGGATGTTAGGGTTAGGGTAAACAAAAATATTAAATAAAAAATAATAATTAGTTATGTATTAAATTAAATAATTATGGAAATTTATTTGCAAAATAATACGTACTAGTTACACTAACACAACAGATTATACAAAATAATACGTAATAGTAATAATAATCATATAACGTATTATACAAAATAATACGTAATAGTAATAATAGCACAATAGTTTATACAAAATAATACGTAATAGTAACGATGACACAACAAATTAATTCAAAAGTTTTTTACTATACTCAGTTAGTTTATAAATATCAAAATTATTTAAATAAATATAAAATTTGGACTTTTAAATCGTAGAAAATTCTAGAAAATCGAGAAATATAAATACTCTTTCAAAAATAATAATTAAATATTTTAAAATACCAAAAATTTATTTTAACTAGTATCAAAAATTTCACGACCATTACATTCTACCCCCCTTAAAACAAATTTCGTCCTCGAAATTAAAATAAGAAAGAACCCAAGGATAGAGATATGAAACGAGTGTGTAGTCGGGAAGTAACGAGACAAAAAACAGTGGGAAGTTTCGGAGTAAAAAGTGGTAAGGTAGGGACTAAGACATAATTCATCTAGATGATAGGATAAGGGCTGACTATAGTCTTACGGATGAGATATGATATGCATCTAAATTATCCAATATATTCTTACTAGTAGGAACTCAGGACCGTGACCTGCATGGGCCACCAAAAATACCTGTCACGCCCCGCTTCTCGAAATACCCGAGAGACGGGACGCGAACAAGTCCGCGACGTATTAGATTAAGGAGAATAAATAAGAATAAATATTTCTTCTCAACCTAATACGCTAAGCGTTAAGTAATATACAATGGAAAGTCACAGGTCCCCGATCACACATAGTAAGAATATAATGAACAACTCAGAATGGAAAAGAGACATCACAAATGGAATATCATTCAAGACACAGAGTTTGGGTCGAACATGCCCTTATTACAAAACAGTCCAAATAAGTACTAAAGAAATATGAAAATACACCGTTCAATAGGAATATAAAGGAAGTACTACAAAAAAATAAACTAAGGACCATCAAATAACTAAGGAAATAGCTAAGTTTCAACTTGTTCTTCTGCTCCGTCTGCAAGGCACTCCTACTGAGAATTCTATGGCTCCTGTACGATTCCGAATTGAGGTTGTCCATCTCCTAAATCTGACATACACCAGAGAAAATAGGTGTACGTCAGCATGCATGACACACGACAAGATCCTACAGAGAGAAATAGAAATGGTCGAACGACCAATGCAAAAACAGTAATAATAATAATAGAAGCATACTACTGGAATACTAATAATCTAAATGCAATCTATCATTAGAATATAATAATAAGAAGAATCCAAGAAAATCAACCAAGTAATAAGTCGATCATGCAGCTAGTGATCAGAATAATCATCCAAGTAACAAGGTCATACAACTAGATGGAATTAATACTTAAAAATCTACACCAAAAGACGTAGTACGTCAAGCGAAATAATCCAAACAAGAAAACCCTCATGTATATACCATATGTCTCAAATTGTAGATAATTAAATATTAATCCTGATATATGTATGAAAAGAGATACAACTGGCCTACATCTCATAAATATTCATACTTAGCCAAGAAACAAGGTCATGTAACTAGCCACCCTATAACAGGTCACTAGTTCACATCTCACATAGAGTCAGCGTTCATATTATCTGATAACTGACTGTTCATAAATCCCCTATGTGCATCCAGTAGGACTACACACAATCCGACTCCGGCCTAGTCCGAACTCAAGCTGACTCGGGTGAATATCAAATTCATGAACCAAAGTAGCGACACCGGTCCACTTTGACCCAACAAACCAACCCCGGTGGCGACACCGATCCACTAGTGTGAGCCTGGAAGATATATCAATAGCCTTATCCAATTACATGAACATAGACTTCCCACCCTAACATCTCTTGTATTTCTAAGTCAACAACACACAAGCCTCTAGGTCTTATTTATGTCACACAGGTCACTATAGTCATAAACTCCTAACGGTTCTCAATCACAACAAGAAACAATCAATACAACTAATCATGTGCAATAATATCATGGCATATCAGACGATGGTGGAAACAGAGACCAAAGGTGGCTGAAAAACGCGTGCGAAGTAGGCACATCACTACTGAAATCTGCTCGTTGCTGCCGTCGAGCAATGTTTTGGATGATACTGAGAGAGATAGAGAGTGAGTTAAAGCGTGATACAAATTGAAGGTGATAGACAGCATGTAAGGCTACTCACAGGAGAAGAAATCGGTGGAAACGAAGATCGGAGGTGATCAAAAAGTGTGTGTGAAGTCAGCACAAGGCTGTAGTTTTCTGCTCGCTGTTCGGGCTCGTTTCTCGCCGTTTCGGCAATGCTGATCTGGGAATGAGGGGAGAGGAGATGGGCTTGGGGCATGGCTGGTCGGAGAAGAAGGAGGGGAGGAGGCGGAGAACGGGGAAGCGGCTCAGCGGAGCGTGAGGGGAAGCTATCAGAGTTGGA
>NC_033800.1:127280028-127286889 GCF_001876935.1 Asparagus officinalis
ACGTGGAGATTAGGGTTAGGGTATAAACGAAAATATTAAATAAAAATAATAATTAATTACGTATTAAATTAAATAATTATGGAAAATTATTTGTAAAATAATACATACTAGTTACACTAACACAACAGATTATACAAAATAATACATAATAGTAATAATAATCATACAACGTATTATACAAAATAATATGTAATAGTAATAATAGCACAACGGATTATACAAAATAATACGTAATAGTAACGATGACACAACAGATTAATTTAAAAGTTTTTACTGTACTAAGTTAATTTATAAATATCAAAATCATTTAAATAAATATAAAATTTGGACTTTTAAATTGTAGAAAATTCTAGAAAATCAAGAAAATATAAATACTCTTTTAAAAATAATAATTGAATATTTTAAGATACCAAAAATTTATTTTAACTGGTATCAAAAATTTCACGGTCATTACAAAAATTTTAGGAAATGTGAAATTGTTAAGAAAAGTGTGGTTTGAAGACCAAATGTGTCATGCTTCATGAGCGACGATGACGTATGCTTGGCAGGCTCAACAATGGTGGCGAAGTATTTAGTGGAGGTAGAGGGTGGCTTGGGGGTAGTGCCAATAGAAACATAGGTGATGATTGAGCCCTAAGTGGGTTACCTGGAGGTAGTAGAGCGAGGATCAGTGATGTTGCCGAGCTTGGCGGTGGGGGAGGAGCCGCCGGGAACGTCGGACTTTAAAATATTACAAGAGTGAGTTAGTATACAATATGAATTCATCTTTCTCCTTCTTTCACCATGGAGCTGACCAAAATGATCAATTTTTTGGCTATACTCTTTTCCATTGAGCTTTTTGAGCTCCTCCTTATTTCTCCCCTCATCGCCAACTTGGTAGTTTTCCATTTCTCTAAAATCAATTTATGAAAAAAATATAGTTTTATGATATAAATTAATTATTGATATTTTCAATGTTTTGGTTGAATTTCATATCTGACCAAAAGCATGGAAAACATGTAATCATTTCAAAAATCCTTCTCTATGGTAATCAAACCTATAATCATTTCAAAAGGTAAGCAAGCACATTGGAAACTAAGATATACAGATGTGTTTGAAACTTTTGATTTCCACACTCAAGATAACTCTTAATAACATGAATACAAGAAGTTAATATGCAAGATTCAAAGGTCTAACCTCCCATTCTTGTGGTCCATATAAATTAAATCTCATGAAGTGTGAATAATCATAAAAGATATCAATTTGTTATCAGTACAACAAAAATAATCATAAAATCCTCCCCCACCTGGGCGAAATAAGTCAAAAATTAGTACCATGTTGAAGTAATTGAAGAATAAAGAAGAAAATGGAAATCCTAACCTTGAGCTCTGCTTGTAGCTCATCTCTCTCGAGCCCAGTGGTGATCATCATCACATCCTCAACCCTCTTCTTTACCAATGACAGCTAGACGCTTGCTTTAGAAACAAAATAGGGAATCATAAAAATTAGCAGACATTGTTCAAATTGACCATAATCAAGAAAAAAAAGTTGTATAGTAAAACCACGATGTTACGATATGTAAAATCTCTGTGACAACTAATACTTAAGTTTTACTACAATTAGCAAATTACATTCTTAATGTAGTATATCAAAAATCAAACTATATGTACATAATCCCAGACTAGTTTTTAATTGCAATGACTATAAAGTCCAAGTGGTTAAGATCTAAGAGCGAAAAGTCTTTCCATTATGAGAAGCATTTTATGTATATATCAAATTTTTTACATACTAGTATAATACGCGTTCTTTGCACGTGGACCTGTTATTGTATTTAATATTATATTATTTAATAAATTATATATAACCATTAAAAGTTATTTTATTGCACTATGATTTAAAAAATTAACTTATACTATTATTAGTACTTGTACTACTATTAACATACATTTAATAGTTATTTAAATTTGTTTATTATTATATTATTAAACAATTTATTTAGGAGTATAATTATTAAATAATAATGTAATCGTTAGTTTAAGTAACACTATTGATATAATTAAACCATTTAAATTATTAAATATTTATGTTATGTACAAATTTTATTACAATATCTATTAAATAATGGCAATAATTATTAATGTTATATGACTTTATGTTGTAAAGAATATTACGTTGTTCAATATTTAATATTGTCTTAGTAATAAAAAATTAGTTGGTATAAATTAAAAATACTATTATTTAGAAAAAATATTTTATATAAAAATATTGGACCCTTGAAATTTATGAGACATTTACTGGCCAACAAAAAGTGCATGACTCATAAATTTCAAAGATCCAATATTTTATATAAAGTGATTTTCCTAAATAAAAATATTTTTAATTCATAATGTCCAATTTTTATTACTAAGACGATATTATAATATCAAAAAGGGTAATAAATCTTTATAATATAAAAAATAATCCTAATTTATAATATTATTAATAATTATAATCACACAACATTTTATTAACTAAATAATTTTACTATTTCATTACAATTAATAATTCTTTTACAACAAATTATAATATATTTTTATTATCATATTAAATTATTCTAGCGAGTGACCAAATATTTTGAGAAAAAGAAGAGAAAAATACATGCCTCATAAATTTCAAGGATCCAAAATTTTTAATATAAATTAATTTTCCAAAATAAAAGAATTTTTAATTTATAACATCCAAATTTTTATTACTAAGATGATATTAATTATCAAACAAGGTAATATTCTTTGCAACATAAAGAAATAACCCCTATTTATACTATTATTAATAATTATAATTATGTGCAATAATTTATTAAATGAATGACTTTTACTTATATAATAATTAATAATTATTTATAATAAAGTATCATATATTCAAGAATTTTGTTATCATTATAAATTATTAATATATTCTAGTGAGACCAAATAATTTGAGAAAATAAAGAGGTGCATAGTTAATGAGAGGTTATGGATCATTAGTTTTATAAATAATGGTATAATTTTGAGTTATAAAAAATTGAGAGGGTAAAAAAGGAAATCAAAAGTTTTGACATGGGTATTCTCTTTTATAAGTAGTATAGATTTTGTACTTCCATTAACTACCCAGTCTAAGTGAAAAGTGTCGGTAAGCACTTATTATCCAATTATTGCCTTCAACAAGAACTATCACAAAACAGCTAGACTATCTTGGAGAGAATCAATTTTACCAGAACCCTAACAAAATTATTTTTTAGAGAGAAAATTAGGGAGAAAAGGGAACCCTAACCTGCACCGGGAGAGCATTTATATCCGCTCTCAAAGCTACAAACAGAGCTTCTCCAGTCCAAATCCGATAATGCCCATAACCGTAACTAGATGCTCATAACAAATCCTCAGAAAATCCAATTGTTTTTGTTGGGAAAAACAAGTATAAAAATAGATCCAAAGTAGTACAGAACAAACCATACAGGAATGAAAGAAAAGAGCAGAAAGATAGAAACATCATATTAAAACACTTAAAGTTTGAAATACTTAACAGAAGTACCAAATTTCCCTTTTAACAGAGGACTAGCCTTGAAAAAGCTATGTCCTACCTACGGTAGCGTTGGGTCTGCATAGTACTTTCGAGGATGACACAACTGCAGTCCAAAGAAGCACTCTCTTCTTATGACCACCACGATTACTTCTTCAGTTTGTCAGAATCTCCAATACTTAATAGCTTATCGAATTATTGAAAGAAGAAGAAGACAAGAGATTTCATTTCTTTGTGTGTTTCAAATGATCAGAAGAAGCCCTTTTATAAGGTTCATGGGAGACAAACATTTGAATTCTAGTTATTACAACATTTGTAACGTCTGTAATAAAATCTATTTAATCCTTGTAACGTTTGTAACGTACAAAATGTTCATGTAGGCTGTCAAAAATTTATTGCAGATAGCTAATCCTCACAAAGCGCTGACGATGAAAGTTACAATCTGACGATTTTCATGATAACATATGAGAGTTATAATTTGACGACTCTCATACTTCAAAAAGCCAAATGCAAAGATTACAAAATGACGATCTTTACAGAACTTGAAAAATAGATTACAACTAACGATCTCTTTAAAGCAAAACACGAGGGTCCACCCCCTGTGTTCCAACTCCAAAACGCGAGGGTCCACCCCCGCTATCTAATTCAAAAATGTGAGGGCTACCCCCGGGTTCCAATTCAAAAACATGAGGGTCACCCTCGTATTCCACCCCCGCATTCCAATTCCAAAATGTGAGGGTCATCCCCACGTTTTAACTCCAAAATGTGAGGATCACCTCTGCATTTCACAAAGCTGAATGCGAGGCTCGCTCCAGAACTCGAATCTCACGTTTGACCATTTCAATTGCAATTTGAAAGGTTTTCAACATAATGGGACCATTAAGCCCCATTATGGAGAGATTTATAGGGTCAGTTACACCCCTAGATCTCTATAAATAGCTGAGAATTTAGCTAAATACAGATCCTTTTGGATCATCTTGGATTGGATCCTTTTTTGGATCATTTGGGTTAGCTTTTGTTGGAGCTTTTGAGATCATCTGGCTTGGCTTTTTGAACCAATTTCGGTTGAAGAACCTTGAGATCGGTTGTTTAGCTTATTTTAGTTAAAAAAGGATTAAATTTTCTTTCCGAAATTAACTCTTTCACATAGTTCTTAAACTCATTTAGAGTTCTAAACTTGGCTGACAAATTCTTCCCGACGTTAAGTCAAGAAGAGTAGACAAAGTTCCATGAAGGGAGGTGTTCAGATTGTTAACGGGATACAAGAATCAAACTCCCATCGCCATCAAGAAGAACCCAACCTTAAACAAAGAGGGTGATCCGCCCTTCTCTCTTTTGTAAATTGGGAGACCGATCAAAAAGATTATAATTTTTTTCTAAGTCAGTTAGAGATAAATTGCAAAGAGAGATTGTATTCGTTCTTTTCCTAAGTTAGTTAGGAGAGTTAATAACATTTCTTCTCAATTTTCTTCTAATTTTTCTCACAAACAAAAGATGGTGACTCCGTTGGTGAATAACTTTTTCACCAATGAAGAAGTGGTGGCACAATCCGACACCAAACTTATGGGGACTACTGTCAAAACTCTGACTGTTGAGTTCGACCAAGCCAAGTATGAGGAGTTTCTCTTGTCCGAATCCCTTAGCCTTAAGGCTATGCACAAGATCCGCAAAGTCTCCAAGGAGACTAAGGTTCCTCCTACTATTGACTCACCAAAGGAGCGTCTCTCCTTTGGATCATACTGTTCATACAGTCCTTCCTCAGAAGGAGAAGATGTGGTTTTAGCTGAACTCGTCAACCGAGTTAGAGACCCTACACCCGTGCCTAAACAAAAAGTATCGGGTCACAAGAGGCCCATCGTTGTGACTAACCTAATCAATACAGATGGTGACATCACTATAAAAGCCTCAAATCAGGCGAAGAAGAACGCTGCTCGACGAAGGAGAAGACCCCTATGATGAGCATAGCTTAGAGAAAGCTGATCAACCAACCAACACGAACTTCATGTTTGTGAGCCTCAACGCGACCCAGAGCTTCACGTTTTTACTCTAGAACACGATACTCACATTTATGTGCCCAAACATGAGCCTCGCGAAAGCCAAACTAAACGCGACCCTCAATGGTGCGTTCCATAGCCAAAACGCGGACTTTAAGTCTGCGTTGAACGCAAACATCAGCTTCGCGTTGCTCAGACAAAACGCAACCCTTGCGTCCCCACTCTCAAATATGACCCTCGTGTTCCTACTCCTCAATGCGACCTTCGCATTCTTATTCCTCAATGCGACCCTCGCGTTTCAATTGTTCAATGCGAACTTCATGTTCCAAGTGCCAAACATGACCCTCGCGTTTTAATTGTTCAACACGAACTTCACGTTCCAAGTGCCAAACGTGACCCTCACATTTTTTTCTCCTCAACGCAACCCTCGCATTTCTAACACTAAGCGCGATATGATCTATCACATTCAAAAAGATGAATATAGATTTAAGATCCATGTTCACCAGGAGCCAGTCCTGTCTAATCGTAGACAGGGGTTTCCAATTCAAGCCTCACGTTTAGTGAGAAACTCCTCACGAGTCTCTGTAACAAACTTGAGAGAGTTTATATCGAGAGAAAGACCGATACAATGAGTCACTTGTTCATGCCAATATGAACGATTAATTTCTGCGGTCCTCTCAGGATGCCAATGTTATGCACATGCATCAAGACCGTCAGTGTTCAACTGACTGACGAACGTTGCCTTGCCCAATAAGCAACGACATTCTCATAAGAAAAAAACTTCAGAGGATGAATACCTTGGAGTTACTTCCAATATGATCGGTAGAGGGAGGTCATCAATCTCTAGCTCCAAAGAGTCAGAAGTAAAACAATCTCCTGATTTGAAAGAGATCCCGAGTGAGTCTGATAGAATCTATCAACACACTCGGACGTGAAAGGGAGTTATACATTCTGTCAATTATCGGAGATTAGCTAAAGGAATTAACTCTGATGATGAACATTCAACCATCGCAGAGTCTCAATCCTCTAGCTCTTTCATAGAACATGAGAGCTCCACTCATAAGATAGGAAACCCTGAAGATCTAGTGAAGAGACTTGATGATCAACAAGCCTTGCTCAAATCACAGCAGGAGACCATCAATGAACTTCGAATCTTGATGGCCTAAATTGTCGAGGACAAGGCTAAGTCCTAAAAAACATACTCGTTACATCGGCGTGAATCTTCCTGAAGAGGAGGATCATCTTCATTCCGACCTGTTACATCAAAGAGGAAGGAAAAGGTGATTGATGTAGGCGTATAAAACTGCTTATAGGTCCCTTGACACAGCTC
Organism: Asparagus officinalis; assembly: GCF_001876935.1. Lineage (NCBI taxonomy): Eukaryota > Viridiplantae > Streptophyta > Magnoliopsida > Asparagales > Asparagaceae > Asparagus > Asparagus officinalis. The sequence goes on from NC_033800.1 coordinate 127,286,866, forward strand.
GGCGCGATGATTCGACAAATCGAC
>NC_033800.1:127287889-127301606 GCF_001876935.1 Asparagus officinalis
GCCGAGCCACCTCAGGGTGGCTCGGCATGAGCCGAGCCACCCTCAGGTGGCCCGACTCCCCCCCCTCTCTCTCTTGTGCACAAAGGCACAGTTCAGAGAGGCTATAAATAGGGGGGGTGGTTGTTCATTTGAGGGACTTCTTCTGAAACTTTTGAGAGAGCCGAAACTCTGCCGGATTGTCACCTCAACTCGGAGATCTGAAGGCTTGAAGACTTGGAGACCCGGATTTGATTCTTAGCGAGCACCCGCACCGAAAAAGGCAGGAGTTCGAGAGAGTCTAATCCTCAGATCTACGTCGTTACACTCCGGATCTAAGCTTGGTTCTTAGATCCCGAGATTCGAGCGGTCGTTTCCTTGGTGAAACGATCCCTCCCGGCTATTATCTCCTTGGTGGGATAATACCCGTAATACGTCGTAGATCTGCTTGGATCCAGATCACGCGGTGGTCCACGGTAAGCAACCCCGGCGCAGGCAAACAACCCACAGAAGCAAGAGACCGGATAACAGGATCTTGTGATTTGTTCGGTAAAAGAGAGAAGTTGTAATTTTGATTTCTTTGTTTTATTTTGATTTTCATTGTAAGCCGGATCTTATAAAAAGACCGGATCTCTTTGTAACGCATAAAGTTGTTAACTGAGTGCAATGGAATCGATAATGAAGAAAACACCAACTTTCCCCGCGAACAATTGAGAGCGAGACTTCTGATCAAGAAGCCCACAACTTGGAATCTTCCTCTGAAGAAGGGAGAGAGACTGAGAACGAGCAAAATCTATAGTCTGTAAAAATAGGAGAACTAGAAGTCCGCCTCAATGTTATTGCTAATAGAAGTGAGCTCCAAGATGAAGGAGTTATCAGGCCCTATCTTGCTGAATGCGATACAATCCCTTGTCCTCCAAAATTCAAAGTCTCGACCTTACAAGCTTTTGATAGCACAAGGTCACCGAGCCGACATATCTACTATTTTAAGTTACAGACGGATAATGTGATACCAAACGACACTATACTAGCTTATTTTTTTATTGGCATCCTCAAGGGGGTTGCTTTTGAATGGTTCATGAAACTACCTGTGGGATGTATCTAGAAGTGGGCGGATCTAGAAAGATTCTTCTTATCAAGATTCTTTAAAGATGACACAAAAGTCTCTGTCCTTACTCTTCTTGCCACTAAGCAGAAGAAGGGAGAGCCCATCAAAGCCTTCATCGAGAGGTTTCGGTTAGCCTTGTTAGGTTTTATGTTTATGAGCCTACTTTCTAATCTTGTTTTAATAATCACAAATAATTCCTAACAACACGTGTCGAGTGTTTGTATTTGTTTTGTTAGGTAATCTATACAAATATCTATGTTAGAGGTTGGATGGAATTGTGCTTCAACGATCATATCCAATGGAGGTTGGCGGAATAGTGGTTGAAATCTTACAATTCAAGATTGAAGATCCAAGTTCAAGCTTCATCCATATTTCCAAGATAGAGCTTCGTTAAAGATCACAAGCTTGGGTAAATTAGTTTAGGATTTATACTTTGTGTGTTAATACCTTAAGCTCGATATTATACACACACAATTTAATGGTTTATGTGTTTTATCCATAAAAGTTTTTGCAAATAAATAGATATATAATACTTATTTGTTTTCTATGTGGATAAGTTGTTTTGGTTTAGAAAGTTTTTGCAAATAAATAGATATATAATACTTATTTGTTTTCTATGTGGATAAGTTGTTTTGGTTTAGTTATATAGATATGAAGCAATATATATCTTCATTTTCACATTTATGTGTTTCATATTCTATTAAATTTACAAAATATTATGTTTATAGATTGAAGACTTATTTACACTATTTTCATATCTTGTATAAGTCTATAAATTCATTCTAAAGTATTTCAAAGTTTTGTTTAAGTCATTCTGGCAAAATCAAGTTTTTAACATGTTCATACTTATGTGATTTTCCAAAATGATGAGATTTTACAAATGGGAAGTACTATTTGAAAACCAGTTTTTGTAACATGTTCATTTTCATGTTTACAAGCATTCTCTAAAGTTTTATATTTTTCTGATTTTATTTGCTATTTTTAAAAAAAGTTTGAAAATTAGTTTTACTATTTAAATCAGGCTGATAATGTGTTATCAGTCGACTGAAGAAAACGCTTGGAATAGTCAATAGTTTTTGCTTCTTATTTAGTCAACTGACAAGTCAACTGATGAGGTCATCAGTCGACCGACCATGCTCATCAGTCGACCGAGGAGCTGTTAGCTACCTATAACGGTCAGCTTATCAGTCGACTGATCCAACTCGTCAGTCGACTGATGGCCAGTAACGGCTATTTTTCTAGTTTTTGTTTTTTTTTCTTTTTGCTGGGTTTCACTTGGGTTTTGAGCTTTGTTTCTTCATCCTATATATACCCTATACCATTTCACTTCTGAATCAACTGGAGAATGTTTTAAAACAAGTTTAAAAAGAGTTTTAAGTTTGTTTTAAGTGTTTGTTTACAAAATCAGTTTTGTGAAGATTATTTTACAAGAAGAGGAGATCAATTTCAGTTTGGGCTTTCAATCTTCCAATCCCTCTCTCTTGTTATTAGAGAAGTGTTTCTAAACTCATATCTCTAACTTGTTTATGCTTCAATTGTTATATTCATATTTGCTAGATTTATTTAAGTTTATATTTGATTTTCTCATTGCTTGCACACACAATCATTGAGCTTAAGTATTTTCACATATTGTATAATTTGGGGTTGTGGTGAGTGTAACATTGAGAGTGAGCTTAAATTGTGTTCTTATCTATTATAGAGAACAAATCTTGTAATTGAGCCTTATTGTAAGAGTATCACTTTATAATACACATTTACACCGAGAGGAGTGTGTGGTGAGGATGTAGTCGATACCAAGAGGAGTGACATCGGTAGTAAAGCCTAGAGAGAGGTAGTAAAGCTGAGCACTTGAGGGAGGCGATGCGTGAGGACCAACACTTGAGGTTGTAGTTTGTGTATGTACATTGTGAGTGTCTTGTAGAGTTTTCAGTGAACTAGAAAACCGAGTGTGTAGAGAAGTTTCAGCTTCTAAATCGGGTGTGTTGTGATAGTGGATTCTCCCCGGGAGTGAGGAGCGGAGACGTAGGTCAGAAGGACTAAACTTCATGATCATATTATTGTGTTTGATTTGCTCTTTGCGTCCACTATTTGTTTATATTATTTCTTGTTTATTTTGCCCTTTGCATATATATCATTGCTTTAATTCAATCAAATATCTATCTTGCTAGGATATATTTATTAGTAAGTTTTAATTAGCATTAATATCTAATAAGATTAGTAATAACCCTATTCACCCCCACTCCTAGGGTGTTTTCAGTTTCGAAGCGTTGCTCTTTGATGTCCGATAGGTATGACACAGTCTACTTTGATGGAAACCTGCCGACACAACTTACAGACCAAACTCCTAGCCCAAATGAGAGTTGCAGAGTGCTATTCCTAGAGATAACTAGCCCCCTAAGGTGAACAAGCTCACGAAATTGTTGACAGGGTCAAAGCTGAAAAAGAAAGTAAGCAGGGTCAAAGCTAAAGATGATGTTCGACATCATCATCATTCTAGAGTAGGGGTTGTACTTGTATCCCCAACTAGATTCGTGATTCCAAAAGGATTCTCCTTAATTGAGCCATGCACCAATAATGCAATTGGCCGAGGAAATTAATATTTGACACCTTGAAGCTTACGGTAATTCCCAACTCATCGTGAATCAAGTTTGAGGAGAATATGAAGTGCGTAATGAGGACTTAGTGCCTTACCACTTTGCGGCATTAAAGTTAACCTAAAATTTCGAAGGCTTCTTTATCGGATACATTCCATGACAACAAACCGCGTATGCAGACGCTTTAGCTTCGTTGGCAACATTACCACCGAAAGCAGAAGCAAAGATATTCATCTCAAGTCGTGACTTGTATCATCCCAAGTTCCCTCTAGAAGACTTTACAGAAGAGGCAACAACAGAGATCGTCTGCGAAACTTCTGCAAGTCTCGAACCAAGGGATTAGGGATTCTCATTCATCGATTATGTCTTATACGACATACTTCCCAACGATCCCAAAGAAGCGGCTGCCATCAAACGGAAAGCCCTTCGATTCTACTACAATGTGACTTCTTGAACGCTATATCGAAAATCACATGATGAAGTTTTGCTTCGTTGCCTTTTTAGAAAATAAGCGTAAGAAGCTCCCAAAGAAGCTCATGATGGAATATGTGAAGCTCATCAGCCCAGACTCAAATTGTGGGACCGACTCCTGATACTTGGCTATTTTTGGCCAAAAATGATTGCAGACGCCGTTGATAATGCTAAACGATGTTATGCATGCCAAATCCATGGTGACTTCATTCATCAAGCACCAGGGAATCTGCATCTGACATCTTCATCTTGGCCATTTGAAATGTAGGGAATGAACATCGCTAGACCCATCTCCCCACCAACATCTAAAGGACATTTGTTTATCTTAGCAGTAACTGATTACTTCTCCAAGTGGGCAGAAGCAATACCTTTGAAAGAAGTCAAGACTTCAAACATGATCAAATTCATTAAATATCATGTTATCTACCGCTTTGGCAAGACGAATAGTTTACGACAATAGAACTCAATTCGTTGGCCACCGCTTCTAGAGATTCTCCAACAAGTTTAGAATCTAAAGTGTCGCATCAACGATATATTATCCACTAGCTAATGGCATTGTAGAAGCTTTCAATAAAACCATTGTAAAGCTTCTCAAAAGGTTCGCCTCTAAAAGTTAATGCGATTAGGACGGAAAAACTTGGCGAATGTCTATGGGCTTACCGCACAATGGTGAGAACCTCGACAAAAGCTGCTCCCTTCTCTTTAGTATATGGATGCGAAGCCGTATTACCATTGGAAATTCAGATCCTATCCCTAAGAGTTATTCTCACTAATGAAGAACAACATCAACTACACCTTCAAAAGCTGGAAGCATTAGACGATAAGTGGCTTTAAGCTCAACAACAGATCGAGTTATACCAGGCTCGAATTTCAAAAGCCTACAACAAAGGTCAAGGAAATGATCTTTAAGAAAAATGATCTTATCTTAGCAGTCAGACGACTTGTGGTCATAACACATAAAACAAAAGGAAAATTCAATCCCAAATGGGAAGGACCATTCGTAGTAGAGTCAGTCTACTCGAATGGAGCTTACTGTCTCATTAATCAGAAAGATGATAGGCTCATGATACCAATTAATGGAAAATTTCTTAAAAAAATATTACACATAAAAGTCACGAGACCCTCATTTCCCTCCCCTACTAAGTCTCAAAAGAGAAATTGAACTCGTTCAGTGTAGGATCTGCGAAAACACACACTAAACACTAGGGGGGTGAATAGTGTTGATTTAAAAAAATTTGCAAGATGAGTAATAATTTGCAAGAACAATAAAAACAGTCACAGAAATTTAACAAACACCAACAAGAGCTTTTATACTGGTTTCGCCATCCCGGGTGTACATCCAGTCCTTAAGAAAATCCTGTTTGAGATTTCCACTATGACTTTGAAACCAATTACAAAATCAAACCAAACCTAACCAATTTGTAAGTCCCTGCAAATTGCAAACAATTTCTAAACCAAGAGATCTTCTCTCACACCCAAGAGAAATATTCTTTGAAGAAAGAACACTAATTCCTATAAGGCTTGAAGTGTTAGTGAAGTGCAGCAGTGGCTTGGGAACTTTTTCACTCTCTGAATAATACATAAACAATCTTTAGAATGATGGGAACAAAGGCAATTTCAGAACTTTTCAACTCTTGACTTTTGGAATGCAATTTTGAATCAAGAGAGAGAGAATTTGCTAAAAGTTTGAATCTTATATGTCTAAAAGATAGTTGGCAAATTCTGAACTCAATACCTATTTATAGCCCCTAAAAAACTTGAATTTTGAACCTAATAAACATATTAAAACGGCTATAAACAGTCATATATTTAAATTCTGAAAAGCTAGAAAAACTGTATTTGTAGTCGACTACTAGTCTTAGTCGTCGACTACACTGAGTCTATTCAGACTCTGTGAAGTCAGAAAACTTCTTAGTAGTCGACTATAAATATCATTGGTCGACTAATCTGTAAGACTAAAGTTTCTGTAATTTAAATCGTCTTAATAGTCGACTATTAAGCATAGTAGTCGACTAATCTGTAAATTCACAATTTCTCTAACTTTGACTAAGGCTTGAGTAGTTGACTACTAAGGGTATTGGTCGACTACTAACACATAGATATGAGATATATGATGTGTTTTGAGACTCACTCTATATCTATAAACTCTAATGGTTAAGTTAAGAGATTTCTATAGTTAACCACACACTAAGCATGTGTTAGTGAGTTCTAAATACCATGTGTGTGTATGTGTTGTGAGTGATCAAGGCTTGTACAAAAATTCTAGGCAAAGAAAATATAAAATTACACATTTATGATTAAGCACATCTTCTTCTTTGCTTGTCTTGTTGCTTTGAACTCATCCTGCACTTAGTTCACATATTTTGAACATATTAGATATTGTTATCTGCATTGATATATTAGTGCATATATAATGCATATAGTAAATAAATTATTATCATTAAAATTATATCTTAGGGGTAAGATATCCAACATTCTCCCCCTTTTTGATGATGATAAACAATTTAAGCATACTAGTAAGTATATCACAAAAATAAAAACATTATAAACATTATATACTTACTCCCCCTGCATTAAAGCATATTAGAGTCATATGTATCATAGTATATAAACATTATATACTTACTACCCCTGCATTAAAGTATATTAGAGTCATACGTATCATAATATCTTATAGTATATCTCCCCCTTTTTCATTAATAAAAAGAATTAAATATTACTCTAAACAAGCAAGAATTTCATCTTCATGAGCTAAGACTTCAAATAAGTCATCCAAATTGTGAACATAGTCCATAACTTCACCCATCGTCACAATCTGCATTTAAAGATATAATACTCTAGATAAACATGACATGTGAAAGATAATGCATTAATCACACATAGTACCAATATTAAACAAACATAGTACAAAATACATAATGCAATTTTTCAAAAACAAATTACTACATAAGTCATAAACAAACAAAGCAACTTACGACATAGTTTTTGACACAAACATTAACTAGTACATAATGAGATGAAATGCATGCTTCTCTAAAATGCAGGGCCTGGAGGAGGTGGAGGTCCTTGAAAATACGAATCAAACTTGATATTCAAGTCTTGCAATATCTTCTTTATGTCATCCTGATTGCTCAAAATGGAAGAATTCTGAGCATAGAGTGCCTGTTGACCAGTCTCAAGATTTAGGATACGTGCAAAAAGTGTGTTGTACTGTGCATCCGAGAAACAAGATATGTCTGTTTGTATTGGAGGAGGTGTTTGGCTAGTGGAAGGAGCTGCTTGATGTGAGGATTGAGGAAAATCTTGAGGATTTGGTGCACAAGGTGAGTGTGGTTCATCTTGAGGATTAGTTTCAGGAAGTTGAAAATTTGGAAGTTTCTTCCTAACAAGAGCATTGGAATCAAAGAACTCAATAGAATGAACGACGGAATTTTCAGACTCGATATCCACATGGAATTTTTCAAAAATTTTAGTGAGGAAAGCACCATATGGAAGAAAGTCTCTTTGAACAACTAAAAGATTATCATAAATAACTTGAGCCCAATTGACTTGAATCTTAGCCATGATAGTATATAATGCCAAAGCAAGATCATGTGATATGAAATGAAAACTCCTAATTTTTGAAAAAATATTGTAAGCTAGGATGCGAGCAAAAAAAAACCTAGGAATAGGATGAAGTATATTTGCTTAATTGAGAGGAAAATCTTGCCCTGGTAGAAAGATTTGATTGTTTCGAATATTTCGATCTGTCATTTTAATGGAACAAAGATTAACACCTTTGTAAAGGATGTTGAGAAATTTTCCAAGGATTTTTGGAGTTAAAATCAATTTCAACACCCTTAACAAGTGTAGATATGTTTTTGGTATTGTTAATAGTTTCAACACGAGTGATATTAGTGTAAAATAGTTGAACTAAGAACGGATAATAGGCTTTACGATTTTTAGAGGAAAATAACTCCAATAAACCAACATCGCCAAAGTAAGAACTAAAATTGTGAAGGACAAAATACTCAAATTCGACAAAACGACCCGGAAGAATTTCATAATTTGAGTTAGTCTTAAATTCTTCAAGCAATTTTGGATCTTTCAAGTATATTGAGTAGTTCTCAACAATGGTTGATGGATTTTGCTTAGATTTCTTTGATCTAGACACAATTTCACAAATGAAAGTGAAAAGATCAAGTAGGAATGAACTTACCCAAATTTGAGATTGCCCAAGAAGAAAATAGTCGACTAGTAGTCGTTGTAGTCGACTACAGGAACTGAAATACCTCAGAAATTCAAAACTTGAGAGAGATTTTGAAGAAGAATGGGAAAGATCAAGTGCCCTAGGTTGTGGGTTTGGAAGTTTTGAAGTGGGTAAGGTGATGTCGGTTTTTGGGAGAGAATGAACGTGGTTAGTGAGGAGCTATAGGGTTTTAGTTTTAAGAAAATTTCAATGGTTAAGATTAGATCTTCAAAACAAATCTATGGACAAGATTTAATCTACAAAGAATATGATAAAGGGCTAGGATGAATCAAGCCTAAAATGAATGGATGAGATGGTTCTAACTTAAGTTAAATGGGTATTGAGCTTTGCGTATGGTAGATAAAGATCCAATAAGAAATAAAACTGGGTATATAGTGAAAACTGTGTGCATGTAGTCGACTACTAAGCAAATTAGTCGACTACACTGTATTTCACAGAGTTCTGGTTTTCAGTTTTTACTCAGATTAGTCAACTACTAATGCTATTAGTTGACTATTTTGTAAATGACAGTGTTTTTTATTTCTAATGCATGACAGAGCAGTCGGCTACTAAGCTAATTAGTCGATTACTAATGCTGTGTATGCATATGTTATGAGCTTAAAAATTAATTTAAATCTAACATATAACAAATACCTAATTCCTTTCTTAAAATAACAAAAGTTTCTTCTTTTAAGGGTTTAGTTAGGATATGTGCAATTTGTTTATCAGTTGATGTAAAATCTAGTATAATATCACCCTTAAGAACATGATCACGCAGAAAATAATGTCTTATATTAGTATGTTTTGTACATGAATGTTGAATAGGATTTTTAGATAAATTAATAGCACTAGTGTTGTCACACAAAATATGTGAAGAGGAACACTTAATGTTATATCATACAAAGTTTGCTTCATCCATAAGACTTGTGCACATTCTAAACTAGAAACAATATATTCTGCTTCTGTTGTAGATAATGATACAGAATTTTATTTTTTGCTGAACCAAGATACTAGTGAATGTCCCAAGAAGTGATAAATATCTAAAAATTCTTTTTACAGCTTTAAGATGTGATTATTTAGGATTTGATTGAAATCTAGCACATAAACATATACTAAACATTATATCAGGTCTACTAGCAGTAAGATAAAGAAGTGATCCAATCATACCTCGATATAGTTTTTGATCAATATTCTTACCATTCTCATCATTGTCAAGTGATGTAGTAGTACTCATTGGAGTCTTTTTGCTTGCAGTACTATACCTCCCAAAGCGTTTAAGTAACTCCTTTGTGTATTTACTTTGATTGATGAATGTTCCTTCCTTCAATTGTTTAATTTGAAGACCAATAAAGAAATTGAGTTCACCCATGAGACTCATTTCAAATTCATTCTGCATAGACTTAGAAAATTCTTGGCAAATATCATCGTTAGTAGAACCAAATACAATATCATCAACATAAATTTGAATGAAAAGAATATCTTTTTTAATTTTTTTATAAAAAGTGTAGAATTAACTTTTCCAATATTAAATCCAGAAGTTAAAAGAAAACTCTTTAATCTATCATACCAAGCATGATGTACTTGTTTTAAACCATATAAAACTTTCTTAAGTTTGAATACATGATTTGGATAACTTTCATGTTCAAAACCTGGAGGTTGTTCTACATAAACTTCTTCTTTAATAAAACCATTCAAAAATATACTTTTTACATCCATTTGGTAAAGTTTAAAATTCATATAACTAGCAAATACAAGTAAAATCCGTATGGATTCTAAACTTACTACAGGTACATAAGTTTCATCAAAATCTACTTCTTCTTCTTGATTATATCCTTGTGCAATTAATCTACCTTTATTTCTTATTACTTGTCCTGATTCATCTAGTTTATTCCAAAAAATCCATTTAGTTCCTATTATAGAATGATTTTTCGGTCTAGGAACAATATTCCATACATTATTTCTAACAAATTGATTTAGTTCTTCTTGCATAGCAATTAAACAAAAATCATCTTTATATGTTTCATCTATATTTTGGGTTCAAAAGAAGAAACAAATGCTACACAAGAGAACAAATTTAATTGACTTCTAGTTCTAACATTATCTAAAATATTACCTATTATGTTTTCATGAGGATGATCTCTAACTTCAACATATGCTTTAGGTAAATCTTGTATTTTATCTTTAATAGAAATATCATCAACATTATTAGTAACAGACTCTATAAAATCATCATCATCATTAGATAAATTAAGAGATTTTGAAATAGACTCATCAAAAGAAACATGCATAGATTCTTCTATTATAGAGGTCTTTTTATTGAAAATTCTATATGCTTTACTACGCATAGAATAACCAACAAATATACCTTCATCAGATTTAGAATCAAATTTATCTAAGTTTTTTTGTATTTAATATATAATATTTACATCCAAAAACTTTAAAGTATGAAATCTTAGGAATACGATCATAAAATAATCCATATGAAGTTTTATTCAAAATAGCTCTTAACAAAACTCTATTTAGAACATAACATGCGGTAGAAACTGCTTCAGCCCAAAAATATTTAGGAAGATTAGATTCATACAACATTGTTCTGGCATATTCTTGTAGTGTTCTATTCTTTCTTTCAACAACTCCATTTTATTGTGGAGTGTAAGGAAATGAAAATTCATGTGAAATACCATTTTTATTACAAAAATCTAAAAATAGTTTATTTTCAAACTCACCACCATGATCACTTCTAATAGCAACAATGGTAGCGGATTTTTGATTTTGAATCTTTTCACAAAATGCAGAAAATTCATCAAAAATATCATTTTTATGTTTTAAGAAAATAGTCCAAGTAAATCTTGAAAACTCATCAATAATTACAAATGCATATCTACTTTCATTTAAAGAAGTTATCCTAAAAGGACCAAATAAATCCATATGTGATATTTCTAATGGCCTACTTATAGAAACAACACTTTTAGATTTAAAAGATGATTTATACATCTTTTCTTGTTGACATGCATCACAAAAATGATCTTTCTTATTTATAATTTTAGGCAAACTATTTACTAACTTATTTTTAGAAATACGAGAAATATTTTTCATATTAACATGTCCACATCTTCTATGCTATAATACTGAATCATCAATTGATGCAACTAAGCAATGATCATTTGAATAAAAATTCATAGATAAAACATATATATCATTCTTTCTAATTCCTTTAAACAAGATATTAGTTAAATTATTATCATAAATAAGACAAGAATCTTTTTCAAAAACAAATTTAAAATTCTTATCACAAAGTTAACTAATGCTTAGAAGATTATATTTTAAGCCATCTACTAATAAAACATTATCAATTAATGGTTTGTCAATGTCACCTACTGTTCCTATACCAATTACTTGACCTTTATGCTTATCTCCAAAAGTGTCAGTTCCTCCCTTTTTGTGTTGAACTGATGACAACATTTGAATATTATCGGTCATGTGTTTGGAATATCCACTATCTAGTATCCATTTTTCTTTATGAGGTAGGTGAAAAATAAATAATTAAGCATTGGTACCCTTTTATGTTTGGTCCTTTGGATTAGTTCTTAGGAGTCTAAATCCACTTGGAATTTGGTTTTCTCTTGTTAACATAAACATAATTAATAGAATTATATATGTTTTTCTTAAAATTTGAAATATAAGCATTTCTATCATACAAGCAAGTATCTTTAGGTACCCAAATAAACATAGATGATACATGAAAATTATTTCTAGAATGTGAATATCCATGAATATGAGTATTGATTGATAAGGGTGCATGGAATTTTCTAACATCTTTAGTCATAGAAGATGATGCATGATTTGTCTTAGATACATAATCATTCTTCTTATTAACATATCCTAAACCAAACTTTTGATTAGAAGACTTTTGAAAGGATAATAAATTAGTCAAGTCTTCTTTTCCTTTATTAATTTTGTTAACATTTAAAAATAACTCTTCATATTTAAGTTTAAGTGAAGTCATGTTTTTATCTAAATCTGAAATACTAGTTTTCATGATATCACATTCAGATTTAAGATAAATATTATTATCAGCCAATAGTTTATTTTCAAAAAGTAACTTGTCATTTAATTCCTTTAATTCTTCAACTTGTGAGGAATTTGAAGAAAATAATTCTAAGTTTAATCTCTCATTTTCATTTTTCAAAATCTTATAATTAGAATTTAAATCCTTAAATTTGACATAAACTTCATTAAAAGCATCTAATAAACCTTCATTGTCTAAGGATTCATTTACTTCGTTTTAGAGTGCCATGAAGCACATGCGTGCAACTTCTTCTTTTTCTAATTCTTCGTCATCGGATGAAGAGTCATCACTATCATCCTAAGTCACAGCCATAACCTTCTTCTTCTTCTTCTTCTTGAAGTTGTTGAAGTTATTGGACTTTGACTTAAGAAGTGTACAATCCTTACAATTGAAACACAAGAAAGAATCATTAGTACTCTTAAATTTATTTGACTTATACTTACCTTTCTTTAGAAATCGTTTGAATTTCTTTGTGATAAATGCAATATCCTCATCATCTTCTTCAGTGTCAGAAGATGCATGGAAGGCATGAACTTTCTTGTTCTTTGGTTCTTCGTCCTTCTTTCTATCTTCAAGTTGAACTTCATAGGCCATAAAATTCCTGATAATGATTTCTATGCTGAGAGTGGAAAGATCATTGGCCTCTTCAATTGCTGTAGTCCTTTTCTCTCACTCTGGAGTGAGTGCTCTTAGGATATTTCTCACCATCTCAACTTGAGTGTAGGCTATGCCTAATAGAATCAAGGAGTTTGTGATATCTGTAAATCTTGTAAACATCTCCATGATGGTCTCCTTGTCTTTCATCTTGAATAGTTCAAACCTATGAACAAGAACATAAAATTTTAACTCTTTAACTTTGTTAGTTCCTTCATGTGTTACCTCAAGAGTATGCCAAATCTAATATACATAAGTAGAGGTAGACGCGATTGAATTTGTTCTTGTCCATGGTACAAAACAGTGCATTCATCGCTTTGGAGTCCAGATTCACATTTGTTCTTTGAGCAAGTGTCCCTTTGGTGTATGGAGTGGTTGGTTTTGTGAATTCAGTCTCAATAATGTTCCAAAGATCATATCCAAGTGATTGGAGATAAATCTTCATCCGATATTTCCAAGAGTTGTAGTTTGTACCATCGAACAGTGGTGGTCTTTGTGTGGATGACCCTCTTTGAATTAGGATGTATTTGTTGTTACCATCATTCACCTTACTCTGATACCAAGTGTAGGATCTATGGAAGCACACACTTAACATTAGGGGGGGGGGGGGGAATAGT
>NC_033800.1:127301616-127357122 GCF_001876935.1 Asparagus officinalis
GTGAATAGTATTAATTTAAAAAATTTTGCAAGATGAGTTATAAATTACAAGAACAATAACAACAATCACAAAAATTTAACAAGCACAAACAAGAGATTTTATACTGGTTCCACCACCCTGGGTGTACATCCAGTCCCCAAGCAAATCTCGCTTGAGATTTTCACTATGACTATGAAACCAATTACAAAATCAAACCAAACATGACCAATTTGCAAGTCCCTGCAAATTGCAAACAATCTCTAAACCAATAGATATTCTGTCACACCCAAGAGAAATCTTCTTTGAAGAAAGAATACAAATTCATATAAGCCTTGAAGTGTTAGTGAAGTGCAGCAGTGGCTTAGAAACTTTTTTACTCTTTGAATAATACCTAAACAATCTTTTATAATGATGAGAACAAAGGCAATTTCAGAACTTTTCAATTCTTGACTTTTGGAATGCAATTTTGAATCAAGAGAGAGAGAGAATTTGCTCAAAGTTTGAATCTTATATGTATAAAAGATGGTTGGAAAATTCTAAACTCAATACCTATTTATAGCCCCTGAAAAACTTGAATTTTGAACCTAATAAACGTATTAAAACGACTATAAACAGTCATATATTTAAATTCTAAAAAGCTAGAAAAACTGTATCTGTAGTCGACTACTAGTCTTAGTAGTCGACTACTAGTCTTAGTAGTCGACTACACTGAGTCTATTCAAACTTTGTGATGTTAGAAAACTACTTAGTAGTCGACTATAAATGTCATTGGTCGACTAATCTATAAGACTAAAGTTTCTGTAATTTTGAACTGAATCTTAGTAGTCGGCTATTAACCATAGTAGTCGACTAATCTGTAAATTCACAATTCTGTAACTTTGACCAAGGCTTGAGTAGTTGACTACTAAGGGTATTGGTCGACTACTAACACATAGATATGAGATATATGATATGTTTTGAGACTCACTCTATATCTATAAACTCTAATGATTAACTTAGGGGATTTCTATAATTAACCACACACTAAGCATGTGTTAGTGTGACGTCCCTGGGTTCACACAAGGCTACAGTCCGAGGTAAAACCATAAATGTCAAACCTGCCATGCACCACACCGTGCAATAACATGTTTCACCATCACATTTTCTATCTCTCTAGTGGAATCAACAACAGGTGTATTACAAAGCAAGTAAAAGGTTATACAAGAATCAACTGATGAAATAATAGAGATTTAATTAATATTTCACCATCTAACATGTTGGAGTACAAATATATGTCTGAAATAAATAAACTGGAGTTCTTATCAAGTCTCAAATACAAAATGTCTGACAAGAGAAAATAAGACACACGGCCTTTACAACTTCTAGAATAAAACTCTCAAATGTCTAAACAGAAGTCTACAATGGAGCTCAAAGGAAATATAACTAAAATATATGGCTGAAGCTAAAGTGCATCGCCGTCAACCTGCGACTCTCCGGGCTCCTGGCTCGTTACCTGAAAGGGGGAGGGACAACGAGCGTCAAAGCGCTAGTGAGCAACATCACAACCAACCCCAAGGGATAGGGCTCGTTGTATATGAAAATACAGATAATACATAATAATATAAATCATTTACACAAACATTTATGGGTTTTAGTACTTAGGGAAATACAACACGAGCATAGGTACGTCGAGCAAAATAATCCAAACAAGGAAACCCTCATGTATATACCTTGTATCTCAAATTGTAGATCCCTAAATATTAAACCCGAGGTTGGTCATAAGAAAATAAATAAAGAAAAGAATACATACTCATCTCTACCAATAAAGTGTAAACATGACAAAGCTACAATAGGTGTCATACACAACCTAGGCAGCTATCATGTCCTAGCCTAATACAATATATCCTGTACCCAACTTGATTACGTAGGTTTAGCAAAAATCTAAAACATATTTGAAATGGATTATAGTCCAACACGATGACTCTAATGGATTATAGTCCAACATGAGGACTTTAATGGATTATAGTCCAGCACGAGGACTGCGTATAAGAAAGTATGCATGTCTTATACCCGTACATACCCTATTGTACTGACTTAAACTTGTGTCCGAAAAGTCATCTCACATATATAGGTGAAATCATATTCACTGCAAATAAATACTCAATAACCGAGGCACTCCTCAAGTCCAAATGTGGTAGATAGTACCCTTGAAATATGTAAACACTGTATACATACATATATATATCTACATATATATATACAGCAGATGATTTAAACAGAAGCATGAACGAAACAGAAAGAAAATACTGCGATGAGTCGACTCGTGCTCAATATGAGTCGACTCAGCAGAACACAAATAATAGCAGGAAAGGGCTTCATGAGTCGACTCATGACAGTCATGGGTCGACTCAACCTGTTGAGTCGACTCATGATGAGCCGTGGGTCGACTCACGGGCTGAACAAAGCATTTCTCCCAACTGTAACTTGTTCAACACGATCCACACTTCCATTTTTCTGATCTACACTTCTATAGCCATGGATTCTCGACTATAATACAGTGAGAAAAACATATTTATTATGAGAAACGATTTTCTTGTAGGTTAAATCTAACATTTAACTCCTATACATGAAAGAAAGCATTTAATCAAAATAAAACTCACATTTTTATTCTTTAAATAAAATTCCAGATATGGGTATTCATGAAAAACTTGTTAGTGGGGATTTAAAATCCGAAATACATGATCTCTAGCATTAACCCTAACAAAGATGTTGATTTATACTTGAAAATAAGTCTTAGGCTCAATAAAACTTATGGAAAACAGTTGTAAACAATTAGAAACATGGGAGAAGGGTTGGGCGAGATGTTACTCGCCTCAAAAGTGATGATGGACAATCCCCTTTGCTGCAATCTACGAAAAGCCGCTGAAAATCCCCAAAAATCGCCCAAGAAATCCCAAAAACGAGCTAGGGTTTAGAGGGGGAGAAGAGGCTAGGGTTTCTCTAGGGTTTTCTGATGAACAAGAGTGTTTTCGGGTGGGGAGAAACATATATGAGTGGATAAAACCCGACCCGAAACCCAAACAAACCCGACTCGGAAAACCAGAAAAAACCCGATGAGTCGACTCATGGCAGTCATGGGTCGAATCATGACTCATGGGTCGAATCATGATATAATGAGTCGACTCAGCAGAGACTAAATAACAACAGGACTCGATTTCGTGAGTCGACTCATAACAGTCATGGGTCGACTCATGGACTAGAAACTGCATACTCTAACTCTGCTGCATATGATTGAAATCTAGCACACTCAACCTCATAACTGATGTACATATACATACTCAAAAAAATCTACGGGGTCTTACAGTTAGTGTGTTCTAAATACTATGTGTGTGTATGTGTTGTGAGTGATCAAGTCTTGTACAAAAATTCTAAGCAAAGAAAATGTAAAATTACACATTTACGATTAAGCACATCTTCTTCTTTGCTTGTTTTGTTGCCTTGAACTCATCCTGCACTTAGTTCACATATCTTGAGCATATTGGATGTTGTTATCTGTATTGATATGTTAGTACATATATAATACACATAGTAAATAAATTATTATCATTAAAATTATATATTAGAGACAAGATATCCAACATTTAGGACTGAGGGTTGATTATTTGTTATTTCTAGAACAGAATAACGAATTCTCAAAATTGTCAGGTTAACAATACACCTCTGACAATGAAAATATCCTTAAGGAGTAATTTGAATTATTAATGTTCTTCGAAAGAAAATAAGTCAATAATGTCAAGTTAACAAAACACCTCTGACAGTATAAACACTTCAATGTGCATCACAACCAAAATCAACTTATCAATCTTATCCAACAAGATGATAAGACCACAAAGTTGACATGTTTAACAAAACACCTCTTCCAACTACAAAGCTCACAAAACCATCCCTAGCCAGTATATCGTCGAGTTAACATCACACTTCTGACGATTAACATCCCTACGGAGTTCGAATTTAGCTTGTCTCATTCTTGATATAGCAAGCTTTTCCAAACCAAATCAACATATCAATCTTCCCCAACAAGATGATAAGTCTATAATGTTGCTCAAATTACAACACAATCCTGTTAGGTTAACAATACACCTCTGGCAGTTAAAATTTCTACATATCCCTAAGGAGTTTGAATCAAGATTCTGATAGTACAAAAAATCATCAAGTTAACACTACACATCTGATGATAAAATCAACTTATCAACTCTCTTCAATAAAAGTGATAAGTTCACAAAAATCTTATTCAAATCACAAGTACAAGCAATCATCAAGTTAACATTACACCTCTGATGATAAAATTAACTTATCAACTCTCTTCAATAGAGTAAAAAATCTATAAAAACCTTATTCAAATCACAAGTACAAGTAATCATCAAGTTAACATTACACCTCCGATGATAAAATCAACTTATCAACTTCAATAGAGTGATAAGTCCACAAAAATCTTATTCAAATCACAAGTACAAGCAATCATCAAGTTAACATTACACCTCTGATGATGAAATTAACTTATCAACTCTCTTTAATAAGAGTGATAAGTCCACAAAAATCTTGTTCAAATCATAAGTACAAGTAATTACCAAGTTAATATTATACCTCTGATGATAAAATTAACTTATCAACTCTCTTCAATAGAGTGATAAGTCCTAAAAATCATATTCAAATCACAAGTACAAAAAATTATCAAATTAACACCACACCTCTGATGATGAAATCAACTTATCAACTCTCTTTGATAGAGTGATAAGTCCTCAAAGATCTTGTTAAAATCATAAGCATCTTAAATCATTAAGTTAACATCACACCTCTAATGACGAACTCAACTTATCAATCCTCCTCAATAGGATAATAAGTTCATAAATGACTGTTATGTTAACACCAAACCTCTAACAGTTAAACCCCCATGAACTTGCTAATTCTTTTCAACGGAATAGCAAGTGTTCATTGTCAAAACGCGAGGGTCATCCCCGCGTTCCAAATTCCAAACGTGAGGGTCGCCCTCGCGTTCTAATATCAAAACGCAAAGGTCACCCTCGCGTTTTAAAAACAAAACGCGTGGGTCACTCTCGCGTTTCAAAAGCAAAATGTTTGGTTCACACCTTCGCTCTCCAAAGATCAAATGCAACCCTCACATTTGCAAAAGCAGAACTCGAGTCTTGCGTGTCAAATCTCTGCAACCAAATTCATAGTGCCTTGGAGAGTGATGCAGTGAACAACTCCTTTATGATAAGGAATCAACAGTACACTATTCCAAGATCAAACTAAATCAAGATCTAAAGTATTTTGAAAATTCGTTCTAGTCAACCGCGAACTTTCGAAAACTTTAGAGACTATAGGCTGTCAAAAAATTACTACAGATAGCTGATCCTCATAAAGCACTAACGATGAAAGTTACAATCTAATGACTTTCATGACAACAGATGAGAGTTACAATTTGACGACTCTCATACTCCAAAAAGCCAAATGCAAAGATTATAAAACGACGATCTTTGCAAAACTTGAAAAAAAAGATTACAATTAATGATCTCTTCAAAGCAAAAAGTGAGGCTCCACCCCCGCATTCCAACTCCAAAATGCAAG
This sequence comes from Asparagus officinalis, assembly GCF_001876935.1. Taxonomy (NCBI): domain Eukaryota; kingdom Viridiplantae; phylum Streptophyta; class Magnoliopsida; order Asparagales; family Asparagaceae; genus Asparagus; species Asparagus officinalis. The sequence goes on from NC_033800.1 coordinate 127,307,203, forward strand.
GGTCCATCCCCACGTTCCAATTCCAAAACACGAGGACCACCCCTACGTTCCAATTCAAAAATGCGAGGGTCACCCCTACGTTCCAATTCAAAAATGCAAGGGTCACCCATGTGTTTTAACTCCAAAACGCGAGGATCATCTCCGTGTTTCACAAAGCTGAACGCGAGGCTTGCTCCAGAATGCGAATCTCATGTTTGACCGTTTTAATTGCAATTTGAATAGTTTTTCACATAATGGGGGCCATGAAGCCCCCATTATGGAGAGATTTATGGGGTCAGTTACACCCCTAGATCTCTATAAATAGCTGAGAATTCAGTTGAATACGGATCCTTTTGGATCATCTTGGATTGAATCCTTTTTTGGATCATTTGGGTTGGCTTTTGTTGGAGCTTTTGAGATCATTTTGCTTAGCATTTTTGAACCATTTTCGGTTGAAGAACCTTGAGATCAACTGTTTAGCTTATTTTGGTTGAAAAAGGATTAAATTTCCTTTCTAAAATTAACATTTTCACAGAGTTCTTAAACTCATTTAGAGTTCTAAACTTTTCTGGCAAGTTCTTCCTGACGTTAAGACAATAAGAGTAGATAAAGTTCCACAAAGTAAGAGGATCATTAATGAGATATAAGAATCAAACTCCCATCACCACCAAGAAGAACCTAGCCTTAAACAAAGAGGGGGATCCGTCCTTCTCTCTTTTGTAAATTGGGAGACTGATCAAGAAGATCGTAATTTCTTTTTTCTATGTTAGTTAGAGAGAGATTGCAAAGAGAGATTGTATTCGTTCTTTTTCTAAGTTAGTTAGAAGAATTAATAACATTTCTTCTCAATTTTCTTCTAATTTTTCCCGTAAACAATTCAGCTAGTTTTAAGTGAGCACATGTAAAATGTTTAAGCTCGTTTAAAGCACATCATGTGCAAAAAGAGTACGCGCGAGCATACACACTGGATCGCGCACCAGAACCCAAACCCGCGTGCACGAGCCCACTCACACGGTCCCGCTCGTACGTGTCCGCTTGCTCGCTCGCACGCTCGCTTATATACCAACACAAGTGTATAATACTAACACCTTTATTATACCATATATATCACATGTGTTGATTTGAATCAACTAAAATGCATTTAATTAGCCAATGTGGGACTAATACTCAAATATTACTTATTAAACACATTTTAATTTTTACCTATGGAATCCAATCATTAAATAATATCTTTCTATAAAAATCCTCTAAGATTCATTTATTTCAACAATTCTCCACAATTCCATAGCTAACAATAATCAAGATTATACATATCATGCTTTCGGATAAGGTATCTTCCTATTTGAACCTTCCCTATAGTTATCCAATTTTTTTCACCATAGGCACAAAGTGAAACTATATCTTGAACTTGAACCTCTTATGTGGTGATATTCATTGATAACAACCAGCTATAGGCTATAAAAGCAATCTTTAGGTTTAACGCATTATGACCATGTGTCCTTATCCTTTTCATGAATAATTTCAAGGAAAAACCTCCTTCCTCTAATTGTGATCACGCAATTATGTTCATATAGTTCGGCATCTCTAGGGATGCACTGCTTGCATCTTGTCATAAAGACTTGATCTCATTCAGAGTTGAAACACTCTTACTATACTAGCCGTTATCAACACCTTCCAGGTATACATGATGATAGACTCAGATACAAAGTATCAATCTATGATTAGGTGTTCAACTCACTCAATAGTTTGTTATTACAGCATTGAACCTACTAGTAGGATCTCTACTCAAATAGGTTGGGTTGCTACTGTCAATGAGTTAGGTACGGGTTTCAATCCCATCATCAACCTGGATTTAAGAACTAGTGACAACTCTAGTCTTTTTTGTAAAGGGATCTACTATATTGTCCTTGGACCTGACAAAGTCCACAACAATTACCCCTTCATCAACAAATTTCTTGATAGTCTTTATCCGTACTTGGATATGACCTTGAGTTTTGCGGTTATACTTTGAACTTTTAGTTCTTGCAATTATGGTCATATTGTCACAATGCACGGAGATTGCAGGAAGGCTTGCTGATCATAGGCAATTCGGACATAAGTCCCATAAGCCATTCAGCTTCTAAACCAGTAGTGTTCAAAGCGTAAAATTCTGTCTCAAACGTAAGACCGAGACAAAATGGTCTGTTTGACAGATCTCCAGGTGATAGTGCTGCCATCCAAGGTAAATACATACCCTATACAACCATTGCTACCTGAACCCTTAGCAATCTAGCTAGCATCACTATATCCCTCCATAACTGGAGGGAATCTACCGTAATGTAGTGCAAGGGAAATAGTTCTAGGGCTTCATAGTTTTTATGAACCTAACTCATTGAAATTCCATCCAGTAAAACAGAAGAATTATAAATTTCCAAAATAATAGATAGAAATATCGCAAATAGAGCCATTGCGACTCCCATAAGTGGTGTAGTTTCCCAGCCCGGAGCTACTTTACCATATTGCGAATTCAATGGTTTCAATAAACTCCCTACGCTAGTTTGTCTTGGCCTAGATCTAGAACTACCCTCAACAAACTCCCTACGCTAGTTTGTCTTGGCCTAGATCTAGAACTACCCTCAACGGTTTGTGTAGCCATAAATCGATACTGAAGTATCCTTTCCAAGACCTCCCAATGAGTATTTGGATAGCTAGTGTATCTACTTAATTTAGAAACCGAGTAAGATATATCCAGTCTTGAACAATTTGCAAGATACATCAAGCTTCCAATGATCTGAGAATATCTTAATTGAGCGACATAGACTCCACTTACATTCTTGTAGAGAGTTACTGAAGGATTATATGGATTTTTGACGGGTTTGCAATTCTTATAGACAAATTTCTCAATAATCTTCTCAACATAATTAGATTGAGAAATAGCTATATCCTCAATTGATATTATCAGTTTTAGGCCAAGAGTCACGTCAGCTGTTAGCCTCATGGTTATGAGCCTGCTCCATAATCTTGTTTTGATGATTACAAATAATTCCTAATATTGTGTGTTGAGTGCTTGCATTTATTTTGTTAGGTAATCTACACAAATATCTTTGTTGGAGGTTGGATGGAATTGCTCTATAACGATCATATCAAATAGAGATTGGCGAAAATAATCATATGAAGCCATTTGCAATTCAGGTCATATACAAGATCAAGCTTCATCCATGCTACCAAGATCGAATGTCATGAAGATCATTGCTTGGTATATTTAGTTTTTAGGAGTTTATACTTTGTCTGTTGGTACTTAAAGCTCATATATACACACATACATGTTTTGGGTTTTATAACTTTTAAGTTTATATAAATATGAAACAAATAGTTATTTTATATACTTACATATTTTATATTTATTGTTTTGTTTTTGGTCTAGCTATACAAATATGAAACAATAGATATATTCATATACATACTCATACGTTTCATATTTATTATTTTATTTTTTGTAAAATGCATATATTATGCAAAACATCATTTTTGAAAAAATATTATGTTTGTGGATTATAGACTTGACAATATTGGTTTGTACCTTTTTATAAGTCTATAAAGCCATACAAAAGTTTTTAAACTTTAGTTTAAGTCAAAATGTCAAAACATGTGTTGTTAAGTTTACATGTCTTTGGACTATTTTCTAAAATGAAGAGTTTTCACAATTGGGAGATGCAATTTGAATTTTTTTTTTGTAACATGTTCATTTTTATGTTTATAATCATTTTTTAAAGTTTTATATTTTTTGAAATTTATTTGCTATTTTTAAGGCACTTCAAAAATTAGATTTTATACATGAACAATACCTGTGCATGTTTATAAGTTGACTTATGTACTGTAGCAAGTCGACTTATAAACTGCTCTGGAAATTACAGTTTTTATCTGTTGAGTCAACTTATATACCCAGCAAGTCGACTTATGAAAAGTCGACTTATGATAAATTGACTTATAATCTGTTGTGCAGTTTGTTGTTTTCGTCTGCTAAGTCGACTTGCAGCCCATACAAGTCGACTTATATCAGACAAGTCGACTTATAAGTCGACTTACAAACTAGTCATTGCATAGTAATGGCTATTTTTTAGTTTTTGTTTATTTTATTATTTTATGGGTTTTTGGTGTTTTCTTGGGCTGGTTTCTTCCACCCTATATATACCCTTTGCCATAACTATTTCCAACTACCAAGAGAGTTTTAAAAAACAAGTTTAAGGGTGTTTAAAGTTTGCTTAAGTTTTGTTTCAAGTTTGTTTTGTGAAGAAATTTTCATAAGAGGAAGAGAAGATTATCCATTCTTGTTTGGGCTTCAATCTACATCCCTCCACTCTTGTTTTAGAGAAGTTTTCTTAAACTCATTATCTAGCTTGTTTAAACTTAATTTGTCATATTTATTTTTGCTAGATTAAATTGAGTTTATATTTAATTTTACTCTTTGTTTACACACACAACCTATTGAGCTTTTAGTATTTCATACATAGTATATTTGGGGTTGTGAGATTGTGTTTCTTAGAGTGTGAGCTTACATTGAGTTCTCATCTATTGCAGAGAACAAATCTTATATTGAGCTTTATTTGTGAGAACACTTTGTAATTCACTTGTACACCGAGAGGAGTGTGTGGTGAGAGATGGGGTCGATTCCAGAAGGAGTGGCGTCGCTAGTAAAACCTAGGGAGAAGTTATAAATCCGAGCACTTGAGGAAGGCAACATGGGCTAGAGACCAACACTTAGAGGGTGTAAAGCGTGATTACAAGAGTGCGAGTTGTGAAAGTTTTCGGTGATCTAGAAAACCGATTGTGAGGTGTAAACATTTTGGGTGAACATTGAAAATCTGTTGTGATAGTGGATTCTCCCTGGGAGTGGGGAGCGGAGACATAGGTCGGAAGGACCGAACTCCGTGATTATTTTCTTGTGTTTGCATTGTTCATTTGTCCACTATCGTGTTTATATTGTCTAATATAATTTCATGTTTATTTTCCCTTAATTTACATATCCTTGCAAATAATTCATTATATATCAATCTTGCTAGGATATATTTGTAATAAGTTTTAATTGGTATTAATATCGGATTAGATTAGCATTAACACCCCCCCTCTAGGGTACTTTCATCAGCAACTCCCATGTCCTTCATTTCAAACTTACTACTCAAGAATGACTTAGTCTCATTGATAATCCCAATGTTAGATCCAAACAATAAAATATCATCAACATAGACGCACAGAAGAATACACGAATCACCTCTTACTTTGCTAGAAAAACACTTATCAGACTCAACCATTTTGAAATAAAAATCAATGATAGTTGTATCAAACCTTTTATTCCATTGTTTAGGGGCTTGTTTAAGTCCGTATAGAGACTTCACAAGTTTACATACTTTTCTTTTATTTCCAGGTGCTACAAATCCCTCAGGCTGATCCATATAAATCTCTTCTTCAAGAAAATCATGAAGAAAAGTAATTTTTACATCCATCTGGTGGATTGTAAAATCATATATAAAAGCTAATGCTATAAGCATTCTGATTGTAGTCATTCGGGCAACTGAAGAGTATGTGTCAAAAAAATTAATTTCTTCAACTTATTTGAACCCCTTGGCAACAACTAGCCTTAAAATTTTCTACAGTTTCATCTGGTTTTATTTTTCTTTTAAAAATCCATTTAGACCCAATTGTCTTGCACCCAGAAGGAAGATTAACTAATTCCCATGTCCCATTAGAGACAATAAAATTCATTTCACTTTTGACAGCTTCCTTTCACAATAGAACGGTCGAATGACTAATACGATAACCGATGCAACAACATAAATGACAAAGAAACGTGCAACTGAAAATCTAACAAAATCAACAAGCAATCCACTACTAAATCATGATAATCATAAGGATAACAACATAATAACAAGGTCGAGTACTAGCCATCCTAAAACAGATCACATGTCCATATCTCACATAGAGTCAACGTTCATATTCTCGGATAAATGACTGTTCACAAATCCTTTACGTGCATCCAATCGGTCAGAGGACTATACGCAATCCGATTTTGGCCTGGTTCAAACTCAAGCAGAACTCGGGTGACTACACAAATTCACTGACAAAAGTGACTACACAAATTCACCTTAGCCCAACAAATAAACCCCAGTAACTACACGAATTCACTGGCGCGAGCCTGGAAGATACGTCAACAGCCACATCCAATCACATGAACCAAGACTTCTCCATCCCAACTCTTCTTGCTAATCTAAGTCAACAATCATAACCTGAACTAGATCTCTGGTCCACCTTCTAAACTCAGTCAACGCATACACACATGTCACCAAGTCTTGTTCATGACGCACAAAACCACTAAGTCATAAACTACTAGTGGTTCTCAACACAACGAGGAACAACAAATGCAGTTAATTCTATGTAAATAAAACATGGCATGTCACGTAATTAAAATAAGAATCATGGAATCAGCGGATGTTTTGCACATAAAATGTCACGGTCAACAACCATCCATCACACATTCATAAACTAAATTAATTCAAAATAAATAATTCTTTTGCAAAATAAATTCCGTTCAAATTATCTCTCACCATAATTATTCAAAAAATATAATCTTTTAAAATAATAAATTCATAAATTCAAAAATAATCTTTTTACAAGATAATTTCTCATTAATTAAAAATAGTCTATTTTCCCAAAATAATTTCTTTTAAAAATATTTATCATTCTAAAATGATTTCTTCCACAAAATAAATTCTAAAAAATGTTATAATTATTCTAAAATAGTCCCATTGTTAAAATAAATTCTTTAATCCATTATAATTATTCTAAAAATACTATTTATCACATAATTACAATTTATTTAATATTATTCATCAAACCAATGTAGATATTATATCACAAATTAACATAAGCAGATAATTATTAACAGATCTAAAATTCTAATAAATAACGATTAAAAAAATATAAATTCACACGACAAATATAAGAATTGCAATAAATTAATCTAGAATCGTAATCTTGCGCATAATTATCAAATCTAAAAATTATACGAAATAATAAATGAGGAAAATAGGGATCTTGCCTACGAGTTTCTGCCGAATGTATCGATGTTGACGTGTGAGTCCGTGGGTAAGGCGACGATGTGAGACAGCGATGAGCATCAGTGAGAGGAGATGACGGCGACGGATTTGACGGTTGAGGGGGCGGCAACAAGCGGCTGTGGGCTACATCGGCGGCGCCGATCTGATCTCAGGTGTCGACGGAGGCTGCAGCGACGAGGGTGGAGGTGGTTCAGGGGGTGGTGATGATAGTTGAGAGGAGAGGGGGCTACAGGCTGTGGGGAGCTCAGGGAAGAGGAGGTGAAGGCGGAGAGGGGAAGAGGCTGTCCGAGGAGAGGCGGGCGAACGACGAGACATGAGGTGGGATGGTGGTGTCGGGATGCTGGGCTTGTGTGGCAGGATCTGGATGCGGAAGGAGTGGTGGATCTGCAGGCCGGGTGATGAAGGCTGGGCGGTGGGGTTTATTTGGAAGTGGGGCTTGGATGAAGCTATGGAGCTCGTCGGTGATGGGCGTCGCTACTAGTTTCGAAGGTAGCGGCGGTGGTAAGAGACGGTGTGAGGACGACATGGGGGAGGAGGAGAGGGTGCGGCGGTGCTCCAGGGCCTGAGGAGGGTCGTCAGGGGAGGCGGGGTGTGGTTAGAAGAGACACCTGAGAGAACCAATGGGGTGGAGAGGGAGCAAGGGAGGCGAGTGCAACGCAACAATCGGGGTCGAGGACGTGGTGAGGAGCTGGAGGATGAAAGAGAGAAGAGAAGAGAGAGAGAGAGAGAAGAAAGGCTGGAGGGGAAGCTTGACGTGAAAAAACAAAAGAGATATTTATATATAAATAGATTAGGGTTAGGGTTAGGGTTAGGGTTAAGACATAATTAAGAAATTAATTAAGGATAAAATTAGAATAATTAGGAAAAATTATGTACAATTAATACGTAACAATAATAATAACATAACAAATATAAATTTAAAAGTTTGCACTGTATCAAGTTAATTCATAATTATCAAAATCATTTAAATAAATATAAAATTAAAATTTTAAATTGTAAAAAATTCTAGAAAATCAGAAAAACACAAATACTCTTTTAAAAAAAAATTGAATATTATAAAATAACAAAATTTTTTTAACTAGTATCGAAAATTCATGGTCATTATATTCTACTTACTTAAAACAAATTATGTCCTCAGAATTAAAAATAAGAACCAAAGGACAGATATGGAATGATATCCATAAGCAGAGGAGAATGTAAAATAATAACGACATAAAATATAAGATGTGACAACTGAGATTCAGCATACAAATAACAAAGGTAGCCAATTATAATAATACAAAGCATACACTACACACAAAATTAACCACAACAAAACAAAACCAATACTAATCATTATACAAAGCATACACTACACACAAAATTAACCACAACAAAACAAAACCAATACTAATCATTAAACTAATTCATCAAAAGGTTAATAAATATACACAAGTATTAATCATAGCGTATCAATAAAATATAATCTTAACACAGACAAATCACACAATACACAAATCACACACAACATAATAAAACATCACATGATTAATAAAAAGTATAATATGCAATCAAAATTAATGGAAGTACAGATAATTGAAAGGCATGTATGAATACAAATACACAGAATCAAAAAATATACTTGATCAATCATTTTTAAAAGATATCATTAGGGCAGGTAATGAGTATAAATAATAAGAATGAGGTAAGTAAAATATAAAGAGAGTGAACATATATTTGAAAGAGATTGCACATGCATAAAGAAGTATGTATATTATAAATAAAATAGTTGATACATATCAAATTATAAAATATCACAGCATCTAGGCATAGGCAAAAATATAAGTATCAGTCGACATAGTTTAATAACAAAGAAGTCAATAACGAATATACAATTATAGAAAAATATAATATCAATATGATATTATTGATATAATATCATAAGACAACACATCACAGTGTTAAAATATAATCTATAACACAAAATTGGCAAAATAGAACAAATATATATAACATACAAAAATATAATATGAAATATGAATACGTAATTTAAACAATTGTCAATCACTAGAACATATGATAAAGTATATCAACTCAACAATATAAATAATTAAAAGAAGAACATAAAGAAGATAAAAAGATCACAACAAAATATAAATCACTTATATGTAAGCAGATGATAAATATGATAAAACACAAAAACATAAAAACACAATACAACTAACAAATGAATTATATACAAGCAAAAGCAAAAGAAATATTTGAAGAGTATGTGAGCAAAACAAAATAGCAAAGAATCAAACTTATATCAAATCACAATAGAAATATCAAATCACAATAGAAATATCATACAATCAGTTAGTAGAATAGACATTCATGATAAACAAAAAGTATAATTATAAACAAAATACATGAATACAATCAACAAATCGTATTCAAACAAATAAGACATAAAAGACACAAATTCCTAAAAAATTAAGATTTACAATTATGTTAAAAGGTTCGACGATAGTATTATAGTAACATATGTTTAAAGCAGTCAAAAATATAACGCACATAAAGAAGCATGGATATAATAATCAAATATAGCAAATAGTAAAGATAGAACATGATGATAAATTCATAAAAAATAGTTATAGTTATAATCAATAATTTGTGAGAGCATATGGCAGTAAATAATTATCATACAAGACATAATACTAAATCAATATTAAACATATTTATATAATATAGCAAATAAAATCATCATATATAATAGCCCATTAAAAATGAAAACACATACATAATAATAAGCATATAAAAGTCTGAGTACTCCTAGTACTAAACATGCTAACAAGATAAAATATGATGGAAATAGTCATAAAATATTATATGATAAAATAGACGTAAGAGTAAACAAACGATTCAAAATAGGCATTTTATATAAAACTTAATAAGGACATAATTATATATGTATTCGACAAACAATATAATAAATCAGAAATATTAGTAATATTCATAAGGTAAAATAATAAATATAAACAAGATATAACAATAATAATTATTAATGTATAAAATCAATTCAGATATAGCAATATATGGCATAATAGTTAAAATCACATAAATACAATCAACATAAATATTCATAAATAAAAATGTATAATACATAAAATATGAACTATGGTATATAAAATAGATTTATAAACAAATAAAAACATAAGAAGGGCATAAATTCGTATAATAAAAATACCGATATATTGTAGATAAACATACCATGAATGATTGATGAACATATGAATATAAACACTAATAATACATGAAATAGAACACGATTAGACACAGTTAATACTAGAAATGATGAATGACTATAAATTAATAAAAAGTATACATTGTAAATATAATAATCTACGTGAATATACTATAATGAAAAGAGAATAGTAAGTATAAAAGAATGAAAAAGTAAAACACAACACAAGTAAAAGAAAATAATGAATAGAGAATGAACAACCACCAATAACACAATAAAAGGACATAAAAAAATCTAAAAATGCTATAAAATAAATACTGAAAAAATAACATGCGTATACAATGAATATTATCATAATGACAAAATAATACATATCGAAAATGACGTAAAAACAGCAAATATGCAAATGCACTATTAACAACCCATAAGTAAATACCATGCATACCCACAAAAACTATTTAGAATTATCTTTATATTAATTATAAAATAATAATGATTAATGATACGAGATAATGTAACAAAAATATATATAATTAGTAACTCAATTCCAAACCTAATAATATGAATAATTGCTTGAATATCAAAATAGAAATACATTGCTCTTAGAAATAACAAAACCAATATAAACATATTAAAACAACCTAAACAAGATAAAACTAACTGATAAGAAAACTATGTACTGAAAATATTGTGAGTTGAATAAATAAAGAGTAAGAATGTAATGCATATGTAGAATATTAAAATCATGAACTTATTAATGTATATCATTAAAAATACGAACAATATACAATAATCTAGAATATAAGTAAATGATAGATGGTATGACAAAAAATGCACACATACATAATGTAGATATTCAAAAGTATAATTAAACACAAAAAATAATCTAACATCAGATACGTTATTTGATGTATATGTGAAATCTAGAGTAATGTGAAACACTTAAAGAACATGATTTGAATAATTGAAAACATATAAGTAATGTAAGATGCATGATGCAAATTGTGATGATGTGTAAAATACATTGTACGTATAACAAATATATGTAGTGTGATGTGAAAATATTCATTAGAATATGTTACTTATATATTTTTAAAAAATACATTATAATATTATGTGTGATACATAAAATAATATAATAATATAATACAAAAATTAATACAATCAAACGATACATGAGTCAAATCAAAGAGAACATAGTATAAAAATAATAACACATAAAATAATGACCGGTACGAGGAAAGAGAAGTTATACAAAGAGAGTATAGTCGGGAAGTAACGAGACAAGAAACAGTGGGAAGTTTCGGAGTCCAAAGTAATAAGATAGGGACTAAGATATAATTCATCGAGATGATAGGATAATAACTAATATAGGTTGTCTAAAAATCACAATAGATAGCTAATCCCTGTCAAACCTAAATGAACAATCTTGACTAAGAAAGTTACAATCAAACGACTTTCATGTCAACAAATGAAAGCTGCAAGTGGAGGATTTTTCACATAGATCGAGAGGAGTTATAATTCAACGACCATTCAGACGACTAATGAAAACTCTATTCAGTGGCCTTTACCATCAACTGTGAGAGTTACAATCTGAAGACTTTCACAACTCAAAACAGCTAAAGCGAAGATTACTGAACAATGGTCTTTGCAACGCTTTACAGAAAAAGTTACAAGTTATTAGCCTCTTCTAAACGTAGAATTCACCTTTGCGTTTCAGTCTTTGAAACGCAGGCCATCCCTGTGTTTTCGACCTTCAGCAAACAAAATGCAAGCGGCCTATGCGTTTTCAATCTTCGGCAGATACCCAACTCTGCGTCTCAAGTTTAAGACGCAGAGTTAGGATTCAGAACGCAAGTGGCCCCTACGTTTTTAATTCTCAGCAAGCACCCAACTCTGCGTCTCGAGTCTAAGACGCAGAGTTAAGGCCTATAACATTGATTTAAGCATTTGACTTGTTCAAACACAAGCTGAACGGCCTCAGAACCGTTTATCCCATGTTTTGAGAGATTCTCGCCCATGTTGGAGTGGATTTAGGGGTTGGTTACACCCCTTATCCCCCTATAAATAACCACATTACTCAACCAAGTAAGGGTGTGGAATTTTTTTAGATCAGATCATCCACGAGATCAGCTAGAGGGAAGTTTTTTTTGGGCAACAAGAAGATCTTAGAGCATCCATCAGCAGCAAAGGATCCGGATACTTGGTTTATTAACCGATTATTTGGTTTAAACAACTCTTTTTCACAGAGTTTGACACTCGTTCTAAGTTACAAAACTCGTTAAGAGTTCTTAATCAAACTTGCCACACAAGTTAGTTGTTCCAGTGAATTGAGACATCAGATCGTCAATGGAGAGCAAGTTCGACGCGAGCATTCGAGGGAGGCACTCCATCGCCACTGTGAAGAACCCAGACTTAAACAAAGGGGAGAATTCAGATTAATTCTCTTCTCTTTTGTAATCAGAAATCTAAATTATAATTGAGATTGAGAGAATACAAATCAAATATATTTCTTTCAAATTTTCTTTTTACTACAAATTTACCATCAAACAAAAGATGGTGACTCCGCTGGGGACAAGCTTCTCTGACGAAGAAGTGGTGGCGTAATCTGATGTTCGTCTCACTGGAACAACCGTGAAAACTCTCGTCGTAGAGTTTGATCAAGCCAAGTATGAAGAAGCCCTCTCCTCTGGATCGTTTAGCCCCAAGGTTAGACACAATGTCTGCAAGATCTCTAAAGAGATCAAAACTGCTGCTGAAATGCCAAAGAAAGCGCTCTCCTTTGGCCAAGATTAATCAAACAACCCCTCCTCTAAAGGAGTGGGCTTAGCCTATGCCAAACTCGTTCAACGAGTTAAACATCCCACGTCCACATCAACACGACGTGTTACGGGTCACAAGAGGCCTATGGAGGAGGCGAGTTCTATAAACGTCGATGACGTTACTGCCATGGCTTTGAAACAAGCCAAGAAGAACGCCGCTCGACAAAGGAGAAGATCCATATGGCGAGCGCACTTGCGAAATAGCCGATCTCTTGCCTAACGTGAATATTACATTTTTGAGTCTATGCCCGAATGCTACGTCTCTACCTCTGAACGTACCCTTCGTGGTAACGAGCCCAATTACGAGCCTCGTGTGATACAACTTAAACATGACCCCCCAGTGGTACGTTGTTCATCCAAAACACAGTCCTCAGGAAATCGTTTTTAAAGCCAAACGCAACCCTCAGGGGTGCTTTCAGCCAAAACATGACCCTCAGGGGTCTGCTTCACCAACTAAACGCACACTTCATGAGTGCGTTCAATCAAAACATGACCCTCAAGGGTCTGTTTCACCAACCAAACACAACCCTCAGGAGTGCGTTTAACCAAAACATGACCCTTAGAGGTCTGTTTTATCAACTAAACATAGGCATCGGCCTAGTGTTTACAAATCTAAACGCGACCCTCGTGTTCCTTCTCCAAAACACGACGTGGTCCGCCAAGTTCAAAAAGACCAACATGAATTTAGGATTCATACTCGTCAAGAACCAATCTTACCCACTCAGGGGCAGAGGGTTCCATCTCCGTACTCACGATCAGTGGAAGATTCTTCATCCCAAGTCTCTGACTTGCGAGCATTTCTATCGAGAGGGAGACCTGCTCAACAAACAACTCATTCATGCCAATGTGAGCGGCTTATTTCTACAGTCCTCTCGGAGTGTTACTGCTGTGCGATCACGCCTTGACAATCAGTGTTTGACCGATTGATAAATGTCGCCAGGCCTACCAAGCGATGATGTCATCACAAGAAGAAGATTTCCGAAGCCGAGTATCCTGAAGTCACTATTAACGTGATCGGCAGAGGGAAGGCCTCAACTCCCAGTTCTGACGAATCAGAAAGAAGCCATTCTCTGACTGTCCAGGAAATCTGTGATGAGTTTAAAGGAATATATCGCCGCACTCGAACCCAAACATGAGCTATCCACTCGGTTAATTATCAAAAGTTAGCCAAGGGGATTACTTCATATGATAAACATTCAGCAATTGCTGATTCTCAATCATCAAGCTCCGTCGTGGCACGTGAGACTCCCATTTACATGATTGGAAGTTCTGATGATTTAGCCAAGAGGGTTGACAAACATCATGTCATGCTTCAGGCACAGAAGGAGACACTTCTTCAGGTGAAGGACATGCTGGCCCAGCTCCTTGCAGAAAGATGCCAAAAGCATGAATCTTCCCGGAGGACAATTTCAAAGGGAAAATAGAAGACACATGAGAATTCGGAACATTAAACTCATAACCTGGAGTCTTCATCTGAAAATGAGAAGGAGATAGAAAGAGAATTAAATCCCCAGTCATCTAAAGTGGATGAGTTAGAGGCTCACCTCAACGCAATCGCCAACAGAAGTGAGCTTCGAGATGAAGGAGTAGTACGACCTTATCCTGTCGAATGGACATAGCTCCCTATCCACCGAAATTTAAGGTCCCAACCTTGCAACCTTTCGATGACACAGGATCATCAAACCAACACATCTACTACTTCAAGTCACAGACTGGAGACGTGGTAACAAATGATGCTATCCTGACCCGTTTGTTCATAGGCACTCTTAAGGGAGTTGCCTTCGAGTGGTTTATGAAACTGCCTGCTGGGTCTATTCAAAAATGGGTAGATCTAGAAAGGCTTTTCTTAGCTAGATTTTTTAAGGATGATACAGAAGTTGTTAGACCCTATAGGGGGGTGATTAGGGTCTTATGCTAATCTATTCCGATTTTATGCTAATTAAAACTAATTCAAATATTATTCTTGTAAGATAGATATACAATATGTTATGAGCAAGAATATGCAATATGAACAAAGGAAAATATCCTAGCAATGAGATATACTAAGAGATATATGCGAGGATATACAAATAACACAAGGGTAAACAATCTAAACTAGATAGTGGGCAATATAAGCAACAAGTAATATACAAATGCGATATAAGATATGAACATAAAAATAAGTGCGCCAACACAATCGCAAACAAACGATATGTTCACGGAGTTTGGTCCCCACGACCTACGTCTCTGCTCCTCACCTCGAGGAGATCTCTACTATCACAACCGGGTTTTCTATGCTCATCCGAATAATGTTTATACCTCACACTTGGTTTTCTAGCTAACCGAAAACTTTACAATCTCACACTCTTGCAATCATACTTTACACCCTCTAAGTGTTGGTCTCTAGCCCGTGTCTTCCTCAAATGTTAGGAATTACAACCTAACTCTAGGCATTACCACCTACCCCACTCCTCTTGGGACGACCCCGTCTCTCACCACACACTCCTCTCTGTGTACAAGTGTATTACAAGGTGATCTACACAATTAGGCACGAATACAACTTTGGTTGTTATCTACAATGGACGGGAACTCATTTAAGCTCACTCTCAATTGATAAAATTCCCCACAATCCAATTATACAATGTATGCAAATACAATAAGCTCAATGGTTGTGTGTGTAAGCAATGAGAAAATCAATTATAAACTCAATGTAAAACCCTAGCTTGATAAAAATGATAAACAACAAATAATTAATACAAAGCTAGTATTGAGTTTAAACAACAAATAATTAATACAAAGCTAGTATTGAGTTTAGAAATTCTTCTCTGAAAAACAAGATGGAGGAATGGATTAAAATGGAGCTCAAACAATGTAGATGATCTCCTCCACTTGTGAAAGCTTCTTCACAAACCAAATAAACTTTAAACCAAACTTAAACACACTTAAACACCCTTTAAAAACTTGTTTAAACTTTTCTTGGATTATATTGGAACTGAGGATATGTGGGGGTATTTATAGAAACCCCAAAGCCAAGAGAAAACAAGGTAAAAAGACTAAAAACCCAAAAACAGTACAATCTGGAAATATAGCTGTTATAGTGTTATGAGTCGACTCAGTACTATTCACGAGTCGACTCATAAGTAGGCGATACAGGCTAAAAACCAACTTATGGGTCGACTCATAAAAATCATGAGTTGACTCATAAACCATAGGTCGACTCATAAGATCATGAGTCGACTTATTAGAAACAAAACTCATTTTCTAACACAGTTTGTGAGTTGACTTATGACAGGCATGAGTCGACTCAACCTGATGGGTCAACTCATGATGTTGTGAGTTAACTCATCAGAAACAAATTATAAACTACGCAGTAGTTTGTGAGTCGACTCATAAACATGTACACAGAAAATTTTAACTTTGAACATTATTAAAAAATATCAAATATATTCCAAAAATTATAAAACTTTGGGAAATGTCTATAAACATGTTAATGAACATGTTACAAAAGCAATTTTTGGAATTTCACTTCTCATTTGTAAAAACTTATCATTTTACAAAAATATCCAAAACATGAAAACATGAGATACTTGAATTTTGATGTTTTGACATAAACCAAGTTTTGAAACTCTATAAAATGATTTTATAGACTTAAAGAAAGATGTAAACTATTATTATAAAGTCTATAAACAAATTACGCAATACTTTTACAAATTCATATTTATATAAATATGAAAACCAAAAACCAAAACTTGTATATATATATATATATATATATGAGAAACCAATAAAATGTGTGTGCATATGATATTGAGCTTAAAGTACTTAACACATATAATATAAACTCCTAAACTATGTACTCAAGCAATCTTGATCTTCAATATGCTCTGTCTTGGTACACTTGCGGATGAAGTGGGAACTTGAATCTTTAACTTTAATTGTATGCCTTCACTCTACTATTTCGCCAACCTCCATTGGATATGATCGTAAAAGCTTGATTCCATCCATCCTCTAACTTATTGTTTGTCTACAATAAATAGAAAACCACAAACACTAGACAAACAACATTAGTCGTAAATTATTTGTTAAACATCATCAAAACAAGAAGGCCAACAAAAGTGTCTGTCCCAACCCTTCTCGCCACTAAGCAGAGGAAGGGAGAGTCCATCAAGACTTATATGGAAAGATTCCGTAGTATGGCATTGCGATGCCCATCAGGTATGACTCAATCTACTTTAGTCGAAACTTGCAGGCACAACTTGCAGACCCTGCTCCTTGCTCAAATAGGGGTGGCAGAATATCGCTCCTAGAGACAATTGGTTTCACAAGGAGAACAAGCCGAAGAAATCGTTATTCGGGTCAAGGCTGAAGAAGCTACTCAACCAAAGCCGCAGCAACAGCGCAACCAAAACAACACTCCGTGGTCCAAGGGAAAGGAGACTTTGGCTGCTGATGTTAGCACATGGGCATTACCTGCTAAGTAAGGCAAAGTACCGAATCAGCAGAGAGCGCCCAAGCAATACTCGTTCAAAGAGGAGCACATGGACACTTTGTTCCAGCTACTTCGGAAGAATAACAAATTGTAACTGCTAGAGATTAGGAAACCAAATGAGGTAGGAAAAGTCGACGACCCCAATTACCGCCGTTATCATAGGTTCTTAGGACATCCTATCAGAAAATGCTATGTTTTCAAGGATATCCTGCAAAATTTGGTAAATGCTAATGTGCTTACGTTGAAGCCCGAGCAGAAGACCGTATCTACCAATTTGATAACGGTCCAGTTCGGTGATTTCCCTCCGGTAGCAGCTACAGATAGTGTTATCCCCATCCCTAAAGGGAAAATACGCATGAAAAACACTGACTTACATGGTCTGAAGGACAGGGGGTTGGTACCCCTCACAATCTCAAAAGGGGAGATTATGTGGGTCCATCCCGATCTGGTTGAAGACCAACAGTGGACGAACACCTCGTCCAGGAAGAAAAGAGGTAAGGGTAAGCCATCCAATATGATTTGCCCCTCCATGAATGAGAATGATGATCACATCAAACTTCTCACCAACTCAGAAGAAGAAAGGATTGTTCTTGCGGCATACCCAGGAGGTAATCCTGGCACCCGATCAGGAAAAGTTTACCTGAAAAACTATGATCAGAATGCTCAAGAAGTAGAAGAACATCACCAAGACACTAGGGGTTCTGTTCCTTAAAAGTCAATTTACAAATGAAAGCAGAAAGAAACCCGATACAATAAGAACCTTTCTCAGGAACCAGGGGCATCAAGCACTCCTTTCCGATTCAACGTCTTAGCGCAATTGGCCAACATACCGGCAAGAATTACCCTGTACGAGCTTCTACAGCTATCTAAAACCACCAAGGAAGCTCTAATTGAAGCTTTAACAAATACGGAAAGCTTTATTATGTAGGTTACTCCGACTCCTGAAGCTTCTGAAGCCCAGTTCTGCCTGTAATGTCTACAAGTAGCAAGAAATCTACCATGCATATCGTTGACTCAGGATGATATGCAGGTAAAACACGAGCATGACAGACCGTTATACTACACAGGGTATATCGGGTCTTCAGAAATTAGCCGTGTCTAAGTTGACCTAGGCTCAGCACTTAACATCATGCTTTACAGGGTCATACAGGTCTTAGGGATTTCCATGCATCGGTTGAACACCACGCAGACCACTATCTTCAGTTTTAACGCCAACAGTACTCGACCCCTAGGGAAGATCAAGCTCAGGTGTTAAATCGGAGATCTCAAATCCGAGGTGACTTGTTACATTATAGATACGGACACGTCCTACAATTTATTGTTAGGGGCGGCCATGGATTCATACAAACCGCATTGTTCCATCTACCTTACATCAGGTCATGAAGTATTCTAATGATGAAGGGAAAGCCCGAACCCTGATTGCAGAGAAGCGTCCTTTCAGAGGAGTGGAGAACTTTCATACGAACTTTATTTTCTACCTGGAATCTCAGGAGAAAGAAGATGTTGATAGTGGCAACGAAGCCGACATCGAGCTAGATCCTGAAAAAGATTGTCCATGGGAGTTGAACTTCAATGTAATGGGTCAGGTTGAGAACAATAATAATGTACCGAGCGAGGGCGAGTAGTGCATTAATGAAGACTTTATTTTGGCATACTTGTCTGATATGTCCTCTAAACATGAACAAATAGAGACTGATACTGATGTAGGTACCAACCCATGGCGCACATTATGCGCAGAGGCATCACTCATATTACCGATTAAGTCATCACTCGCCTCAGATGAAGAAGTAGAAGATGCCCAAAAGGCTTTCTTCAAAGTCCCGTCCAAAAGGAAATGGCAAAAGCCGATCCACTTCGGTAAAGTTAAACCTGAATTACTCAAACGAGGAAGTTCAGAAGAAGATAATGGAATTCCTCAATTCCATTACCACGAACCCAAATCCATATATCTGATGAAGCGAATGAGATATAATTTTAATGAAAAATAGGGTTTAAACTTCGGGAAAGGAAGGCGAATGCCGATTCGAATGTCCCTCACTCCCGAAGGAAGAAAAATAGGGTTTAAACTTCGGGAAAGGAAGGCGAATGCCGATTCGAATGTCCCTCACTCCCGAAGGAAAACCTCCGGATTATTATCAGAAAAAAAGGAAGGCGAATGCCGATTCGAATGTCCCTCACTCCCGAAGGAAAACCTCCGGATTATTATCAGAAAACTAGAAGAGGTGTGGGTTACATCACAACCCCTCCCTCTTAGAAAATGAAACCGGTAATTATCTGTGTTAGGATCATTCATCCAGGACATCATCATGGGAATCCGATGTTGGTGTCGGACCTTTCTTTAGAAGTTTGACCGTAAACATGATTTCAGCTAGTCATCTAGATGAAGATGCAGGGGATGATGAAGAGTTGATTGAATCGACCAATAGCCCTTGGATTAAATGCCTTAACATCTTGTGGGATATGCGTTTCGAACAACGCGAGCTGCCTACTGAAGATAAAGTGATCCAGGTCAACATAGGAAGTGAATCTGATCCTAATCCTATTTTCATAAGTGAAAGCCTATCACCATCTGAGAAAGAAGATCTTATATCTCTCATTCGAGAGTACATAGACGTCTTTGCTTGGAATTATGAAGATATGCCTGGCCTTGACCCAAAAGTAGCCATGCATCGTCTCAATATAGATCCGAACGTTAAACCCGCCAAACAACAACAACATCGGTTTCGTCCGGAGATCATAGAAGTGATTGAGTCAGAAGTCAGAAAACTTATAGACTCAGGCTTTGTCAGAGAGGAACAACATCCTGACTGGGTTGCCAACATTGTTCTAGTCCCCAAGAAAAATGGTAAGGTCCGGATATGTATTGACTTTTGTGACCTTAACGCAGCTTGTCCAAAAGACGAATTTCCACTCCCCATCACGTACATCATGATCGACAACAACTGTGGGTATGAGCGGATGTATTTCATGGATGGATTCTCCGGGTACAATTAGATCAAGATGTATCCTAAAGACGAAAAGCATACTGCTTTCAGAACACCATTGGGGGTGTATTGCTACACGGTGATGCCCTTTGGATTGAAAAATACAGGTACCACTTATCAACGAGCAATGAACGTAATCTTTCACGAACACTTACGCAAGAAGATTGAATGCTATGTTGATGATATAGCAGTGAAAAGTCAACATAAAGGTGATCATCTCACAGACCTGAAGACAATGTTCGACATCATGTGAACACATCAGTTGAAGATAAACCCAACAAAATCATTCATGGGGGTATCGAGCAGAAAATTTCTTGGATTTATAGTTACATCCAAGGGAATTTTTCTTGATCCAGAGAAAGTTCATGCTATCCAAGACATGTCGTCTCCGAAGAATCTCAAAGAACTCAGAGGTTTGCAAGGCAGATTGTCTTACATCCGGAGATTCATATCTAATCTCTCGGGACGATGCCAACCTTTTTCCAAGCTCATGAAGAAGGGAGTATCCTTCATTTGGGATGGAGACTGTCAAAAAGCATTGGAGGAGATTAAGAGATACCTCACTCAACTGCCGGTTCTTGTGGCCCCGATATCGGGAAAACCATTCCAGTTATATATGAGAGCTTTGGATCATTCTCTTGGAGCTTTATTAGCCCAAAATAATGACCAAGGATAGGAGCAAGCCATCTACTATTTAAGTAGGACCATGATGGGAGCCGAACACTGGTATAATCCGGTTGAGAAAGAATGTCTCGCTTTGGTATTCACCGTCCAAAAGATGCGACATTACCTGGTTGGACAAACAATTCATGTCATCTCTAAGGTAAACCCTTTGAGAGTTCTCATGACGAAACCATCCTCTCTAAATTGCCGACTAGCAAAATGGGCCATTCTCCTGTCATAATACGACATGCAATTCATGCCCTAGAAGGCCGTTAAGGGCCAAGCTTTGGCGGATTTCTTAGCCGATCATCCGAAGCTAGGGACGTCTAAGTTGTACGAAGAATTGCGCGACGAAGTTACCGAAGCTTGCGTAACTCAAGAAGTTATGCAGGTATGGAAATTATTCTTTGACGGTGCATCCAGAGCAAACCCTCATGGAGCAATTACCACAGGAGTAGGAGTAGTATTCATCTCTCCCAACGGTCACATGATCCCAAGAGGATTTTCCCTGATCGAGCCCTGCACCAATAATGCAGCTGAGTATAATGCTCTACTATTAGGAATACAATTTGTCGAAGAGCTTAACATACGACATCTCGAGGCTTACGGTGACTCTCAGCTGATCGTAAATCAAGTCCGAGGAGAATACGAAGTGCACAATAAGGATCTGATCCCGTACTACTTCGCGGTGTTAAAGCAAGCCAAGAAGTTCGAAGGTTTCTTCATTGGATATATTCCACGAGCTCAGAATTCTTATGCATATGCTTTAGCCTTGTTGGCAACTGTTTGCGGTGAAAGTTGCTGTTTTCATTGCTATCGAATCTATTACAACTTTAGTCGTTACAATAAACTCGAATAAAATAAAAAGTCGATCTTTTTATAAGATCTCTTTACACAATGAAAATACAAAAATTTACAACTTTATCAAACAAACGCAGAGATCATTCATCGGTCTTCTGCTTGCATGGGTGTCTTTGCCTGTGCCGGGGTTTATCCGTGGACCACCGTCGATCAGATCTGATTGCTGGAAAATTGGGCAGAGCTTCGTCGATCCGCGAGGAGATCTAGAAACTTGAAGCACTTATCTCGATAAAAGCGAGATATTTGCTCTTCTTAGTATTACCACAACGGGATAATACTAAGGATCGGGTACGGGTGATGTAGATCTGACGAATCTCTCTCTCTTGCGTTGAAGAACTGGATCCGATCTCTCCTCCTCCTCTCTTGAAATCTGTGCACTTTAAGTCTTCAATCCGGCAGGGCTTCGCCGAGGCACGAGAATTCTAGATCTGAAAAAATGAGGACTAAGGCTTGTATTTATAGGCATGAGGGGTTGCGGAGCGGTTAAAACCGCTTTAGGGGGTCAAATCCACGTTGGGACACCCCAGGGGTGTCTCGAAAAATCCAAGACACCCTTGGGGTGTCTCGGAAAATCCGAGACACCCCTGGGGTGTCTCGGAAATTCCGAGACACCCCTGGGGTGTCTCGGAAAATCCGAGACACCCTTGGGGTGTCTCGCATTGACCGAGACGCTCCGTTGAGGTGCATTCGTCCGCTTCCGCTGTAAATTCTTCGTCCGAACTCGGATTTTAGTGATTCGAAGTGCGTTGGAAGTCTAACGAAGAGTTCTATCAGCTCCGATGGTTGGATTATCTGTAGGATGAATGAGATACGAAGGGCATTGTTCCTTTTGTAAACATCGCGGGGCTCTCGATTAGCCCGTGCCTTCGTAGTTCCGGAATTCTGTCGGCTCGCGTAGTTCGTCGATTCACTTCAAGCGTTCACCAACGTCAATTGAACTACTGTGAACCATATAGTGACGTTCATCGTCATTCCTTAACACTGAGCTGTTCGTAGAGACCTATAGGCAATTTTCGACGCCTACAGATACCCCCTCCAAAGCGTTCCGGACTCGTTTCTTTTATAAAAGAGACTGGAATACTTTGGATGTGATTGGTCTAGCCTTCAGTCGGCATAAAGGACCTGTAGTTAGCTTCAACTCTTGACTCCTTCGATTTTTGGTCTATCGAATGCTTTGACGAATAGCCGAAGTTCTTCCGGCGCTGCGTTTATCGCTTGGCCGTCGTTGGAGTCTCGAGTCTACAGCTGATGAATTGAGTTTGGCTCGTGTCATTGAGTTGACTTTGAACTACCTCCATCATATTGTGTTGACTTAGGGTTTCGGATCACCGTATGTTGACTTTTTGTCGCAACGCGTTGACTGACGTTGACCTAGGGTTACGCGTTGACCGGCGTTGACCCTAGGGTTTCGAGCGTCGAACTTTGACTTTTTGGTCGCAACGCGTTGACTGGCGTTGACCTAGGGTTACGAACGTCGAATGTTGACTTTTTGTTCGCAACGCGTTGACTGGCGTTGACCTAGGGTTACGCGTTGACCGGCGTTGACCCTAGGGTTTCGAGCGTCGAACTTTGACTTTTTGGTCGCAACGCGTTGACTGGCGTTGACCTAGGGTTACGCGTTGACCAGCGTTGACCCTGGGGTTTTGCATTTCGAACGTTGACATAGTTTATACTCGTACGTTTACTGGAGTATACACAGTTTAAGCTCTTAAGGTATTGGAGCACAGCAGTCCTAAGTGTCGGGGTTGCAGGACCAACTGTTAAAGCTGATTCATTTGCATTTGTGGATCTTATTTTAATTTTGTTGGATAATCGAGCCACGAGACCAACTAACAGATCTGATGCATCAATGACTCGCACTTATAGAATATTTGGCAAATTCTCAGCCATCAACGGGTTTGATGAGCCTTTACCGACTACCGTTTGAGTGGAGCTAGTATGCAGATTGTTTAGATTTGTTCTGCACATAACGTTGTGCTAAAAGAGTTAACTCTTTTAGTGCTACGACATTGAATACGTAGACTTCGTCTTTCTCACGGGAATAGACTACCCGGTAACGCGTGTTAGGCGCTGACTTATCCTTACTTAGGATTCAGGATAAAAATCCCCAGACTCGGATTCTGGTGTCTTCTTCAATCGGTAAAAGACTAAACCGGCAATGTGTGCTAGACATAGACTTTGGGATTTTTGGCAAATCCCCAACCATCAACGGGTTTGACGTGCCTTTACCGATTACCGTTTGAATCGGGCTAGCATGTGAATTATTAAAACCCGTTTCACATGTAACGTTGTGCTAAGAGAATTGCTTCTCTTAGACTTAATGCTATGATTTTGAATACATAGACTTCGTCTTTCTCACGGGAATAGACTACCCGGCAACGCGTGTTAGGGATAAAATTCCCCAAGTTTAGACCTTGGTGTCTTTTTCAATCAGTGAAAGACTAAACCGGCAACGCGTGTTAGGCGTTGGCTTATCCCTGCTTAGGTTTCGAGATAAAATTCCCCAGACTAGATTCTGGTATATTTTTCAATCGGTGAAAGACTAAACCGGCAACGCGTGTTAGGCGTAGACTTATCTCTATTTAGGAGTTGAGATAAAATTCCCCGTGCACAAAGTGCACGGATTAGAAGTTGGGAATTGTGTCTTTTCTCAGGGTAAAGACGGACTGGAAAATGGAAGAGAAGAATTTTATATTCTATCTTCAGCTGGAAAAGAGACTCGAGGTGGGATCTCCACCCCCAGAATCCGGAAAGGTGAAACTAAGAGTGGGATCTCCACTCCGAGAATCGGAAAGATTCAAACGACCTTAACTTTTATAGGATTGGTCATTCGATCCAAAAAGAGTCCCTCATTCATTGAGGAGAAAGCCCAATTTTGACCCTAACTTTTATAGGTTTGGTGGAAAAAGAACAAAAGCAGACTTTCGTTTATCGAAAAGGAATGACTCGGTCTTAGTCTCAACTATCTGTAGGTTTGACTAAGTGAGATTGGGAACAATCCTAACTTTTATAGATTTGATTGCTCAATTTTTTGAAAGGGGACCTCTCGTTCATGGAAGGAATCGAGAGGGGACTTTGGTTGTGGCCCTAACTACAGGAAGGTTTGACCAGGTAGACAGTGAGAGTGGGAGTACAAATCACAGTGGGGTTTTAGTGTTTATCACTTTGTTCGTAATTATTGGGTTATCCCTAAGGAAATTACATATAGCATTCTTCTGGGAACCTCCCATTACATGAATCATCCACCCCCAGCTTCTTTACGAAACTGGGTTTATCATTGCATTCGGTTACATGATCGGGTTATCCTTAAGAATATTACATATAAAAATTCTCCAGGAACTTCCCGTCAACGGTAGGAAACAGTTTAGACTCATATACCTACTGGAGTATCAGGGAGCAGTTTAACCTCATATACCGATTGGAGGATTAAGAAGCAGTTTATTACTGTATACTCTTCGGAGTGTTGAGAAGCAGTTTATACTCGTATACTCTTCGGAGTGTTGAGAAGCAGTTTATACTCGTATACTCTTCGGAGTGTTGAGAAGCAGTTTATACTCGTATACTCTTCGGAGTGTTGAGAATCAGTTTATACTCGTATACTCTTCGGAGTGTTGAGAAGCAGTTTATACTCGTATACTCTTCGGAGTATTACCGTTCTTATTTGTCTTATCCTAGCGTTATGACGCCGGTTTCAACCAAGGTTTGGATGCTATTCTTTAAAGTAAAGCAAGCCTTGGTAGGATGAAGGATCCTCCTGTGGTACGCGCAGTACTTCGGATCTGCAGTATTGTCAGCTTCCTCCTGATTTGTGATGGGTGGCAGCTTGATCTTGTTGTTTTCAAGAAGGGTCTCGAAAATGGCTGGAACGTCTTCGTCTTTGAATGAGTACTCTTTTTGGAGCCTCGGATCTGAATTCTTCTGTTGCCTTCGGAGCTGTTGTTGTGACATTTGATTAACGTCAACAACTGTTGTAGGTGCCTTCCCTTCATCATGGGACACGAGACTCGAATTCAGAGGGTTAACCATCGGTTGGTTTCTTTCGACCTTCCTCTTTCTGAGGAAGCGTTCGGCCTGTTCGCCACGCACCTTCAACTCTTTCCAGGTATTGAGCGGCTCTACTCCCATAACGTCCAAGATATTAGTGGACAAGTTATTATGACAGGTTTGCAAGACGAATTCCTCCGTGACGGAATCCTTGCAGTTCATTGCTTGATTGCGGAAGCGTTTGATGAAGGTATCCACCGACTCTCCGTCTTTTTGTTTCTCATCGAAGAGTGTTCTGATCGACACTTCAGCGTCATCATCGAAGAAATGAGTGAGGAACATGCTCTCCAGGTCCTCCCCGCTGTTGATGCTTCCGGGCTTGAGGTGGCGGTACCAATCGAAGGCGGGCCCGCGAAGGGTGCCAACAAATGACCGGACCATCAGAGGCTCATTGCCAGATATCACTCCCAAATGGGACTTGAAATAGACCAGGTGCTGAGTGGGGGAACCCTTCCCATTGAACGGCGTGAAGTTGATCAGGTTGAACTTTACCGGATACGGGATCGATTCCCATTCTCTTGGGTAAGGACACGGAATCCCGGTCTTCTTTACCTCTCGAGCAGACATCAGAGCGTCGATTTTACTCTCGAGGTCCTTCATCTTTTCGTCCTCATCTATATCATGTTTTGGACAATTTCTGAGAGGAATAATGCGGCCACCCCCAGCATTATCATCTTTGGTGGGACCACCCCCAGCGTTGTTATCTGTACGGTGTGCATTTGAACCATACCCAGTATTTTTGGGAGGTGCGTCGTCCATGATGATTTCGTCCACTTCTGGATCGCTGTCAACTACGACATTCTGGGCATGATGGCTGGATTCAACTAGCTGATTCGACAAAGCTTGGATTTGTTGGTCGTGCATTTGTCTCATCTCCTACATAGCCATTTCCATTTCGATTTTGAATGCTTCTTTCTGCTTGGCTAGAGCATCCTCAATAATTTTGGCTATTTGCTCGGTGTTGATCATGAACACTTCCTGAGCTTATCCTATGCATTGCGGAATAAGAATCCGAGAGTTCGTCATCGGAATGGATTCCTTCGTAGATCCCCGGGTAATCGTTATATCCAACGGCTTCTAGCTAAAACTGAGATATTCGTTGGGTTATTCCCGAATTGACTCTGCTTCCTGGAGAGAAACTAGGGTCGGAACCACTTGAAACAATTGGAGATTTTCCCTTGTTGACCATGTTGATGGTAACCTCTGGGAATTCATCATCTCGAGCAACCGATACTCTTTGGTGGAAACGCCTTGATTTGGGCTTTGTCTTTCCATCGGAGATTCTCTCGAATACCGAGACCCTCTGCGGAGCGGTCTTGGGGCAGCTACACGCTGATAATACTGCCCTGATAATTTTAGTACACGGACAGTGAGAGTCCGTTTCCCGGGTACTTCTCTTTCGAGATTTATTCGTACCCCCAGCCCGATAGTACAACTCATCGACATTGCGGTCAGAGCGACCTATCGGCTGTTTACATGAATTCTTAGGTATAACGCATTCTTCTGTCTGACGCGTTTTCATCTGAGTAAACATCGCCTTGTTGGCGTCTACAAGAGTCACACGCTTGGAATCACACCTTCGTGAGGGTGAAACTTTAACGGGCTCCTGGTTTTCTGCACACACCGCCAAGCGGGCCGTTACAGAAATCAATTTGTTAGGAGGTTGCGTACGACCCCCAGTCCGGATGTTGGCTTGAAGCTCCTTCAACGATCTCCAGCTTTCCTTAACAAGCGCTTTTCCTCGATTCTCGAGTAGGGCACCGATACGATCCTTCAGAGGAATCCTGAACTTGGGGAAATCCACGCTGCGGTAGGGCTTTACCGGAGGTTCGGGATCTAAAGTTGACGAAGGTCGGAGAGCAACGTTGCCTGTTTTTGCCTTAGGCGCTGATTTGGCTCTTGGCACCCAAACTTATTTGGATCTCGGCGATCTCTTAACTACCTCTTCCTTTTGCATTTCTTGTGCTTTTCGCACAAGGGTCCGGGCATGCGCAAGCAAGGTGCGGCGCTTCTGAATTCGCTCCTCGAGAGTAGAGCGGGTTCTTTGGACACGAACCCATCCGTTAATTGGAGAGCGAGAGGAGGATTCTGATGCTGGTCGTGGCGACATATTAGCCACTTGGCGCTTTCTGAGCTCCAGATCTGTTTGGTAATGGAGACCATCCATCTGATCCAAAGCCTTGGCGAATTGGCGCGCGAGGCGTTGTCGTTTCCTTTGACGTGCTCTCTTTGATAGAGTTGGCGCGCCTTCAGCAGTCGACTCCTTAATCGTGAAGGAGTTCAGATCTGCAAATTTGGCTTCATTGAACGCCGGTGGATCATTGCAAGGTGCAACAGCAACAACGGCGGAGAGATCGTCTTCTTGGATCTTCAGATCTGAAGACCAGCAGATCTTTCTAGAGGAGGAGGCACTCCTGCACTTGCCAGGAGAGGCGGATCTGGAGGAGGAGGCACTCCTGCGCTTGCCAGGAGAGGCGGATCTGGAGGAGGAGGCACTCCTGCGCTTGCCAGGAGAGGCGGATCTGGAGGAGGAGGAGGAGACATACTCCTCAAACTTTTGCTGGTCGAACTCGTATTCGACCTCTTCGAGCACCGGGATCTTGATCGTCGGCTGCGGCACGACAGCTTCGGCAGCAAAGCTGTTGGCTCCCACTGTGGTCGCCAGTTTGTTTGCGGTAAAAGTTGCTGTTTTCATTGCTATCGAATCTATTACAACTTTAGTCGTTACAATAAACTCGAATAAAATAAAAAGTCGATCTTTTTATAAGATCTCTTTACACAATGAAAATAAAAAAAATTACAACTTTATCAAACAAACGCAGAGATCGTTCATCGATCTTCTGCTTGCGTGGGTGTCTTTGCCTGTGCCGGAGGTTTATCCGTGGACCACCGTCGATCAGATCTGATTGCTGGAAAACTGGGCAGAGCTTCGTCGATCCGCGAGGAGATCTAGAAACTTGAAGCGCCTATCTCGATAAAAGCGAGATATTTGCTCTTCTTAGTATTACCACAACGGGATAATACTAAGGATCGGGTATGGGTGATGTAGATCTGACGAATCTCTCTCTCTTGCGTTGAAGAACTGGATCCGATCTCTCCTCCTCCTCTCTTGAAATCTGTGCACTTTAAGTCTTCAATCCGGCAGGGCTTCGCCGAGGCACGAGAATTCCAGATCTGAAAAAATGAGGCCTAAGGCTTGTATTTATAGGCATGAGGGGTTGCGGAGCGGTTAAAACCGCTTTAGGAGGTCAAATCCGCGTTGGGACACCCCAGGGGTGTCTCGAAAAATCCGAGACACCCTTGGGGTGTCTCGGAAAATCCGAGACACCCCTGGGGTGTCTCGAAAATTCCGAGACACCCCTGGGGTGTCTCGGAAAATCCGAGACACCCCTGGAGTGTCTCAGAAATTCCGAGACACCCCTGGGGTGTCTCGGAAATTCCGAGACACCCTTGGGGTGTCTCGCATTGACCGAGACGCTCCGTTGAGGTGCATTCGTCCGCTTCCGCTGTAAATTCTTCGTCCGAACTCGGATTTTAGTGATTTGAAGTGCGTTGGAAGTCTGACGAAGAGTTCTATCAGCTCCGATGGTTGGATTATCTATATGATGAACGAGACACGAAGGGCGTTGTTCCTTTTGTAAACATCGCGGGGCTCTCGATTAGCCCGTGCCTTTGTAGTTCCGGAATTCTGTCGGCTTGCGTAGTTCATCGATTCACTTCAAGCGTTCACCGACGTCAATTGAACTGCTGTGAACCGGATAGTGACGTTCATCGTCATTCCTTAACACTGAGCTGTTCGTAGAGACCAATAGGCAATTTTCGACGCCTACAGCAACCTCATTAGCATTTCCAGTAGGGGCTGAAATAACGATTCTTATCACCAGATGCGAATTGTATTATTCCAAGCTTCTTTTAGAAGAACGTTCAGACAAAACGATGACAGGAGAAGTTTGCACAACCTCAATGGAGTTTGAACCCAGAGATTGACAGTTCCTGTATATCGATTATGTCTTATACGGGATTTTACCCGATACTTCTAAGGAGGCGGCTGCTATCAAACGAAAGACCCTCCGATTCTATTATGACACTGTTTCCCAAATCTTGTATCATAAATCACACTATGGAGTTTTACTTTGATGCCTTTCTAGAAAGGAAGTGAAAGAGGCTCTCAAGGAAGCTCACGATGGGACGTGTGGAGCACATCAACCCGGGGCTAAGTTGGGAGATCGTCTCAGACGAATTGGCCAAAAATGTTTTCAGACAAAGTTGACTACGCTAAACGTTGTCACACGTGTCAAATCCATGGTGATTTTATTCATCAAGCACCAGGGAACTTACATCCCACATCTATGTCTTGGCTATTTGAGATGTGGGGAATGGATGTCATAGGACTAATCTCTCCTCCGACTTCTAAGGAAAATCGATTCATTTTGGCCGTGACCAATTACTTCTCCAAATAGACAGAGGCAATCCCGCTGAAAGAAGTTAAGACTTCGAATATGATTAAATTCATCAAACATCACATCATCTACCTTTTTGGAGTCCCGAGACGAATGGTCCACGACAATGAAACACAATTTGTCAGCTTTGGATTTCAGAGATTTTATGACAAGTTTAGAATTCAAAGTGTTGCATCTATAGCATATTATCCGCTAGCAAATGACATCACAGAATCTTTTAACAAGACCATTGTGAAGCTTCTCAAAAAATTTGTTTCCAAGAGCCGACGCAATTGGGACGAAAGACTCAGTGAATGTCTGTAGGCCTATCGCACAACGGTTAGGGCCCCTACAAGAGCCACTCCGTTCTCTTTGGTATATGGCTGCGAAGCTATGCTACCATTGGAAATCCAGATCCTGTCCCTGAGATTCGTCATCGCGATCGGAATGACAGAAAAAGAGAAACATCGACTGCGCCTTCATGAACTTGAAGCCTTAGACGAAAAGCGACTTCAAGCTTAGCAACAGATTGAGTTATATCAAGCCTGGATTTCTAAAGCCTACAATAAAAAGGTTAACGAACAGATTTTCAAGAAAGGCGATTTGGTCTTAGCCGTCAGACAACCCATGGTGGTGACACACAAAACCAAAGGAAAATTCAACGCCAAATAGGAAGGGCCCCTACGTAATAGAATTAGTCTATTCGAATGGAGCTTATTGTCTCATTGATCAAAAAGGAGATAGGCTCATGATGCCAGTTAATGGAAAGTTTCTCAAGAGATACTTCCTGTAGGTCATGAAGCCTCCTTTCTCTCAATCTTCAGCCAAGCTTGGCTAGGGGTTGCCTATTCAGAGTTTGTTTTTGAAACAAATGTTTAATTTTCCTGCTTTGTACGTCGTCATGTTAACACTACACCTCTGATGATTGAAATTTTCTGGAATTATTCTAAGTAGTAATAAAGAGAATTTCGAGTTTACGCTAAGGTAACATCACACCTATAGCATTTGTAATATTTTTTATGGTTCTAAGTTAGAATTCAACAAGAGAGACTACGAAAGACAAAATAATATCATTTGAATTCAATTTTGATAACTTGATACAAAGTGATGAGAATTAGAAGGAAGATGATACAAAATTATTCCTCAGCTAAAAGCTATACAAAATTTAAACGTCAGGGCTCATCAGCCTAAGAGACTTAAGCTTGAACTTCAATTTAGATATGTTCTCCTTGCGAGCCTTTTTAACTTCTTCAGTTATCTTTCTCTTGAGTTCTTCTTCATCAGGCTCTGCTTCGGCAATCTCTCTCCGAATCTTATCGGTAGCGACGATCTCATTGCAGCAGTCTTTGAAAATCCCATCGTAGTGAGCAGCTAATCCTCTTATGACTTCCATATCCTCAGCTAGCTGGGCATTCCTCTGAGATAGCTCAACCCCCATGCGAGCGAGGTCTGCCGTAGCATCCCGGACACTCACAGTAAGGCTGCCCATGTCTATTTGTATTTGAATGTGCTCCTCTCGCAGCCTGGCAATACAAGATTCTTTCTCGGATAAGCTCTTTTGAAGAGCCTCATGGTGTTGCGCTCTCAAAGCTTTGGCCGCAGAAAGAGCCTGGTCTACTTCTTGTCCTAAATTAGCGTGTTGCAAGTTCTAAAGCATCCTAAATTCCATTTCCAGAAGGATAATGCTTTCCTTGCAGTTCTCAGTCCATAACGCATTCCCATGACTTCTGATGTTCGTTAAGCTTTTAGTCAGGAGGGGTCTGAAATGCTCAAAGGGAACCCGCCATAAGCTAACAATATCAATCGTAAACTTCATTTTCATTTCTAGCTACCTGATGCACTCTCTCAAAGCTTTCGAACATAGGGGAGGATCAATCGGATAGATCAGATCTGTATACTCATTACGAATAGATTGAGGAACAGCCTTAGAAGGAAGGTCTTTGTGCAAACCCTGATTTTGGACTAGAGGGGAAGAAGCGGATTCTAAACCCCCAATGGGAAATGTCTCTTTGGCTCCCAAACCCTCAGGAATGGAAGGAATTGATCGAAGCATTTCGTCCTCTCTATTAGCTGAAAGCTCAACAGGTGCAGACTTTATTACGTCTCCCATTAACTTGGCCCTCTTAGAGTTTTTGGCTGTAACGGGCTTTCTCTTATGAATTGTCCTATCATATTCGCCTTCTTCCTCAGTAGTAAGGGCCTTCTTCCCTGACGATCTTGATGAACGAGGTTCAAGAGTGGGTATTTCCTTAGGAATCTCTTTAGTTGCCTTTTCTTCAGAAGGCTCAGTAGTTGGTAGCTCTTCTGTGACTTCTCCAAATCCGACCACCTCCCGTTCGCAGGACAGATAATCCTCTATTCCTGGTGGAACCGCTTCTAGATTTATAGAATTCCCAAATCTCGTTTATGCATGAAGTGTATACATCACATTCTGGGATTCGAGAAGCCTCATCAAATTAGTCGTGGAAGTCCGTAACGGTTAAGCAGTTGGGCGACGAGTTGGGCAAAGTGAATTGTGCATGGTTTCCTCTGGCAGAAAAGAAAAACCAAGTGCGTGCCCCTTCATATAAATTTCCGATGTGTACTAATTACGGATTGGGGTTACCGACATAAAGTTGGTCATACCCAAATTATCGAGCAAAACGAGAAGGAACATAGGGTTTAATAACGCATCTCTCACCCAGGGAAAAACCAAATAACCCACTCTGATTGAGCGGAGCCATTAGAAAATTCTTGCATTTAAGGATGAGGAACCTTCGAAAACCACGTCTGCAAAATTAGTGTCTTCCTTTTCAACACCATCAAAATAAGGGCAGCAGCAAAAAACCTCATAGTTGTCCTCTAAGGACACGAGTTGTCTATCTCGGACTATGTACACAGTCGTCCATGTGGCTGATTCAATCCTTTGCACAATAGGGTCAGACATTTCACTATCTTGTATGATCCCAGTCATTAATGAAGGACAATGCAGCACAAACCAAGCCACTAAGTATGCATACGACATTGGTGCACGAGGTTGGGGAGTCCTCCAAACTTTCCTCCCAGCAACATTCATCTCCTTAACGTCGAGGAATTCGGAAATCAGATCTCATAAGCCTCTTTGCAAACAACCTACCATTGCAGAGAGAAGACTTAAAGGTCTTCCGTGATCTAGGAGAACAGCTGAGTATACTATTTCAGCTAAGATGGACTCAACCGGCTTCGACGGCACGACACACTGCTTCAGTCATATCATCATGAAGCCGGCAAGGAGAGCAGTATCGGAGATGGGAGTTGCAGCTTGATAGTGAAAGCTCTCAAATTTAGTATCAGCTTCAAATCCATCCTCTAGATGCTTATTCTTATAGTTAGCATTAGGAGCCTTTATGTGGGCTTTAATTCTCTTAGAGGAGTTTACAGCAAGGCAGGTCACCATCAAGTCTTTCTGGCCTAGGTTCTGGAATAGGTAATCTGCCCATGCAGTGTGCATGATGCCGTCCCCACGCATCCTGATAACCTAAGCACATATGTGAAAATGGCACATCAGCTCCCAGAAAGTGGCATATATCTCTGGATGCGGCACCCTCAAGATAGAAAGTTCCTCAGTAGTTGGAATGAACTCCTCATAGGGTAGCTTTCCAAGGGATAGCCCTGATACTGCATACATTTCATGGAGAGCAAATCCTAACTCCCCAATAGGAGTAAAAAATGTGTAGCTATCCAGATTATATCGCTCCAGCATAGCAAAGAAGTTGGGATAGTTCTGAACAATCCTATGTCGGGTAGCCAGCACTAGTGTTGTAAGGCCGGACTGAGCTAGTGGCTCCTTGAGTTGCTCAAGAACAAAATCTACCATCTGAGTCCACCAGCCACCTTCTCCAGAGAATAACCAGCTAAGAGAATGAAAGGCTTGCATAGGGAATTCGCCCCGAGCACAATAAACTGGCGTATGAAGATGTTCGCTGGAAAGGGTACTTCTTGAGTAAGATCTTTCTTCTCAAACCTGCCAGGCCACAGACCCTTACGGTAGCCGACACTTAGGAAATAAGATAGCAGATACATTCTCCTCATGCTTGGGAGGAAGAAGAAACGGACATTGATTCTTCGCAACAGCCGGGAATCTTCTACATATCGAACTTTGTCATCTACTGTTATACGATCTCCAAACAAAAACGCCAGCTTCATGAATTGGTCACGGCCTACAGGTGTTTCCATGTCCAAGTCAGTGATCAGGGCTCTAATAGTAGAACATCGGGCAAACCTGATCAAATGTGTCCGCTCTAAGTCGGGGAAAGTGCACAATGTAATTTCCCTATGAAGCCTAAAAACTTTGCCCGCATCAGGATTATCAGTATACCCGAAGTGATGCTCTGGCGAAAGTGGGACAATGGAGAAAAGCACTGTGAAACAAGAAATATAAATTAGTAACTAAAAGGAGTTGCTAATGAATGTAGGGTCAAGATCTGCATTTTTTAATCTAAAACGTGGAGCTCAAGACCTGCGTTTTTAATATCAAACACAGAGTTCAAGACCTGTGTTTTTAATATCAAACGCAGAGTCCAAAACTCACATTTTCAATCTTAAACATATGAGGTCAAGACCCATGTTTTCGAACGCAAGGGTTAAAACTCGCGTTCAGAATTCATAATTAATGCAAAGTTTCAACTCTGTGTTTCAATTATAAGAAAACGATTCATCTTCCTTGTTGTCAAGAACCCATTTAGGGTTTTCAGAAAACTTGTCAAAACAAGTTATTATGGCCACCACTTATCACAACAACAAGGCCCACATGATGGCGGCGGCAGTGATGAGGCACTTGCAAAAGCAACAACACAACCGGTGTCCTCAGCTGGTGATGTTTCTGAAGTCGCCCTGATGATCTTCTTGGAGCCAAAACTTATTTTTCATGGCACCATTGATGCGGTCGATAGGAGAAGACAAAGGGCGTCGGAGACTTTATCGATATTAAACGAGAACTCTCATTCTTGGAATTAAGCCAAAAGTGGAAAGAGTTGAATGACTCTTGATGTGACTATACAGGTCTATTTATAATAGCCGTCAAGCTATTAAAGCGGTACGGGATTCTAGGAGAGA
Source organism: Asparagus officinalis (assembly GCF_001876935.1). Classification (NCBI taxonomy): domain Eukaryota; kingdom Viridiplantae; phylum Streptophyta; class Magnoliopsida; order Asparagales; family Asparagaceae; genus Asparagus; species Asparagus officinalis. The sequence goes on from NC_033800.1 coordinate 127,342,832, forward strand.
ATCCTAACCATTTTTAGAAACACGATCTTCAACGTTAATGGGTATAAGTCTTTTGGATTTTGATCTTAACATAGAGTTCATCTCTACGCTCAAATTCCTAAACGCTAGGCCCAGACCTGCGTCATAAGAGTTCTTAACTCTGTGTTTCGAATTTCAAACGCAAAGGTCACCTTTGCATTGCAATTATTCTAAACAAAGGATCCATCCTTGTATTTTCAAACATGATGCTTATTCTCTAAGATCATGAATTCTTTCTATAGAGTTTTGTTTAACCTCTGTCTCATCTTAACAGAATCTAAATTGTTTCAGTTGACAAAACTCTCGTAGGAGTAATTCTACACTTTCGACAATCATCATCCCTCATAGAGTTTGAATTTAACTTGCATCACTCCCAATGCGATGACAATTTCTCTGTTAAAATCAACTTATCGATTCTCGTCAATAGAATGATAAGTCTCCAAAATCACTCAAATCATGATCAATTTACTAACTCTCCCTAACAGAGTAGTAAATAACCAATTTATCAACTCTCTTCAACAGAGTGATAAAATTTCCAAACCTTACCTAAATCATGAATACCAAAATTTGTCGCCTTTGGTGATAAACACACTTAGCAATTCTCCACAGCAAGACGCAAATTCTCAAAATATTGTTCAAATCACAAGTATCACAAGTCATCGCTCTGATGATAAACCACTTGGGAATTCTCCCCAGCGAGACGCTAAGTTCCCCGAAATCTTGTTTAACATTTTTCCTGTCACGTTAATATCACACCTCTGACAAATCCACTTATTGACTCTTCTCAATAGAGCGATAGGTCCTCAAAATTACCCCGATCGTAACATTTTTCCTGTCACGTTAATATCACATCTCTAACAAATCTATTGATCGACTCTCTTCAATAGAGTGGTAGGTCCTCAAAATTGCTCCGATCGCAACAATTTTTCTGTCACGTTAATATCACACCTCTGAGAAATCCACTTATTGTCTCTCCTCAATAGAGCGATAGGTCCTCAAAATTGCCCCGATCATAATATTTTTTCTGTCACGTTAATATCACACCTCTGACAAATCCACTTATCGACTCTCCTTAATAGAGCGATAGGTCCTCAAAATTATCCCGATCATAATATTCTTCCTGTTACGTTAACATCATACCTCTAACAGTTCAAACCCCGACCTGCGTTTTTAATATCAAACACAGAGTTCAAGACCTGTGTTTTTAATATCAAACGCAGAGTCCAAAACTCACATTTTCAATCTTAAACATATGAGGTCAAGACCCATGTTTTCGAACGCAAGGGTTAAAACTCGCGTTCAGAATTCATAATTAATGCAAAGTTTCAACTCTGTGTTTCAATTATAAGAAAACGATTCATCTTCCTTGTTGTCAAGAACCCATTTAGGGTTTTCAGAAAACTTGTCAAAACAAGTTATTATGGCCACCACTTATCACAACAACAAGGCCCACATGATGGCGGCGGCAGTGATGAGGCACTTGCAAAAGCAACAACACAACCGGTGTCCTCAGCTGGTGATGTTTCTGAAGTCGCCCTGATGATCTTCTTGGAGCCAAAACTTATTTTTCATGGCACCATTGATGCGGTCGATAGGAGAAGACAAAGGGCGTCGGAGACTTTATCGATATTAAACGAGAACTCTCATTCTTGGAATTAAGCCAAAAGTGGAAAGAGTTGAATGACTCTTGATGTGACTATACAGGTCTATTTATAATAGCCGTCAAGCTATTAAAGCGGTACGGGATTCTAGGAGAGAATCCTAACCATTTTTAGAAACACGATCTTCAACGTTAATGGGTATAAGTCTTTTGGATTTTGATCTTAACATAGAGTTCATCTCTACGCTCAAATTCCTAAACGCTAGGCCCAGACCTGCGTCATAAGAGTTCTTAACTCTGTGTTTCGAATTTCAAACGCAAAGGTCACCTTTGCATTGCAATTATTCTAAACAAAGGATCCATCCTTGTATTTTCAAACATGATGCTTATTCTCTAAGATCATGAATTCTTTCTATAGAGTTTTGTTTAACCTCTGTCTCATCTTAACAGAATCTAAATTGTTTCAGTTGACAAAACTCTCGTAGGAGTAATTCTACACTTTCGACAATCATCATCCCTCATAGAGTTTGAATTTAACTTGCATCACTCCCAATGCGATGACAATTTCTCTGTTAAAATCAACTTATCGATTCTCGTCAATAGAATGATAAGTCTCCAAAATCACTCAAATCATGATCAATTTACTAACTCTCCCTAACAGAGTAGTAAATAACCAATTTATCAACTCTCTTCAACAGAGTGATAAAATTTCCAAACCTTACCTAAATCATGAATACCAAAATTTGTCGCCTTTGGTGATAAACACACTTAGCAATTCTCCACAGCAAGACGCAAATTCTCAAAATATTGTTCAAATCACAAGTATCACAAGTCATCGCTCTGATGATAAACCACTTGGGAATTCTCCCCAGCGAGACGCTAAGTTCCCCGAAATCTTGTTTAACATTTTTCCTGTCACGTTAATATCACACCTCTGACAAATCCACTTATTGACTCTTCTCAATAGAGCGATAGGTCCTCAAAATTACCCCGATCGTAACATTTTTCCTGTCACGTTAATATCACATCTCTAACAAATCTATTGATCGACTCTCTTCAATAGAGTGGTAGGTCCTCAAAATTGCTCCGATCGCAACAATTTTTCTGTCACGTTAATATCACACCTCTGAGAAATCCACTTATTGTCTCTCCTCAATAGAGCGATAGGTCCTCAAAATTGCCCCGATCATAATATTTTTTCTGTCACGTTAATATCACACCTCTGACAAATCCACTTATCGACTCTCCTTAATAGAGCGATAGGTCCTCAAAATTATCCCGATCATAATATTCTTCCTGTTACGTTAACATCATACCTCTAACAGTTCAAACCCCCCTATTTGAACCTTTTATTCCTCTATATAAGAATAACAAGTGTTCTCATAAAATCCCCAGTGGGTCAAACTCTTTCCAGAATTATCCCTAGCGGTAACAAGAAAAATTGTTGAACTTCACACCATGTGAAAAGTCATGCCAAGTTAAGACCACACCTCTGACACTTATGGATTTCTTTCAGTGTTTAAGGCAAAAACATAACATAGGAAGAATCCTACTAGTCAGTCCTATCCTAGGGGAATGACAAGTACTTATCCCCAGCAAGTGAAAATTTTCTGGAAGTATCTCAAATAATAATAAAGAGAATTTTCTAAATCTGGCATTCCCCATATAACTTCATTGTTGAAAGTCAGAACACAATACGTGCAATAAATAAGGAAAAGCCAAAATTATTTTCTTTTTATTTTATTCAAAAATATTAAGAAGTGATGCAAAGCTCTGTTCTTATCAAACAAAAAGAGCAATACATAATTAAGCCTCGGGGCCCATAAAATTAAAAGATGTGAGTCGGGACTTGATAGCAGAAAGTTTTTCTTCATGAACGACTTGTACCATTATTTTAGCTTTCTTCTTGAGTTCATGCTCATCCGGCATCGCCGTGGCAGCTTCCTTTTGGGCAAATTCAAGAGATTGGATCGATGAGCGATACGTGACATAAGTCTTCACGCTTTCAACTGTGAGCCTTTTCAGGATTTCTTCCTCTCGACCAAGCTCAGCCTTGTGTTGGGCCAATTCCATCTCTAATCGATCGATCTCCACCCGAGATGTCTGCATAGTAGTGTTAGAAGCAACCACGGCCTGTTGCTTCTGAACACATTGCCCCTGCAAGAATGCAATTTCAAGTTCCTTTTCAGCTATATTTTTTTGAAGAAGTTCATACTTGGGAGCTGCTTCAGCCTTGAAATCAGCAAAGGTTGATGTAATCTAAATGGTAAGATCGGCACAATGCAGTTCCTCTAAAGCTTTCAAGTCCTTTTCTAATCGAGAGACATTGTCTGAATAGTGCCGAAGCCATTGAGCGTTGTCCACATATTGGATGCTGCTCAGAGAGTTCACGAGTATCGGTCTAAAAGAATCAAATGAAGCTCGTCCAGCACTAACTTCCTCAATCATCATCTTCATCATATCCTCCAATTGCCTCATAATAATTTTAAGCATGGAAGGAATGATCACCGGACTTAGAGAAGTAACAAAGGACATCACTTGGGCTCCTGAAGTTGTAGATCTCAGTGAAGAACGGTTGGTGATGATCGTGAAGAAGCTGGAGAAGCCATTGCAACATCCAATTGTGAAGGACTTGAAGGGAGAACCATGAGCACCCCCGCCTGGGCTGAGCTTAGCATACTCTCCATTTTCGCAGGTTTGAGAGAAATCGTTAACGGATGGGATTTCTCTTGCAAAGAAGTTGTTGTTGTCTGTGTTGGTCCTGGGAGAGAAGTAGTTGTTGCCTGTTGGTCGGTAGGTAAGGTCTTGTCAACGGTCTCACAAGTTGGAGAGCTTACACAAAAAGGCAGTTAGTACACAAAAAGGAAAATATCAGAAAGACCAGAGTGGGTAATATTTACCAATAGGGGAAGGAGGGACGTAGGCCGACGCTTTGTCAGAAGAGAGCGGTGGTGGAATAGCCCAATCACCAAGATTATCGCCACTATCACTTTCCTCCCCATCAATACCGTCAACGTGGGAAGAGGTCTCATAATCTACTTCTTCTTTACCATCTGCAGCCAAAGGTCCGGGAGAACTCACGATTGCATCTGTTTTAGTCATTATGTCTATTGCCGGGCTAGGGATAGTATCCCCCATAGGTGGCAATAATACCGAGGTGGCAGGAGACTGATTTTCGCTAGGCTTTTCAAACTCGGCCACTGTAGGTTCGTCTGCGGGAGGCCTAACCCCTTCAGATTGAGATGTTGTAGGCATCACCCCTGTAGTTGGAAGACTGGCATCTGAGGATTGACCCGGAAATGGTGAAATAGCAGGGTCTACTATGGGAAAAGACTCTGCATCCCTAACAAACAACTCATCCTCGTCCTCTTCTTGGTCCGAGGGATGATAGGGAGAAAATTTGCTTGATAATGCAGGATCCCTGGAGCGAAGTCCAGTGCGAAGGAGACGACTTGCAGCAACAGATTCTTGTTTTTCCTCTTTCCCAGTGGATTTAAAAGCATCCGCCATTAATTTCTGAGAAGGAGAGTCTATTAATAATTTTCTACGATTAGGTTTCTCATACTAAACTGTTTCCTCCTCAGTAAGAGCTCGTTTTCTAGCTGTCATTATTCTCGGAGTTTCGGTAGCCCTAGGACTTACTGCTGGAGCGCTCTCTAATCCAAGGTCTCCTTCTCCTTCTTCAACTTCATCCTCATAAGACAAGAATTCTCTAATTCCTTTCAGACGAGATACTCGGGATCCTCTTCTAGATGAGTACATTCTTCTAATTTCCCGTAAGCCGGACAAATTCAATCTATACTCAGGCATCTTAGAAGCCGTATGATACCAATTGCAGAAAGTCATGGAGAGGAGAGAATTGGGGGGTCTTGTGAGGTAACCTAAATATAGCTCTAGTGCAGCCTGCTGTAGAATAGTACCAGGCCCGAGCTCCTTCATATAGATTACCAACAACTGCAAGCTGACCCCGTAGATTTCCAATGTATAATTGATCGTACCCAAACTATCGAGCGAATCTGTACGGTTGGTACAGCTCAAGTATGCATTTCTCATTTTGCCTGAGAAGGAGATAATCTGGTCTAATGTTAAGTAACCAGTGGAAAACTCCTCCGTCTAATCGAGTGAAACCATTCGGGCCAGCTGTGTCTTGAAATACCTGCCCATAACCCCTGCCTTCAAAGTCTAGGAAGCAGCAGAATATCTGATAGTTGAGGTCTCTCGACAAGATTTAACGAACCCTTACTACATACGTACCCTCCTAGGTAGCTTCTTCTAATTTCTGTAAGAAGGGGACAAATCCGTTGTCCGAGGAAGATGGTGCACTGATTAAATGTGGACAATGAGATACGTAGCATACCATCAAATAAGTATACGGCAAGGGTACTCGAGGATTAGGAGTTATCAAACTTTTCTTCTCTCCGGTGTCCATCTCTTTCACCTGAATGAATTCAAGGCACAACTCCCTTAAATCATGCTACAAACAACATGTCATAGCCGAAAGTAAATTCGCGGGTCTCCCATGGGCTAAGAGAACAGCTGGGTAGACTACTTCTACTACTATAGCATCTATCGGCCTAGTGGGGACGACACACCGTTTCAGCCATAACATGAGAAAACCTGCTAGTAAGGCCATATCAAAAATAGGAGTAGCAGCTTGATGATGGAAGCTTTTGATTTTAGTCTGAACAGGGAAACCATCTTCTAATCCTTCATTTACATAATGAACAGTGGCATCATTGATCAAAGCATGAATAGTCTCAGGGGTGCTCACACTCTGACGAGACATAGCAGCAATTTTGAGAGATAAATTCTGGAAGAGATATTCAGCCCAGGACAGTTGCTTTATGCCATATTCTCGTGTCCTCGTCAATTGAGTGCAGATTTGAAAATGACACATCACTTCCCATAGGGTGTCATAAACCTTAGGGTTTGTCTCCTTCAAAAGCCTAAGCTCACTTGATCCTGGGATAAACTCTTCATAGGGTAAATCTCAAAGGGAAGACCGAAAACGTCATATATTTCGTGGAGGACAAACCCTAATTCCCCTACCGAAAAAAAGAATGTACATGTCTCTAGGTTGTATCTCTCCAAAATAGCATAAAATTATAATGGTTGTAATTAATACCACATTTGGTAGCCATTATAGGGCAGCCGAGTCCAGATCGAGCTAACGGCCCCTCTAACTCTGTCAGCACAAATTCTGTCATCCTTGTCCATCACCCTACTTTGGTGGAATGTACCCATCCGGGAGTTCTAAATACTGAAGAAGGAAAGTCCCCTTTCACAGCCAAAAATCTTCGCATGAAGGTGTTGGCTGGACTAGCTGTTTCTCCTATAGGGTATCCCCTGGAGAATAAGCATGGCTCTAAGGCTAACACCTGTCGGTTGTAACCTACAGTGTGTACGCCTGTATAAGTCAAATCCCCAACGGCTACCCCATCCTGCTCTCTAACAAAGTCCTAATTCATATGTCGGGAGACAGAGGCACATTGATAATAGGAGATAGGGAACATCCTATGCATCTTGGGAAGAAAGAAACGGCGATCCCCTATTTGCCTCAACCACTTATAATGTCCACCATGCATGATTTCTTTCTGGATGGCAACATGGTCCCCAAACAAAAATGCTGGCTTGGTGAATTTCTTACGAGATTCAGTTTCAAGCTTGGCATCTGTAACTAAAATCATGAGTACAGCCGGGCTAAGCTTGGGTAATAAGAGTGACGCGTTCTTTGTCAGCATCTTAAAAAACCGGGAGTTCCTGATGTAGATTAAATTGCATGTTTAAATCCACGCCATCCTCACGCCTAAAGTGATGACGAAAAGTGAGAGGTTCGTGGGTGTAAGCCATTTCAAAAGAGAAAGGCATTCAATCAGTTAGCATGAAAATAAAACGAAAGAGACCTAACTTAATTACAAAGGTTGAACTCCTTGAGAAAGAGGTCATACGCAGAGTTCAGACTCTGCGTCAAATATTTTAACATAGAGTCCAAACCCTGTGTTAAAATAGTAAAACGTAGAGGCCAAATCCGGTGTTAAGCATTCCAACGTATGGTTCAAACTCTGCGTTAGAATAGTGAAACGCAGAGGTTAAATCCTGTGTTAAGAATTCAAACGCATGATTCAGACCCTGCGTTAAATATTCTTCTTAACGCAGAGGTCAAATCATACGTTAAACATTCAAACACACGATTCAGACCCTGTATTAAATATTCTTTTTTAATGCAGAAGTCAGATCTTGCGTTAAGCATTTGAACGCATAGGACAGATTCTGCGTTAACATTCAAACATAGAGTCCAAGCTCTGTATTTCAAAATTCGAGCACAGAGCTTGAACTTCAGCACTTCAAATTCCAAACGCAGATGCCTAACTCTACGTCACAACATCAGAACGAGTTTCCTCATTGATCAAAACTTGTCGAAGCAAGTTTGGTTGCCACGAATGTTGGCACTCACCACCGATGAGAGGAGTTCGTAGCGGTGGCGCACCTGTCTGAGCTGTAACGTCGCCAATGACCGGAGTCAGCAGTGAACTCGGAGCAGCAGGGATGGTGGACTTGGGATGAGAGACAGTCTTCTTTTTGGGCGCCATTAAGGATGATGATCGGAGAAGGTGAACAGGATTCGTCGGAGTTTAAAACGAAGAATTTTCGTTAAGCCTTTCGAAGAAGAATAGAGGAAAGAGTCGAATGACTCTTGATTTGACCCCAACGGTCTATTTATAGACAGCTATGAGCTGTCGAATCAGAATGAGATTCTAGACTAGGATCCCGCCAAACGCGACCTCTGCGTCTGTGTTGGTTGAACTTTTGAACACAGAGTTCACCCCTGTGTTTCAATTCTCAAGTACAGAGTTCACTTATGCATTTTAAACGCCACGAAAGGAATGTCTCGACGACCAAGGCTAAGACACAGCTTCAGGTAAATAAAGAGAGGCTAATATTGGCCATCAAGGTGACCAAAGCCGAGAAGAAACTGGCTTAGGATAAGCAACTATGCAGCCTTTCGGATGAGTACAGATAGGTTACAGTCAATGATGATTGAAATCATCGAGTTAGATCCGTCACGCAACTCATTCTTCTGAAGGGCTTAACATTCCAACAAAGATTAACAAAGCCAAAAGATGCTCAACCTCACTGAAGAAGACCTCGTTAACAAGTTTGCAGTTGGCGTTTCTATGATAGCGTCACTATCATCGGACCTTTTATTACTTAAAGCCCGCAGCTGCACATCGAGTGTTCATTAATGCCTACAAGAATTTTCTGGACATAGAATATACCTCATCGCAGATTGAGTGGAGTATCTCAAGGATCTAGACAAAATCCGAAGAATACACCTCATCGCAGATTGAGTGGAGTAGATTTAGACAAAATTCGAAGAATACATCTCTTCACAAGTTAAGTGGAGTATCTTAAGGATCCAGACGAGTTCGTTATCATCTTCGTCCTTGTTTGGTTCAATAACAATAGGCTTTAGCTTGTTTGACTAAGTTCGTTGTCATCAAGACACAAAAGTTACCTTGTTTGGTTTAAGGAAGCTGAATCACTACGTTCCGATAACCTGGTCCACGATGTCTTCGAATCAGGCAGAGTGAACAATCAATCAACAAAATCTCGAGATCCAAAGTATTCTGAAAATTCGTCCCAGTCAACCGCGAACTTTCAAAAACTTTGGAGGGAGTTCTGTAGGCTGTCTAAAAATTAAAATAGATAGCTAATCACTGTCAAACCTCAATCAACAGTCTTGACTAAGAAGGTTACAATCAAACGACTTTCATGTCAACAAATGAAAGCTGCAAGTGGAGGACTTTTCACATAGATCGAGAGGAGTTACAATTCAACGACCCTTCCGATGACTAATGAAAACTCTATTCAGTAGCCTTCACCATTAACTATAAGAGTTATAATCTGACGACTTTCACACCTCAAAATAGCTAAAGCAAAGATTACTAAACAGTGGTCTTTGTAACGCTTTACAGAAGAGGTTACAAGTCATTAGCCCCTTCTAAACAAAGAATTCACCTTTGTATTTCAGTCTTTGAAACGCAGGTGATCCCTGCGTTTTCGACCTTCAGCAAATGAAACGCAAGCGGCCTGTGCATTTTCAATCTTCGACAGATACCCAACTTTGCGTCTCAAGTTTAAGACACAGAGTTAGGATTCAGAACGCAAGTGGCCCCTACGTTTTTAATTCTCAGTAAGCACCCAACTCTGCGTCTTGAGTCTAAGACGCAGAGTTAAGGCCTATAACGTCGATTTAAGCATTTGACTTGTTCAAACACAAGCTGAACATCCTCAGAATTGTTTATCCCACGTTTTGAGAGATTCTCGCCCATGTTGGAGTGGATTTAGGGGTTGGTTACACCCCTTATCCCCCTATAAACGTTTTGAGAGATTCTCGCCCATGTTGGAGTGGATTTAGGGGTTGGTTACACCCCTTATCCCCCTATAAATAACCACATTACTCAACCCCCATGTTGGAGTGGATTTAGGGGTTGGTTACACCCCTTATCCCCCTATAAATAACCACATTACTCAACCGAGTAAGGGTGTGGAATTTTTTTAGATCAGATCATCCACGGGATCAGCTAGAGGGAAGTTTTTTTTGGGCAACAAGAAGATCTTGGAGCATCCATCAGCAGCAAATAATCAGGATACTTGGTTTATTAACCGATTATTTAGTTTAAACAACTCTTTTTCATAGAGTTTGACACTCGTTCTAAGTTACAAAACTCGTTAAGAATTCTTTCGTCAATGGAGAGCAAGTTCGACGCGAGCATTCGAGGGAGGCACTCCATCGCCACCATGAAGAACCCAGACTTAAACAAAGGGGAGAATTCAGATTAATTTTCTTCTCTTTTGTAATCGGAAATCTAAATTATAATTGAGATTGAGATAATACAAATCAAATATATTTCTTTCAACTTTTCTTTTTACTACAAATTTTCCATCAAACAAAAGATGGTGACTCCGCTGGGGACAAGCTTCTCTGACGAAGAAGTGGTGGCGTAATCTGATGTTCATCTCACTGGAACAACCGTGAAAACTCTCATCGTAGAGTTTGATCAAGCCAAGTACGAGGAAGCAACGAGATAAGAAACAGTGGGAAGTAACGAGGAAAGAGAAGTTATACAAAGAGAGTATAGTCGAGAAGTAACGAGACAAGAAACAGTGGGAAGTTTCGGAGTCCAAAGTAATAAGGTAGGGACTAAGATATAATTCATCGAGATGATAGGATAATAACTAATATAGGTTGTCTAAAAATCACAATAGATAGCTAATCCCTGTCAAACCTTAATCAACAATCTTGACTAAGAAGGTTACAATCAAACGACTTTCATGTCAACAAATGAAAAGTGCAAGTGGAGGACTTTTCACATAGATCAAGAGGAGTTACAATTCAACGACCCTTCTGATGACTAATGAAAACTCTATTCAGTGGCCTTCACCATTAACTATAAGAGTTATAATCTGACGACTTTCACACCTTAAAATAGCTAAAGCAAATATTACTAAACAATGGTCTTTGTAACGCTTTATAGAAGAGGTTACAAGTCATTAGCCCCTTCTAAACACAGAATTCACCTTTGTGTTTCAGTCTTTGAAACGCAGGCGATCCCTGCGTTTTCGACCTTCAGCAAACGAAACGCAAGCGGACTGTGCATTTTCAATCTTCGACAGATACCCAACTCTACATCTCAAGTTTAAGACGCAGTGTTAGGATTTAGAACACAAGCGTCCCCTGCGGTTTCAATTCTTAGCAAGTACCCAACTCTGCGTCTCGAGTCTAAGACGCAGATTTAAGGCCTATAATGCTGATTTAAGCATTTGACTTGTTCAAACACAAGCTGAACGGCCTCAAAACCATTTATCCCATGTTTTGAGGGATTCTCGCCCATGTTGGAGCGGATTTAGGGGTTGGTTACACCCCTTATCCCCTTATAAATAACCACATTACTCAACCGAGTAAGGGTGTGGAATTTTTTTAGATCAGATCATCCACGAGATCAGCTAGAGGGAAGTTTTTTTTGGACAACAAGAAGATCTTGGAGCATCCATCAGCAGCAAAAGATCAGGATACTTGGATTATTAACCGATTAATCGGTTTAAACAAATTTTTTTCACAGAGTTTGACACTCGTTCTGAGTTATAAAACTTGTTAAGAGTTCTTAATCAAACTTGCTATGCAAGTTAGTTGTTCCAGTGAATTGAGACGTTAGATCATCAACGGAGAGCAATTTTGACATGAGCATTAGAGGGAGGCACTCCATCGCTACCGTGAAGAACCCAGACTTAAACAAAGGGGGAATTCAGATTAATTCTTTTCTCTTTTGTAATCGGAAATCCAAATTTCAATTGAGATTGAGAGAATACAAATCAAATACATTTCTTTCAAATTTTCTTTTTACTACAAATTTTCCACCAAACAACTAACTATAGTCTTACGGATGAAATATGATATGCGTCTAAATTTCCTATTATATTCTCACTAGAGGAAACTCGGGACCATGACCTACATGGGCCACCAAAAAAACCTGTCACGCCCCGCTTCCCAAAATACGGGAGAATCAGAATGTGAACAAGCCCGTGACATATTAGACTGAGGAGAAATAAGTACTAGACCTTCTACTCAATCTAATACGCTAAGCGTCAAGCAATATAAAACGAAGGCACATGTCCCTGATCACAGTAGCGAGAATATAATAAACAACTCAGAACAAAATAATACATATCACAACTGAAATATCATTCCAGACATAATATTTGTGTCAACATGCCCTGATACAAATCCATCCAACTGAATACTAAAGGAATATAAAATACATCGATCAAGCGGGAATGGAAAATGCTACAAAAACAAACTAAAAAGAATAACTAAGCTTCGGCTTCTTCTTCTATTCTGTCTGCAAGTGAACCTGTCCATCCTCTAAATCAGATGTACACTAGAGAAAATAGGTGTATGTCAGCATGCATGACACATGACAAGACCCCACAAAATAAAATAGAACGTTCGAATGACTAATATGATAACCGACGCAACAACAGAAATGATAAAGAAACGTGCAACAGGAAATCTAACAAAATCAATATGCAATCCACTACTAAATCATGATAATCATAAGGCCAACAGCATAAATAACAGGGTCGAGTACTAACCATCCTAAAATAGATCACAGGTCCATATCTCACATAGAGTTAATGTTTATATTCTCGGATAAATGACTGTTCACAAATCCTCTACGTGCATCCAATACCGCTACACGAATTGGTTAGAGGACTACACACAATCCGATTTCGGCCTGGTCCGAACTCAAGCAGAACTCGGGTGACTACACAAATTCACTGACCAAAGTGACTATACGAATTCACTTTAGCCCAACAAACCAACTCCAATGACTACATGAATTCACTGGCGCGAGCCTGGAAGATACGTCAACAGCCACATTCGATCACATGAACCAAGACTTCCCCATCCCAACTCTTCTCGTTTATCTAAGTTAACAATTATAACCTGAACTATATCTCTGGTCCACCTCCTAAACGCATACACACATGTCACTAAGTCTTGATCATGAAACACAAAGACACTAAGTCATGAACTACTAGTGGTTCTCAACACAATGAGGAACAATAAATGCAACTAATTCTATGGAAATAAAACATGGCATGTCACATAATTAAAATAAGAATCATGGAATCAGCGGATGTTTTGCACATATAATGTCGCGGTCAACAACCATCCATCACACGTTCATAAACTAAATTAATTCAAAATAAGTAATTCTTTTGCAAAATAAATTCCTTTCAAATTATCTCTCACCATAATTATTCTAAAAAAATATCTTTAAAATAATAAATTCATAAATTTAAAAATTCAAAAATAATCTTTTTACAAGATAAATTCTCATTAATTCAAAATAGTCTATTTTCCCAAAATGATTTCTTTTAAAAATATTTATCATTCTAAAATGATTTCTTCTACAAAATAAATTCTAAAAAAATATTATAATTATTCTAAAATAGTCCCGTTGTTAAAATAAATTCTTTAATCTATTATAATTATTCTAAAAATACTATTTATTACATAATTATGATTTATTTAATGTTATTCATCAAACCCATGCAGATAATTATCTCACAAACTAACATAAGCAGATAATTCATAATTTCATCAACAAGCTAACGTAGATAATTATTAACAGATCTAAAATTCTAATAAAAATGATTAAAAAAATATAAACTCACATGACAAATATAAGAATTTCAATAAACTAATCTAGAATCAGAATTTTGCATATAATTAACAAATCTAAAAATTGTACGAAATAATAAATGGGGAAAATATGGATCTTGCCTACGAGTTTCTACCAAACGTATCAATGTTGACGTGTGAGTCCACGGGTGAGGCGACGACGTGAGACGGCGGCAAGCATCAACGAGAGGAGATGATTGTGACGGATCTGATGGTTGAGGGGGCAGCGACAAGCGGCTGTGCGCTACGTCGACGACGAGGATCTGATCTCATGCGTTGGCAGAGGCTGCAATGGTGGCGGCAAGCATCAACGAGAGGAGATGATTGTGACGGATCTGATGGTTGAGGGGGCAGCGACAAGCGGCTGTGCGCTACGTCGACGACGAGGATCTGATCTCATGCGTTGGCAGAGGCTGCAATGGT
>NC_033800.1:127357476-127357650 GCF_001876935.1 Asparagus officinalis
AGGACATGTGAGGAGCGGGAGGATGAAATAGAGAAGAGAGAGAGAAGAAAGGCTGGGGGGGAGGGGGTGTTAACGTGAAAAAACAAAAGGGATATTTATATATAAATAGATTAGGGTTAGGGTTAGGGTTAGGGTTAAGACATAATTAAGAAATTAATTAAGGATAAAATTAAA
>NC_033800.1:127360244-127376619 GCF_001876935.1 Asparagus officinalis
AGGACATGTGAGGAGCGGGAGGATGAAATAGAGAAGAGAGAGAGAAGAAAGGCTGGGGGGGAGGGGGTGTTAACGTGAAAAAACAAAAGGGATATTTATATATAAATAGATTAGGGTTAGGGTTAGGGTTAGGGTTAAGACATAATTAAGAAATTAATTAAGGATAGGACATGTGAGGAGCGGGAGGATGAAATAGAGAAGAGAGAGAGAAGAAAGGCTGGGGGGGAGGGGGTGTTAACGTGAAAAAACAAAAGGGATATTTATATATAAATAGATTAGGGTTAGGGTTAGGGTTAGGGTTAAGACATAATTAAGAAATTAATTAAGGATAAAATTAGAATAATCAGAAAAAATTATTTACAATTAATACGTAACAATAATAATAACATAACAAATATAAATTTAAAAGTTTTCACTGTATCAAGTTTATTCATAATTATCAAAATCATTTAAATAAATATAAAATTGAATTTTTAAATCGTAGAAAATTCTAGAAAATCGGGAAAACACAAATACTCTATTGAAAATAATAATTGAATATTTTAAAATACCAAAAAATTATTTTAACTAGCTAGTATCGAAAATTCATGGTCATTATAGACTCTATTCAGAATATGGCAAGTCGTATTCAAAGCCTCTCCCCACATATATTTAGGAAGTCATGAACTTTCAAGTAGATTATTAATCATATCTTTTAAGGTTTTATTTTTTCATTTAGCTATACCATTAAATTGAGGAGAATAAGGAGCAGTTTCCTCATGCACTATGCCAAAAGATTGACATAAAAGAGTAAACTCATTTGATGTATAGTCTCCACCTCTATCAGATATTAACTTTTTAAGTTTCTTGCCAGTTTGGGTTTCAGCTTCATTCTTAAAAATAATAAATTTTTCTCGAGCATCATCTTTAGTTTTAAGTAAGTAAACATAACAATATTTGCTATAATCATCTATAAAGGTGATAAAATATTTTTTCATGTCTTTGGTCAACACACCATTAAATTCACAAATCTCAGTATGATTTAAATCAAGCAGCTCAGTATTTCTATTAACTGATAGAAAAAGTTTCCTTGTTTGTTTAGTTGTTGCACATGCTTGACATTTTTTACTATGATCTAAAGAGTGTTTTGGAATCATATTAAGATTCATCATTCTTTTTACAGAACTAAAATTAATATGACCAAGACGTTTGTGTCAAATATCAGATGATTCAATATTATAACTAACAGGATAATCAGAAACAAAATTTTTATTTTTTTAAGAACTAAAAACAGGTTTTGCTCTAACCTTATACATTCCATCAGAATCATAGCCTTTAAAGATAAAAGATCCAGCATGTGACATAACTACTTTATTACATTTAAAAGATAACTCATAACCCTCCCTAATTAAACATTAACCACTAATAACATTATGTGGAACAGTAGGAACATGATGCATCCTATGTAATGATAGAACTCACCCTGAAGAAAACTTCAGGTCCACTCGTCCATATCCTAACACTTTAGATGCAGTTTGACTCCCCATCTTTACAATATTTCCATTTGTAGGCTAGTACGACACAAACAACAATTTGTTAACACAAATGTGTACGCTTTCACCAGTGTCTACCAACCACTCATTTGGTTCATAAATATTTAGTAATTCAGGGTTAATAGAAACATACCCTTATATGGACCCAGTAGGCTCAGTCATAACCATGTTAACCTGAGGCACACTAGTAGACCCCGGATTAGCTTTAGCTTTCTTTGTAGGACAAGCTTTAGCCCAATGTCCAGCCTGTCCATAATTCCAAAATAGTTTGTTTGCTTTTGGTTTCCTTTGGATCTTAGATTTGACTTTGATTTTGTCATCAGAGTTGTCATTAGGTTTGTTTTTAATTTTTTTTCCCATAAGTTATCACATTTACTTTAGATTAGTGCTAAACTAGTACAACATGTTTTTGATTCTTATGCTCTTCCTCAATAGCTATGGCAATCATCAAGATTTTTTTTTTCTTACGATGCTTGAGAGACATTCCAAAAGTCTCCCAAGAATTAGAAAACTTCTCAATGATTACCATAACTTGAAATTTTTCAGGAAGCTCCATTTCAGTTTCTCGCAGAGCATGAAGAATGAACACAAGTTCATATGCTTATTCTGTTACAGATTTACCCTCGACCATTCAAAACTTTAAGAACTTGGATACATAATATTCTCAAGATCGAGGTTGTAAAACCCCATAAATTTTGAAATATTATAGAAAATAATATTAAATAAGTTTTTATCATGATAAATATTATTTATTGATGAATGAGCATGTTAGTAATCGATTTGAGATCAATAAAGCGCGTATATAAGAGTAAACGAGTGAAAATATGCACATATATGCACAAAACTGTAAACAGTTTTGTGTTTTGATCGGCCGACAGACCCAAGATGATAGTTTGACCGATGATGCCCAATCGACTGACCGACGCTTTGTGGTCAGTCGACCGACATGGTCAATTCCAGAATCCCAGTTTGAGTTGGATTTCGGGTCTTTTTGTATTGGTTCGGGTTTGTTAGTATATATATGGATATGTTTCACAAAAAATTATCTTTTACGTTATATTTTTGAACCCTAGCAACCACCCTCTCCCTTTAAAAACCCTAAAGCATATTTTGGTGAATTTTGAGAGTTTTGTGAAGCAAATACAGAGAAGAGGGCGAGATCGTCGGCGTTTGGCGAGGGAGGACTTGTTTGCTTGCACCCTTGGATTTTCCATTAGAGTTTTGAGGCGAGTTTCATCTCCTCCAATCTCATCCCTGTTTTTAATTGATATTATTAAGTTTTATTTGGTTTTTGTTTTGAGCCTTAAAACCTAGTTTAAGTATAAAGATTGTTCTTTTAGACTATAAGATACAAAGATTTGATCTTTTTGATTTAAAAAGGTATAACACAGATTCTCAGTTGTGGATTTAAAGTTTTGAACATGATTTAACATGAGGTTTGATTAAAATAGGTGTTTTCATAAAAATCTTACACATATGACACATATGAACATGTTAGGGTTTGTGATTTCCCCCCATACATTTATATCTGTGTTTTAGTAAGGTAACATGAACCTTAAATTCATTAAAACAAGTCTATACATATGTATTTTTGTGAAGTTTTTGATTTTTGTATGAAAACTAGAGATCTACAGGAAGTTGAGGTCTGGCTTCTGGTCGGTTGACCGAAGCACAAGTGTCGGTCGTCCAGTCATGTTGGTTGTTGCATGCGCATGCCTTGTGCATGCAACCGGTCAACCGATGGGTGTCAATCGGTCGACCGGTCTGTGTGAGATTATGAAGTATGTTTTTTTACCATGTGAGTTCATTGTGAACATAAGATTTGGGTCCGCACTTTGAGACACATGCTTGACCATTGGAGTACATGTATTAGGATGCGTTCGTATGAGTATTTGGAGGTACATAATAAATATTTTGTTTGATCACGTAGAGTTTGACATATATTGCATTTCATGATTGTGTGGATGCCTGAGTTGGGTAGTTGGTATTCCTTCAATGAGACCACGGCTGGACTACACTCAAAGTGCATCAGTTTATACCCCATAATGAGATCGTGGCTAGACGACACTCTATGTTGCATCATTCTGAAATAGGGGGATATTCCTATTTCCACAAAGCGATTGTGTAAGGTGGTTATTGCCACATGATATTGTGAGCGCCTTACAAAAGTATCATTATTCCAGATAGAGAAATATACAGTTTGTATTCATGCTCCCATGTTAGTTACCCAAGAATCGGGTGTATTACTGAGATTTGCATACACGACATTTTTCATGCGAGATTCATTTTGCTGGATGCTTATTCTTATGACTGCACCATCTACTCGAGGGTAGTATGAGGATTTGACATGACTTATATTGGTTGAGGTTTGGAGTTGTATTGCTTTTATTTACTGTTTTATTCATAGAATTTAGAGTTGGTATTTAGCGATTCACAACTTGAGACATGGTATATATATGAGGGTTTTTTTATTTGGATTATTTCGCTCGACATACTAATTCTTGTGTTGTGGATTTCTAAATATCAATTTCCGTTTAGTCCAGGATAGATGTTCATATATTTATACTATGTACTAACTTGTATTTTTTTTATATACTCTTAACCCCCCTGGGGGCGGTGGAGATGATCTCACTAGCGCTTTGATGCTCGTTGCTTCCCCTCTTTTCAGGTAGCGAGCCAGGCGCACAGAGAGTCGTAAGTTGATGGAGTTTCGGCTTAATCTCCATCTTTATTTACATTAGTAGTTATTTATGCACCACAGTAGTTTATTATTTATTTTCAAACATTTAGAGCTGTATTACATTTTTGGAAAGGCAGAGTACCTTAGTAGCATTTCCATTGACTCTATGTATTAAGTCATTTTATATTTGTTCCAGTATTAGTTGTATTTTATTTATTTTAGTTAGGAACATGATTATTGACTATTTCTAGATATCTCTTCTTTATATATCATGTTCATTACATTATTACCTTTATTTCCTGTTTTGTACCTACACCTGTTGTTTGATTCCACTAGAGAGATATTACTGTGATGGTAAAACATGTTATTGCACAGTGTGGGTGCATGGCATGTTTAACATCCTTGTGTTCACCTTGGACTGCAGTCTTGTGTGAGACCAGGGGCATCACATATGTCTTCAATATTATATTTTATGTCCAGCTCATCCCATTATACCTTTGCAGTGGCTGAAGAAGAACAATAGACTCGAAGAGCACGTTGGACAGAGCTAACAAAATGCATCCTCTGGCTATTTGGTTCTTCTCCGTCCACTGTATAATTTTATCTTTACTATTAGGATATTTTTCATCTAGTTTTGGGCATTCTATTAATATCATTGCCAGCATCCCCTTAGTCGTCAGCCAGAT
This sequence comes from Asparagus officinalis, assembly GCF_001876935.1. Lineage (NCBI taxonomy): Eukaryota > Viridiplantae > Streptophyta > Magnoliopsida > Asparagales > Asparagaceae > Asparagus > Asparagus officinalis. The sequence continues at coordinate 127,365,143 of NC_033800.1, forward strand.
CTTCATACATTGTTGCCAATGTTTGAAGAACTATCCAACGAACTTTTTTGGTATTCCAGACATGTCCATTTTAGAGGCATATGAACCAACTCTAGAAACAGACGACATAACTTTAATTAAATATAGTTTTTTTAAGATTGTTGGGAAAAACAAGCATAAAAACAGGTTCAAAGTGGTACAGAATAAATCATATAGGAATGAAAGAAAAGAACAGAAAGATAGAAACATCATATTAAAACACTTCAAATTTAAAATACTTTACAGAAGTGCCGAGTCGCCCAATTAACAGAGGACTAGGCTTGAAGAAACTATGCCCCACCTACGGTAGCATTATGTCTGCACAATACTTCCGAGGATGAGACGACTGTAGTCCAAAGAAGCGCTCTCTTCTTATGAAAACCACGACTACTTCTTCACTTTGCTAGAATCTTCAATACTTAACAACTTATAAAATTATTGAAAGAAGAAGAAGATATGAGATTTTATTTTTCTGTGTGTTTCAAATGATCAGAAAAAGCCCTTTTATAAGATTCACGAGAGACAAAAATTTGAATTCTAGTTATTCTAATATTTGTAACGTCTGCAATAAAACCTATTTAATCCTTGTAACGTTTGTAACGTATGAAACATTCACCTGGTTTTAAGTGAGCACATGCAAAACGTTTAAGCTCGTTTAAAGCACAGCACGTGTCAGCACATACGCCGAGCTCGCTTGCACAAGTTCGCGCGCCCGAGCCCACTTGCACGAGCCCGCGCGCCCAAGCTCGCACGCACATCCCGCTCACTTGCTCGCATGCTCGCTTATATGCTAATACAAGTGTATAATATTAACACCTTTGTTATACTATGTATAACACGTTTGTTAATTTAAACCAACTAAAAGGCATTTAATTAGCCAATGTGGGGCTAAAACTCACATACTATTTATTAAACACATTTTAATTTTCATCTATAGAGTCTAATCATTAAATAATATATTTTCATAAAAATCCTCTAAGATTCATTTATTTCAATAGTTTTCACATGAGATTACTCATCTCGAATTCTTTGACCTGAGCTCAGGATTCTCGTGCATCCTACTCTTGATTCTGACCATCCAAGCTACGAACTCCGACTCCTTCGCTCGTCAGAGAAGTCCTCTAGTTTTAGATTTTGATAAAGATCTGGACCTGATTGAGTAGAGAGTGATGAGGAGGAAGAGGATTAGAGCTGAAGACATGGAGAACTCCATGGCTTTGAGATTCTCAGATTTTTAGGGATTTAATTAATGGGACTGAGGATAGTAAGAGAGGATATTAGTGGTGGGGGCAATTTGGGAGAAGCAAACCACATTTTTGAGTTAGGTTTATTTATTTTGGATTATGGGCCCCTTCATCAGTGATGGGTAACATTAGCGATGGGCTGAGATCCCATGGCCAATGCCAGCATTGACAACGAGAAGTCAGTGACGGACAGCTACCCGTCGTCCGTTGCTGATCCCCCGTCGCCAAATCCTGGTTTTTTTACTAGTTATAAGTATCATACTTCCTTTAAAAATACGGGTTTAGAAAATATTTTCATGGTCAATATTACCTTTCACTATTTTAAATATTTTATTTAAATCTTAAGTTATTCTAATCATAATTATTTCCTATCCTAATCTCATGTGAACTATCTACAGCTCAACAATTTAAAAAAATAAGTTTAAAATTGCACAAAATACCCTCAAAACTTTAAATTTTCACAAAACATTTTGATATTTCAAAACTTAAAATAACAAATATGAACCTAAAAATTAACAGCCGCCTCTGAAAATCGGCAATTCCTTCAATGTTTCAAAAATTATAGAAACACCCTCAAAAGTTTAAATGATAAAAAAACACCCTAAATTTTGAAATTTCAAACTTGTAAACAACAAAGATGAATTCAATGGATTACCATCTTGTCTTATTAGCTTTAATTATTTATCTTCCTTTTATAATGCTATTTTTTTCAATTTTTTTTGCTTTTGTAATACTATAATTTCTCAGGTCAAGCTTGATTTCATGTCGGTCCAAATAATATGATAATTCAAATTGGTTTTGGATTATATTTGGTTTTTACCAATTCAATTAACAAGAAATTTTAGATTGGGTTTAGCTCATTTAAACAAACATCAAAGAAAATATATAATCACAATGCTAAAGTTTAGAGATATAAATGAGCAAAAACCATCAAAGTGTAACCGAGGAACAAATTTTAGTAATGAAATAAACCAAAAATATTTAATCATGGTATTTAACCACATGCATTGCACGTGCATAGAACCTAGTTCTCTCAAAATTGCATGCTGAACTTTCATTGGGAGGACAGTAACAGAATTTCCCCTCTATATGTCACGGGTAAGGCTTAGAACTGCATGCTCATATGCACGTGGTTTTTGAAAAAAGTCAAGCTCATTTCTGCCAAAAATAAAAGAATATTTATATCTGTATCAAAATATCTTAGGACTCATATTAATGTCCACCAAAAGCCCTAAATTTTGGCATCAAGCATGCACTTGTTTCCTATATGCTTGCTCTTGTTTGTTTATGCCTAACTCTTGTAACACCTTCCAATAGCAAAGACTAACTAATAAATGCGATTGATGAGCTTAATTCTTTTGCTTTCATTTCCTCCACTTAAGCTATACATTATGCTTAAGATCACCAAAAAAATATGAGCAAAAAGGAAGGGGAGTCTCGTCAGTGCATCTTGCGGGGATCTTGAATCATGCCCATTATGGTCAGATCCACCAATTAGAGAACAAATTAGTTCTTATCTTTTGTCTCATTACCTCAAATTATCCACCGGCTCCCCTTTATTGTCAAACTCTATCATTGGTTATGAAATATTATTTAGGTGATGTGTTGTTTTTTGACTTGATGGTCTCATTTTGAAGGATTTGGCAGCCAATGACACCTCTTAAATTTGGATAGGAGAAGTTGCAAAGTTATCATATAAATATAGGAGGCCCCATGTTAATGGGTAAGAGTGTAACATATCCTTCTTTGCATGATGAATTGAACAAGATATACCTAATCTCTTGAGTTAATTTGGATGGGAGTATTTACAAAGTTGTCATATCCATATGGGAACTCTATGTTAATGGAAAATTTAGGTATGTACTTCTTCGCATGATACACTATGACACAAATCTACCTAAGTTTTTTTTTTGATTTTAAGTTTTTTTTTTTTTTGATTTGCATGGTGTGAATTTTGCCCTTAGGACAATTGTCATGTTTCAATTATACCTCTTGCTTTTCTGGGGCTATTTGATTCGGAAAAATTTATGAATTTGTTAGTGAAATTTTTATGGGGGTGGAAAGGCAAGCAAGTGAACAAAAAGTGTGTCTTATTACATAATAGGATTCTTAATATGTTGTATGATTTTTGAAAAAAATGTAGAAATGGTTCCTACAAAATACAAAAAGCACCCAAATTCTAAGATTTGCCAAATCATCTATTTTATAGAGGAATTGGGGTTAACAACTGATAGTACACCTTATCTCACCAAAGGTAATCATAAACAAGATTTCTCTTTTTTAAAGGTTTGAACCAAACAAGAGACTAGACATTCTAAAATTTGCATGTCTGTTATCATGTTGAACCACAACACAGAATTAGCATTTTCAAAATACTCATGGAAATCAAGGATTTGGTTTCTTGATAGGGATTCCATTTCCTATATATCAAGGAGATGAACTAAACATCCCTCTGTATATTCTGGTTTACGAAAGGATATTCTCTTGTGAGTAAGGGTCCACTCACGTGAAGACTTTCACGTGGGTGAAAGAAAAAAAAAATTCACAGTTGTGTTAAGAATCCAGCGGGTAAAAGAGGCCCACCCGAACATGGCCTATAAATACACATTGGATTATAGGGTTTTAGATGTGCAAGTACCAGGGGGAGGAGAAAATTTGTGCGGCGGCTGCAAAGGTGCGAAGTTGGGAAAAACAGAAGCTAAAGGAGCGGCGTACAGTGCAACACAGAGACTTTGTATGTGGATTTCTATGCAGTCCTTTTGTGTTCTTTTGAAAGAGATTTTGTGTGAGGGATCTGAGAGTTAGTTTGAGGGTTTAGTTTGTGAAATTGTAAACCTGAGTTGTATCTCTCCCTCTAATAGTAGATCTCCCCCTCCTTGCCCCGTGGACGTAGGCAGTTTGCCGAACCACGTAAAATCGTTTGTTTGTGTTTGTAGCCATTGTAATAGTTTTTAGGATCACTCGACAAGTCAGTCCTAGAACTGATGAGAGGAAGAACCGATATCTCACTTTGTTGATATATTTGCTTCAGATTCTTGTCTCCTTGGTGAGACGGGAATTCTTATTGGGATCTTTCTCTCTGATTGTGCACCAGAAACTCTGCCGAAATTTCCGCTGCGCACAACAAGTGGTATCAGAGCTCGGGCTACGCTTGGGCTATTTGGAGGAGTAGATCGATTTGAAAGCTCGTCTAGGGCTTTGTTTGGTGATAAGCTACGCTTGGGCTATTTGGAGGAGTAGATCGATTTGAAAGCTCGTCTAGGGCTTTGTTTGGTGATAAAAGTGTGATCTTTTGGTAAAAGACTCTATCTTTTCAGTTTTGGATCTATTCTTCGTTCGTTGGTGTGTTGAGAAAGATGTCGGGGAAAGAAGGTGCTTCGGGTGTCAAGGGTGGTGCTTCTGGCGCGAAGACCATTCAGAGTTTGAATATCCACTCTATGAAGATAGATGTGAAAAATTTAATGGCACAAATAACTTTGGATTATGGAGATGCGAGGTTTTGGATGCGCTGAACGCGCAGAATTTGGAGGATACTTTGGAGTTAGATGGCAAGCCAGATGAGATTGAAGAGAGGGTTTGGAAGAAGATGAATCAAACGGCGTGTGGTGTGATTAGGTCTTGTTTGACCCAAGATCTAAAATATGATGTGATGAATGAGACTTCTGCAAAGAAGATTTGGGAGATTCTAGAAAGCAAGTATCTGACAAAGAGTATTGAGAACCGCTTGCATTTGAAGAGGAGACTTTATCGTTTCCAGTTGAAGAAGGGAACCTTAATTAGAGATCACATGAACACCTACACAAAACTTCTTGTGGATTTGGCGAATGTGGATGTCATGATTGAAGATGAGGACAAGGTGTTGTTGTTGTTGAGTTCCTTGCCCGACGAGGAATATGAGACCTTCGTCCTTACTTTAATTAATGGGAAGGCAACCCTTTCGTATAGTGAGATCACCGCTGCACTTGTGAATTATCAGCTTCGAAAGAAGGATAAGGAGGCTTCAGTTGAGCCGGTAGTGGAGGCATTAATCGCAAGAGGGAAGGGTCCAAACCGAAAGAATTAGAAGTCACAGTCTAGAGTAGGACATCCTACAATTAGAAAAGATCAGTGTGCTTGGTGCAAGGAGACTGGTCATTGAAAGAAAGACTACCCAAAGCTCGACGAATGGATGAAGAATAAGCAGAAGGGAAAAGGGAAGCAACCATCATCAGAAGCAAACATCGTATCGGATGGTAATAATTCTGACTCTTCTATTTATTCACTTTCTATCAGTCCTACAGATAGCTATTCGGAGGAATCAAAATGGATGTTGGATAGTGGTGCGACCTATCATGTGTATCCTAGAAGGGAATGGTTCTCTAGTTTTGAGAAGCTGGATAGTGGTGTGGTATACATAGCTGATAATCGTGCATGCCAGATCCTTGGGGTAGGAAGAATTCGCATCAAGATGTTTGACGGGACTGTTGGAGAGTTAAACGATGTGAGATATGTTCCTTCTTTGAGAAAGAACTTGATCTCGATTGGAGCTTTGGTTGAGATATGTTCCTTCTTTGAGAAAGAACTTGATCTCGATTGGAGCTTTGGTTGGAGAGGGTCTGAAGGTTCATGTTGAGGACATGGTTCTTGGTTGGAGAGGGTCTGAAGGTTCATGTTGAGGACATGGTTCTCGAGATTGCGAGAGACTCTCGTATTTTAATGAAGGGCGTCAGGAGGAATAACCTGTATTACTTGACTGGAGATATAGTGGCAGGTGGAGAGCTAATGATTTCTGTTGATTCGACTAGACTGTGACATTTGGGGCTTGGCCATTTCAGTATTGATATCTCGCATAGATTGAAAGAGGGTGCAAAGACCTGCAGTTTGAAGTCCAGTGAACATGTTGATGTGAACAAGAAGACTGAGGTGAAGTTTGGCAACTCTATTCACCATGCTAAGGGTCGTTCTAGAGGAGTTCACATGGATGTTTGGGGGCCTTCCAATAGGGCATCATTGGGAGGTAATAGACGTTTGGTTTTCTTTGTTGGTGGCTGTTCTAGGCGTGTTTGGATTGTAACCAAATCCCCTTTAGAGAAAGTCCTAGTAGTATCTAACAGATTAAAGAAGTGTGTGATAGACAGAGAGGTGAAGGTACTACATTCTGGTTTTGGTAGGAGGTACAAGATGGACCTGTTTCTGTATTGGAGCCGAGCTCACGGCATTTTAAGACACTTCGTTAGAAAGGAAATCTTGGGGCAACTTGATAGGATAGCAAATTTGGAGAACCGTGCCTTGCTGGAGGAGGATCGATGTTTGTGGTCGAGTAATGGTTTGCAGAAGAGGTCCTGGATTGAGGCTTCGACATATTTGAGTCATCCTATTAAAGAGTTGTCAACTGCTGTGATTGGAGATAAAACTCCATTGGAAGATAGGTCTGGTAGTGTCACTTTGGTTGAGGCTTTGATGAGGAAGCCAATTGGCTCTCAGCAGGTGGAGAGTTTTGGACAGACCTTAGATGTATCGTAGCGGGTGGAGATTGATACTACTCCACATTAGGTGAAGATTACTCCATATCATACTGTATTGTTTGGGATTCCAGCTAAGGTGACACAGTTTGGAGATCATTTGGTTTTGGATGCAGATGATGAGTTGAGTTTTGATTCGAATGCAGCTGGCAGACACAGTTTGGATATGACCATTGGTTTACCTTAGGTGGAGGTGTTTGAGGCCATTGGAGGTGCTATCAGCCACAGAGTAGATGATATTGGAGAAGGGTTGCGAACTCTTCTATTGAATTGAGGTCGTTCGCAACCATTTTGGTGAACTACGTTCGGCTTGATTCCTTGGGCAAGAGGATACGTAGACAGTCTTTATGATGCAGCCGGGTTGGATTTTGATGGGGGTGAGATCGATTTGGTGAGTTGATACCGACATTTGGAGAGTGTTCGCATTCTCATTTGGGTCTCGATTTGTTGTGGATTGAGTCTGTTGTCGTGAATCGTTTCACTTCGTACTGGACGTAACAAGTGAGATATTTGGTTTGGTTGGTGTCGGCTCAGTTTTGGAAAAACTTCACCGAGGTGGAGAATTATGAGTAGGGTCTACTCACGTGAAGACTTTCACGTGGGTGAAAGACAAAAAATTCACAGTTGTGCTAAGAATCCAACGGGTAAAAGAGGCCCACCCGAACATGGCCTATAAATACACATTGGATTATAGGGTTTTAGATGTGCAAGTACCAGGGGGAGGAGAAAATTTGTGCGGCGGCTGCAAAGGTGCGAAGTTGGGAAAAACAGAAGCTAAAGGAGCAGCGTACAGTGCAACACAGAGACTTTGTGTGTGGATTTCTGTGCGTCCCGAAGCACACTCAAACACACTATATGATCACGGAGTTCGGACCTTCCGTCCTACGTCTCCGCTCCCCACTCCCGGGGAGAAATCCACTAACACAATCCGGTTTGGAAGCCGGAACTTCTTCTACACACTCGGTTTTCTAGCTAACCAAAAACTCTACAACTCACACTCTTGCAATCACACTCTACACCCACTAAGTGTTGGACCTAGCCGTGTCTCCCTCAAGTGCTCGGTTACAACCTCTCCCTAGGCACGTCAACCGACGCCACTCCTCTTGGGACGATCCCCGACTCTCACCACACACTCCTCACTCGGTGTACAAGTGTATTACAAAGTGATTCTCACAATAAGCACAAATATGACATATGATTGTTCTCAAAACAAGGTGAGAACTCAATTAAGCTCACTCTCAATGTCACAAACCCACAACCCTAAATTATACTATGAATGTAAATACAATAAGCTCAATAGGTTGTGTGTGAATCAAAGAGATAAAACAATATAAACTCAATATGAAATCTAGCTTATGAAATTAAGAACAAACTTATAAAATGCTAGAATTGAGTTTAAGGGAACTTCTCTATAGATGATAAGAGAGAGGGAGAAGAGTGATTGCTCAAACACCAAATGATGATCTCCACTTGCTCTTGTGAAATTGTCTTCACAAACCAAAATACTCAAATGCTTAAAAGCTCCTTAAACCAAACTTAAACAAACACTAAACAAGTTTAAACCCTTGTTTAAAAACTTCTTTTAAAAACTTCTTAGCAACTTGAAAGAGAGCAGCAATAGCGTATATATACCCTCTAAAGATCTTAGCAAAAACCCCCAAAACAAATGACAAAACAGCCCCCAGAGAAACACCGGACCGGTCGACCGACAGCTTTCTGTCGCTCAGTGAACTTTTGACCTTAGGTTCGGTCGACCGGTGCGGTCGACCGAAATCTGACATATTCAAAAACTGTTTTGCTGATTTTAAAACCCTGTTTAAAAATATCAAATAAATTCAGAAAAATGTAAAACTTTGGGGAATGATTGTAGACATGATAATACACATGCTACAAAAACTGGTTTTCTAAAAAGACTTCCCAAATGAGAAATATCATCATTTTGCAAAATAGTCCAAAACATGAAAATGTAAACATATGAATCTTGACATTTTAGCTTAACCATGTTTTGAAACATTACAAAATGATTTTGTAGACTTAATAAAAGATGTATATAATTATTGTTAAGTCTATAAACCAAGAAAACAATATTTTCACAAATACAATAGAAAGTAAAACGTATGAGTATGTATATGAAAATATATTTGTTTCGTATCTATGAAGTTAAACCAAAACAACTTATCCACATAGAAAACAAGCATGTATACATAATTTTTGGAATTTATTTGTAAAAACTTTGTTTGTGGATAAAACTAAAAGCCAAGATGTATATGTATATAACTATATATATATATACTAAGAAACTAATAAATGTGTGTGTGAATATAATATTGAGCTTAGAGTATATAACACACATAATATAAACCTATACTAAATATACCCAAGCTTGATCTTGATCTTCATTGTAGCTCAACTTGGTACACATGCGGATGAAGCTTGAACTTGATCTTTAACTTTGAATTTGCAAGGCTTCACCGACATTCCGCCAACCTCCTTTGGATATGATCGTTGAAGCTCTATTCCATCCATCCTCCAACAACGTTGTTTGTCTATAAAACATAGGAATGCACAAACACTAGACAAACAACATTAGTAATAAATTGTTTGTTAAACATCATCAAAACAAGAAGGCCAACAAAATACACATTGGATTATAAGGTTTTAGGTGTGCAAGTACCAGGGGGAGGAGAAAATTTGTGCGGCGGCTGCAAAGGTGCGAAGTTGGGAAAAACAGAAGCTAAAGGAGCAGCGTACAGTGCAACACATAGACTTTGTGTGTGGATTTCTGTGCGTCCTTTTGTGTTCTTTTGAAAGAGATTTTGTGTGAGGGATCTGAGAGTTAGTTTGAGGGTTTAGTTTGTGAAATTGTAAACCCGAGTTGTATCTCTCCCTCTAATAGTAGATCTTCTCCTCCTTGCCCTGTGGACGTAGGCAATTTGCCGAACCACGTAAAATTATTTGTTTGTGTTTGTGGCCATTGTAATAGTTTTTAGGATCCCTCGACAAGCCAGTCCTAGAACTGATGAGAGGAAGAGCCGATATCTCACTTTGTTGAGATATTCGCTTCAGATTATTGTCTCCTTGGTGAGACGAGAATTCTTATTAGGATCTTTCTCTCTGATTGTGCACCAGAAACTCTGCCGAAATTTTCGCTGTGCACAACAATGAATATATAATATGTACTCATATGATGATCACAGCACTAATTTTGTATTATTTCTTTTATGTTGGGGGGAAAAAACACTTTAAATGTGTCCGCATCCAATTATTGATCTATGTTCAAAAGAGCAACGTTAGGTTAAAGAAGCAATTGACAACAAGGGAACAAAACTAATTTTCTAATAACTTGTGAGGTCATCCGCAAGCTGCTATTTAATTAACCCCATTGGATCATTCTATTTGATTTATATTGCTTGCACTTCGACAAAATTTCACATAAGTTGAGCTTGATAGAGTAGTAGCCATTAGAAAATTGCTCATTACTCTCTATCAACCAACCAAAAAGACAATAACGTCACCCTGATAAACATTATTTACCTATCAAAACTTTCCCCTGTTCATCTCTACTTATGCACGAATTTTGATGCAAGTAAATAGGTCACACTTATGTCCTGTTTGGATGGAGGGTAGAGAGGGGGAGGGGAAGAGAAATAAGGCTTTCACCTTATTTGAGAGTTTTTTAAGGAGGGTAAAGAGGAGGAAGGAAGGGGAAATGAGGTTAAAATTGCTTGGTTTTCTTTCCCCCCCGATTTGGGCGGTAGAGGATGGTAAATGAGGGTAAAAGGGTGTAATGACATTCTTACCCCCATCAAAACAAATAAAAGGCCTGATGTGTTATTAGTATAAAGTCATTTATGTAAATTTACATATATTTAATTCCTTTCACCTTCATTCACCTTACTCAACTCCCAAACAACATATTACAATTCCCTTCCCTCCCATTCCCTTCCCTTCCCATTGTTTACCTTTCCTTCCCTTCCCTTAGTAAACTCCCAAACACACCATTAGTATACGCACAAGAGGCAGTTGCTTTCCATGCTTTTCATTTATTATTATTATTATTAGTTAATCATTAAATTATTCAAGAGGCATTTAATCAATGAAGATAAGATTACCATCTTCTCAAACTTTACGCCGATTATGACATATATATTGTCTAAATAATCCCTTTCCATGTCCACTTACTGTTTGATCTCAACGTCAAATTCTCACGTCATCAACTCGCACAAACATAACTTCAAGCGAAGAAACCAATATGCTCATAAAATCACCATCCTAAAAATGAAACATAATTTACATAAAATAGTTTTCACAAAAAGAAAAGAAAAATCCAATGCCCACCACGCAAAAATCGCCGACTTACACAAGGGGAAGGAAAGCCTAATATGTAGAGCTAAATGACGATTTTGTCCCTGATTAAGCAATTTTTAGTTATAAATATTTATACGTAATCTTCGACTCTAAATCATTGTGCAATTAGCGAAGCCTGGGTCTGTTCATTTCCGGACCCGAACCCGCCACAAACCGTAACGGTCGACGGAAACGACAACCGCTGAAAAACCAAAACCCGTCTAATCTCCGACAGTCGATCCCGAAGAACCCTCGACTCACACCGGAGCCGGTCGTTGTCGGACCTAACAAGCATGTTCTGTTGCAAAACAAACCCGACCCGGTTCGAGAGCTCCGCGTTCAGCAACCTCAGCCTGCTGACGTGGCG
>NC_033800.1:127376631-127379085 GCF_001876935.1 Asparagus officinalis
GGTTCGATATCATGCGCCGGATTCTACGCTGCTCGGTGAGCGGGTCGGGTTGGCTGGGAGTGGGTTTAGGGTCGGACCCGGACTCCAACATGATGTCGGGGTTCAAGGAAATTAGGACTAGAGGGTAGTAGAGAGAGTGGGAAAAGGGAAGAACAGCGTTGGAGGGGAAGGGTATTTATTGACGGAGGGATGGGGGAGAGTGGGGCCCACAGCAGAGAAACTAAGATGACGTGGCAGGTTTCGAGGGGTTGTACGAAGGAGCATGGGGTTGCTTTGGAGTCAGATCGCACGAGCCAAGTTTTTAAAACTGAGGAGTTTTAGGAGTTGATGCGCGCAGAACCGTAGCCCACTACGAGCTAGATAAAGTCGGCCCCACTCGTCAATAAGGGGTGGATAAGTGGGTGAGTACAATCGCAGACTAGTTCGGAATGATGTAAGCATATATTGGGCCGCAAATTTCAGCTCAATAATGAAGGACACGGCCCAATGGGGGTGTGGGGGCGTGGGCGTAATAATAGTGAAACTTTGGAGAACTTGTAGTAGGAAGAGATGGTGTTTGAAAAGATAATTGAGAAGAGCACTTTGTGTTCGAAAAGATAATTGAGAAGAGCACTTTGTGAAGTGCATTTATCTTATAAAGCCTTCCTATCTAAGAAAAAAAATACTGAGTGAGAAGTAGGGCCGGTGCAAACAAATCAGATAAGGATCATATACTTAAGCTTTCACATCAGTTGAACAATTACAGATATAAATACGAATACGTTATGGTATAAAAGACTCACGTCTGTACCCACTAAGAAGTGCATATATGAACCAAATAAGAGAAAAATATATACTAAGAAGTGCATATATGAATCAAATAAGAGAAAAAGTATACGGGTACAAAGCAGATATGATGAAAACATATTAAATTGAAATATATAAGTCATGTGATATTGTCACGCCCTGCTTCTCAAAATACCAGGGAATCGGAACGTGAACAAGCCCGCGGCGTATTAGACTGAGGAGAGATAAGTGCTAGATCTCTTCTTCTCAATCTAATACGCTAAGCGTCTGAAAATAAAACAATGCGAAGTCACAGGTCCCCGATCACAGATTAGCAAGAATATAATGAACAACACAAGACAGAAAGATCCATATCACAAATATAATATCATCCCAGACATAATATTCGGATCATCATGCCCTTATACAAGACTATCTGAACGAGATACTGGAAAATATAAAATACAATAATCCAGTGGAAAGAAATGCTATAAAAAGAAAACTAAGATCAAATAACTAAGCTTTAGCTTCTTCTGCTACACCGTCTTCAAGGCACTCCTGCTGAGAATCATCTGGCTCCTGTATAGCTCCGAACTGAACCTGTCCGTCTCTTAAATCTGAAGTACACCAGAGAAAACAGGTGTACGTCAGCGTGTAGGGCACACAGCAAGATCCCACTCGGGAAAATAATAATACAGTCGAATGACCAATGCAAGGACAGTAATAACAAATAGAAACATGCAGCTGAAACACTAACAAGCTAGATATAATCCATCACTAGAGTATAATAATCAGGAGAAGACATAAACATCCGAGTAACAAGATCATACAGCTAGCCATCCTATAATCATCCACATAACAAGGTCATACAACTAGATGGGATTAATATTTAAAAATCTACAGCTCGAGACGTAGTACGTCGAGCGAAATAATCCAAACAAGGAAACCCTCATGTATATACCATATGTCTCGAATTGTAAATAATTAAATATTAATCTCGATCTATGTATGAAAAGAAGTACAACCGGCCTACATCTCACAAGAATCATACTTAACCAAGAATCGAGATCATGTAACTAACTATCCCATCACTCATCTCAAATAATCACAATCTCAATATCACTGCTCCTCAGACCCACCCTGGTGACTACACAAACTTCACCGGCGCGAGCCCGGAATATGCATCAACAATCACAATATCTCATCTCCTCAGACCCACCCCGGTGATTACACAAACTTCACCAGCGCGAGCCTGGAATATACATCAACAATCCCAACCGCTCACATGGACCAAGACTTCTCACCCCAATTCTCGTAATTCCAGGTCAACTACACACGGGATTCTAGATCCTAACTGTGTCATACAGGTCACTATAGTCATAAACTCCTAATGATTCTCAATCACAACATGAAACAATCAATGCAACAAATCATGTGCAATAATATCATAGCATATCAGATAATCAAAATAAGAATTATAAATCATAAACAGCATCTACATAATTCAGAAAATAATCTTTTTCTAAATAAATTCATTTTAAATTATTTCACTTAACAATTAATCTAAACTAATTCATTTCCAAAATAAATTCTTTTAAATTATTATAATTATCTAAAAATGATTCTTCTGTCGAATTAAATTCTTTTAATTCATTATAATTATTCCAAAAATACTATTTATCACATATC
>NC_033800.1:127379329-127394298 GCF_001876935.1 Asparagus officinalis
AATACTAAAGAGATACAAAATACACTGATCAAATAGAAATGGAAGGTAGTACAAAAGAAAACGGATGACCAATAACTAAGCTTCAGCTTCTTCTGCTCCGTCTGCAGGGCGCTCCTGCTGAGAATCCTCTGGCTCCTAATGATCTCCCAGCTGAACCTGTTCTTCATCTAAGTCTGACGTACACCAGAGAAAACAGTGTACGTCAGCGTGTAGGGCACACAGCAAGATCCCACTCGGGAAAATAATAATACAGTCGAATGACCAATGCAAGGACAGTAATAACAAATAGAAACATGCAGCTGAAACACTAACAAGCTAGATATAATCCATCACTAGAGTATAATAATCAGGAGAAGACATAAACATCCGAGTAACAAGATCATACAGCTAGCCATCCTATAATCATCCACATAACAAGGTCATACAACTAGATGGGATTAATATTTAAAAATCTACAGCTCGAGACGTAGTACGTCGAGCGAAATAATCCAAACAAGGAAACCCTCATGTATATACCATATGTCTCGAATTGTAAATAATTAAATATTAATCTCGATCTATGTATGAAAAGAAGTACAACCGGCCTACATCTCACAAGAATCATACTTAACCAAGAATCGAGATCATGTAACTAACTATCCCATCACTCATCTCAAATAATCACAATCTCAATATCACTGCTCCTCAGACCCACCCTGGTGACTACACAAACTTCACCGGCGCGAGCCCGGAATATGCATCAACAATCACAATATCTCATCTCCTCAGACCCACCCCGGTGACTACACAAACTTCACCAGCGCGAGCCTGGAATATACATCAACAATCACAACCGCTCACATGGACCAAGACTTCTCACCCAATTCTCGTAATTCCAAGTCAACTACGTAAGAGGTTCTAGATCCTAACTGTGTCGTACAGGTCACTATAGTCATGTACTTCTCATGATTCTCAGCATGGAATAATAAATGTAAATTACGTTAAGTGTCAATATCATGAAGTGTGAACAAGGGTTGTGATCACATGTAAGAAACATACGAGAGTAAAGCTATTATTAACAATGCAAGATTTACTACTATTAACAGATGTTTTGCACACGAAAATCAAAATCTCAGGTATTAATTCCAAGAATAATTTCCTTTAAAATTATCTTTCATTATAAAAATCTAAAATAATTCTTTTTCTCAAAACAAATTCTTTTTAAATATTATAAATTCCCTAAAATAAATCCATTATCAAATTAAATCCTTTTAACTTATTATAATTATTCCAAAACACTATTTATCACATATTAATTATTTAGATCAATATTCTTCAGCAAACAACCCACGCAGATTAATACGTCGCAAATACACTATGCAAATAATTCATAACAATGTAAATATTCAACTACGAAACAGGGAGAGAGGGATCTTGTCTTGGGTTTTGTCGATCGAATCGACGCTGATGGTACGGGTCGAATCTGACGCGGGTCGTCGGAGGGACTCCGGCGGAGGGGTTGTCCCTGGTGGACGGGGCAGCGGGTCGACGGCTCGAGCACAATGGGCACGTAATGGGCAAACCGCTACCTGCGGGTGGCAAGGCGCCGCTGTTCGCGCGGCAGAGCATGGCCAGAAGGTCAGCGCGGGGGAGGCGGCTGGCAAGCGCTGGCGGTGGCTTGGATCTGGGAACGAGGGGGAGAGGGAGAACTGCGGGGTTCGGCTTTAGGCTGAGTGGCGCGCGGAAGAGGCGAGGAGGAGTGGTGGTCACGGAAGGTGGTCGAGATGGCAGCGGCTTGAGAGGGCGGGCGGAGGAATGCGAGCGGGAGGAGTTTGTGGTGGAGGAGAGTAGGTGTAGACGGCGGTCAGCGTGAGTGTATCGACTACGTCGGTCAGTTGAGTGACCGAGGGCGGCACTCGGGGCGGAGGAGGCCGGATCTTAAGGGGCTGGCATGTGGGGATTGTTATCTGCCGGTGGTCAGAGGCTCGACGGTCGCGTGAGTTGGGTGTGATATGCGGGCGAGGTTGAGGGTGAGCAGTGCCGGGAGTCTCGACGGGGAGGAGATGAGCTCTTGGAAGCGGCGGCGGGTTTTAGAGGGGTGGAGCTCGGGCTGGGGTGATGGCGAACGCGGGTGATGAAGGCTGAGATGATGAGAGAGAGAAAGAGAGAGAGGAAGAGATGATAATGGGGCGGCAGTGTTTTCTCATGAACAGGAGAGAGAATATATATATATATATATATATATATATATATATATATATATATATATATATATAATATATATATTATATATAATATTTAATATATATTATATATAATATATATATATATATATATATATATTTATATTTATATAAAATATATATATATATATATATATAGAGAGAGAGAGTTAGGGTTTGGTATTTAAATAACAAAAATAATTAAAATAAAATAGTTACAGGTATTTAAAAATTAAACTAATTACATAATAATTATCTACAAATAAAAATATACTTTTTGTGCTAATACAACAGTTGATACGAAATAATCAAAATATACCCATATTATATAATTAAACGAGAATAATTAATAATAAAAATAATTTTACTTAAATGTAAAATCAAATAATTATGGGATAATTACGTACACAGTAAAACGTACTAGTTATACTAATACGACAGATAATATGTAACAATATAAATAATACAATAAATTATACCAAAACACGTAATTAATAATACCATGTATTATATGAAATAATTTGTAATAATACAATATATTATTTAAAATATTACGTAATAGTACCGACAACACAACAAATTAATTTTAGAAATTTTTACCGCACAAAATAAATTTATAAATATCAAAATCATTTAAATAAATATATAATCAGATTTTTAAATCATAAAAAATTATAGGAAATCGAGAAAAATACAAATACTCTTTCAAAATTAATAATTAAATATTTTAAAATACTAAAAAAATTATTTTAACTAGTATTAAAATTCATGGTCCTTACAGATTTAGAGTCCACTAATATGAAGCTAAGAATATATTCAGGTATGAATCCCAATATTTCAATTATGCTTGTATTGTATTGAATAAAGATATTCAATATTCATATTCATATTCTACCGGGTACAGATAAATATATATTGATGGATATTATTTTTGCATGTCAGATGAGAAGTGATTAATGTGAATCTTGTTTGCAAATAAAAAAAAGGATTAATGTGGAGCTTTCATGCAAATCGAAAACAAGAAGAGAGTCCTCTAAAAAAATCATATATAACAAATCATAATGAATTGGATGGCCTTGATATGTCTTGGTTAGAAAATTGAGAAACAACACCTCTCAGGACGCAAGCTTCAACAAATAATTTCTCATTGGTGGTTCATTATTACCATGCAAAAAAGAGTTAGTGGGACATGTAGAATTCGGTAAAGATTTTCCTTTCTGCCCCGAGTAAATAGTGTCTAGAATGGAACAACCAAGAATTCACCGCATGCGGTCGAGTTCTCAACATCAAAACAAACGGACATGCTCCCCGATGTCAATTTACCGCATCATGTGAAAATATTTACCTTTCATGAGTCCCCTCACCTTCATATTGTAACAAATACATTAAATATAAAAGGGTAAATATCAGAAAGCCCTCCCAACTTTGGACGATTGTCGAAAAAACCCATTAACTTTCAAAATATCAGAAAACAGTTCTTAAGTATAGGGATTATAAAAAAAACTTCCATTTAACTTTTATATTTTATAAAAAAAACCTCCCTTTAACTTTGAGATGTTATAAAAAAACTTCCGATAAGC
Organism: Asparagus officinalis; assembly: GCF_001876935.1. NCBI lineage: Eukaryota > Viridiplantae > Streptophyta > Magnoliopsida > Asparagales > Asparagaceae > Asparagus > Asparagus officinalis. The sequence goes on from NC_033800.1 coordinate 127,383,111, forward strand.
CCTAAACTTAAGGAGGGTTTTGTGAGAGTCTCTCATGAAAATCTCATCTATAACTCCCACTCTTTCCTTTCTTCCTCCACACTCTCTTACTCAGCTAAACCCTAAAACAAAGAAAGTACACCCACTCTTCCTATTTTATAGGAGGAAGATGGGATTGGTGTGCCCCCGCTCGAACTAGCTCAAAAAAAAGAGCTCGCGGAAGGGCTAAGGGCGGGGGCTATGGGACATTGGGCAACATAGGAACATGTACTTTGTGCCCCCCCCCACCCCCCCCCCCCCCCCCCCCCCCCAATGCTTCCACTGCACAGCATGCGGCCCTAGCACAAAACCCTCCTTAAGGTTTAGGGCTTATTCGAATTTTTTATAACATCTCAAAGCCTTAAAGCGGAGGCTTATTTTTTATAAAATATAAAAGTTAAATAGGAGTTTTTTTATAATCCCTATACTAAGAACTGTTTTCTTGATATTTGAAGTTAATGGCGTTTTTTCGACAATCGCTCCAAAGGTTTGAGGCGCCTTTCTCGATATTTACCCTTTATATTAATGTATTTGCTTACAATATGAAGGATGAGGGGACTCATGAAGCGTAATATTTTCACATGATGCGGCTAATTGACATCGCGGGAGCATGTCCGCTTTGTTTTTGCATGTTGAGAACTCCGCCGCATGCGCCGGTGTAATTCTTGGTTAGTTCATTCTAGGACACTATTTACTCGGGGCAGAAGGAAAAATCTTTACGAATTCTACATGTCCCACTAACTCTTTTTTTGCATGGTATAATGAACCACCAATGAGAAATATTTGTTGACAGCTTGCGTCCTGAGAGGGTGTCTGTTCTCATTTTCTACCAAGACATATCAAGGCCATCCAATTCATTATTGATTTGTATATATATGCATTTTTTTAGAGCGACTCTCTTCTTGCTATTCGAGTTGCATCGAAAGCCCCTCCACATAAATCCTTTTTTTTAATTTGCCAAACAGATTCACATTAATCCACATTCTCATCTGTACATGCAAAAATAATATCCAATCAATATATATTTATCTGTCCCTAGAATATGAATTATGAATATTTGAATCATCTTTATTCAATACAATACAAGCATAATTTGAAATATTGGGATTCATTAACCTGAAGTGATATTTTAGCTTCATGATTAGTTGGTAACTCTAAATCTCGATAAGGACCATGAATTTTCAATCACTAGTTTAAAATTAATTTGTTTAGCTATTTTTTAAAATATTTATTATTAATTTGGGAAGAGTATTTGTCTATTTTCCTCGCATTCTATAATTTCTTTTATTGAACGATTTAAAAATCTTGATTATATATTTATTTTAATGATTTTGATATTTATAAATTTATTTTGTGCGGTTAAAATTTCTAAAATAATTTGTTGTGTTGTCGGTACTATTACGTAATATTTAAATTAATATAGTTGTAATTATTACAAATTATTTCATATTCATATATTCGGTCGAGGGGGGTGGGGGGCCCGGGGGGGGGGGGGGGAGTGGGGCGGAAGGGGTTGACCCGGGGGGGGCGATGGGGGTCAAGGTGTTTTGGTATAATTTATTGTTATTATTTATATTGTTACATATTATCTGTCCGTATTAGTATAACTACGTACTTTTTACTGTGTACGTAATTCCCATATTATTGATTTTACATTTAAGTAAATTATTTTTATTATAATTATTCTCGTTTAATTATATAATATTGGGTATATTTTTGATTATTTCGTATCAACTGTTGTATTACCACAAAAAGTATATTTTATATTTGTAGATAATATATTAATGTAATTAGTTTAATTTTTTAATACTTGTACTATTTTATTTTAATTATTGTTGCTTATTAAATACCAAACCCTAAACTCTCTCTATTATATATATTATATATATATATATATAATATATATATATATTATTATATATATATTATATAATATATATTAATATATTAATATATAATATATTATTAATATATATATATATATATATATATATATTATATATATATATATATTATTCTCTCTCCTGTTCATTGAGTAAAACACTGCCGCCCCATTATCATCTCTTCCTCCTCTCTCTTTCTCTCTCTATGCATCTCAGCCTGTCATCACCCCCGCGTTCGCCATCTACCCCAGCCCCGAAGCCTGCACCCCTCTAAAAAACCCGCCGCCGCTTCCAAGAGTCATTCTCCTCCCCGTCGAGACTCCCGCACTGCTCACCCTCAACCTCGCCGCATATCCACCCAACTCCGCGAACCGTCGAGCCTCTGACCACCGGAGATAACAATCCCCACCAGCCCCTTAAGATCCGGCCCTTCCTCCGCCTCCGGTTGCCCCCTCGGTCACTCAACTGACCGACGTATCGATACACTCACGCTTTGACCGCCGCTACACCTACTCTCCTCCACACAAACCTCCCGCTTCGCTCCTCCGCCCAGCCGCTCTCAAGCGGCTGCCATCTCGACCCACCTCACGGACCACCACTCCTCCTTCCGCCTCTTTCGCCGCCACTCAGCCTAAAGCCGAACCCGCAGTCTCCCTCTCCCCCTCGTTCCCAGATCCAACCACCGCAGCGCTTGCCAGCCGCCTCCCCCGCGCTGACCTTCTGGCCATGCTCTGCCGCGCGAACAGCGGCGCCTTGCCACCCGCAGGTAGCGGTTTGCCCATTACGTGCCCATTGTGCTCGAGCCGTCGACCCGCTGCCCCGTCCACCAGGGACAACCCCTCCGCCGGAGTCCCTCCGACGACGCTCTTCAGGACCGCGTCCAGATTCGACCGCGTACGATCAGCGTCGATTCGATCGACAAAACCCAAGACAAAGATCCCCTCTCTTCCCTGTTTCGTAGTTGAACTATTTACATGTTATGATTATTTGCATAGTGTGATTTGCGAACGTATTAATCGCCGTTGGGTTGTTGCCTGAAGATATTGCATCTAAATAATTAATATGTGATAAATAGTGTTTTGGAATATTATAATAACGTAAAAGATTATTTTATAATGGATTTATTTTAGGCGAGTTTATGAAATATTTAAAGAATTTGTTTTGAGAAAAAGAATTATTTTAGATTTTATATAATGAAACATAATTTTATAAGGAAATTATTCTTGAATTCCAATACCTGAGATTTGATTTTCGTGCTGCCCAAAACATTCTGTTATAGTTAGTAAATCTTGCATTGTTAATAATAGCTTTACTCTCGTATGTTTCTTAACATCGTGATCACACCCTTGCTTCACACTTCAATGATATTGACACTTAACGTAATTTACATTTAATTATTCCATGCCTGGAATCATGAGAAGGTACATGACATAGTGACTGTTACGACACAATTAGATCTAGAACCTCTTACGTAGTATGACTGTTGGAATTCGAGACATGGTGGTCCGCGCGATGAGAAGTCTTGGTCCATGTGCAGCCGGTCTGTGATTGTTTGATGTATATTCAGCGCTCGCGCTGGTGAAGTTTGTGTACGTCACCGGGGTGGGTCTGAGGGGAGATGAGATATTTGATTGTTGATGCATTATTCCGGGTCGCGGCCGGTGAGTTTGTGTAGTCCACCAGCGGTGGTCTGAGATGCAGTGATATTGAGATTGTGATTTTATTTGAGATGCAGTGATTGGATAGTAGTTTACATGATCTCGATTCTTGGTTAAGTATGATTCTTGTGAGATGGCTAGGCCGCGTTGTAACTCTTTTCATCATTAGCATCGAGATTAATATTTAAATTATTTACAATTCGAGACATATGGTATATACATGAGGGTTTCCTTGTTTGATTATTTCGCTCGACGTACTTACGTTCTCGAGCTGTAGATTTATTAAATATTAATCCCATCTATTTTGTGATGACCTGTGTTGATGTGGATGATTATGGATGGTAGCGCTATGATTCTTGTTATCGGATGTTATGGTCTTTCTCCTATTATTACTTACTCGTAGTGATGGATTATATTCTAGCTTGTTAGTGTTTCAGCCTGCATGTTTCTATTTGTTATTACTGTCCTTGCATTGGTCATTCGCACTGCTATATTATTTTCCGAGTGGGATCTTGCTTGTGTGCCCTACACGTACGCTACACCGTTTTCATCATGGTGTACTTTCAGATTAAGAGACGGACAGGTTCAGTTCGCAGCTATACAGGGACCCAGATGATTCTCAGCAGTGAGGATGCCCTTGAAGACGGCCCTTTGTAGCAGAAGAAGCGAAAGCCTTAGTTATTTGATCTTAGTTCTTTTTTTCCTTTTATAGCATTTCTTTCACTGGATTAAATTGTATTTTATATTTTCCAGTATCTCAGTTCAGATAGTCTTGTATAATGGGCCATGATTGATCCGACATATTATGTCTGGATGTGATATTATATTTGTGATATCGATCTTTCTGTCTTGTGTTGTTCATTAATATTCTTGCTAATCTAGTGATCGCCGGGACTGTGACTTCGCATTGTTTTATTTTAGACGCTGAGCGTATTAGATGACAAGAAGGATCTAGCACTTATCTTCTCCTCAGTCTAAATACGCCGCGGGCTTGTTCACGTATCCGATTCCCTGGGTATTTGGAAGCAGGGCGTGACAATATCCACCTGACTTATATATTTCAATTAATTGTTTTCATTCATATCTGCTTTGTACCCGCTATACTTTTTTCTTTATTTGATTCATATATGCACTTCTTAGTATATATTTTTCTCTTATTTGCGTTCATATATGCATTCTTAGTTTGGGTACAGCACGTGAGTCTATTTATACCATACGTATATCGATATTTATATCTGTAATTGTTCAACTGATGTAAAGCTTAAGTATCATGATCCGTTATCTGATTTGTTGGCCCGGCCCTCACTTCCTCACTCAAGTATTTTTTTTTAGATAGGAAGGCTTAATAAGATAAAATGCGACTTCACAAAGTGCTCTTCTCAATATCTTTTCGAACACAAAGTGCTCTTCTCAATTATCTTTTCAAAACACCATCTTTTCCTACTACAAGTTCTCCAAAGTTTCAGCTCATTATTACGCCCACGCCCCCACACCCCCATTGCTGGCCCGGTCCTTCATTATTCGAGCCTGAAATTATGCGGCCAATATATGCTAGCATGATTCCGAACTAGTTCTGCGATCGTGTTACTCACCACTTATCAGCCCCTTCATTGGGAGTTGCCCCGGCCGACTTTATCTAGCTCGAAAGTGGCGCCACGGTTCTGCGCGCATCAATCCTTAAAACTCCTCCAGTTTTAAAAACTTGCTCGTGCGATCTGACTCCAAAAAGCAACCCCATGCCCTTCGTAGCAACCCCCTCTGAAACCTGCCACGTTCATCTTAGTTCTCGTGCTGTGGCGGCCACTCTCCCCATCCCTCCGTCCAATTAAATACCCTTCCCTCCAAACGCTGTTCTTCCCTTCTTCCAGCTCTCTCTATACCCTCTAGTCCTAATTTCCTTTGAACCCCGACATCATGTTGGAGTCCGGTCCGACCTAAACCCACTCCCAGCCAACCCGACCACGCCTCAAACCGAGCAGCGTAGAATCCGCGGCCGCATGATATCGGAACGCGAAGTCAGCCCGCCTCTCCCGATGCGCAAAGCAACGGCCAGCTCGAGGACTCCGCCGCCACGTCAGCAGGCTGAGGTTGCTTGAACGCGGAGCTCTCGAACCGGCGTCGGTTGTTTTGCACAGAAATGCTTGTTAGTCCGACAACGACCGGCTCCGGTGTGAGTCGGAGGGTTCTTCGAATCGACTGTCGGAGATTAGCGGGTTTTTGTTTTTCAGCGGTTGTCGTTTCCGTCGCACCGTTCGGTTTGTGGCGGGTTCGGTCCCGGAAATGAACAGACCCAGGCTTTCGCTAATTGCCACAATGATTAGAGTCGAATGATACGTATAATATGAAATATCTATAACTTAAAAATTGCTTAATCAGTGGACAAAAATCGTCGATTTAGCTCTAACATATTAAGGCTTTCCTTCCCGCTTGTGTAAGTCGGCGATTTGTTGTCCGTGGTGGGCATTGGATTTCTTCTTTTCTTTTATGTGCAAACAATTTTTATGTAAATATTATGTTTCTTTTTAGGATGGTGATTTATGAGCAGATTGCGTGTTCTTCGCTTGAAGTTATCGTTTGTGCGACGTTGATGACGTGAGGAATTTTGACCGTTGAGATCAAACAGTTAAGTGGACATGGAAAGGATTATTTAGGACAAATATATATGTCATAATCGCGTAAAGTTGAGAAGATGGTAATCTTATCTTCATTGATTAAATGCCTCTTGAATCAATTTAATGGATTAATATAATTAATAATAATAAATGAAAAGCCATGCGGAAAGCAACTGCCTCTTGTGCGTATACAATGGCTGTGTTTGCGGTTTACTAAGGGAAGGGAAGGAAAGGTAAACAATGAGAAGGAAGGATGGTGAGGAAGGGAATTGATAATATGTGTTGGGAGTTTGAGTAAGTGAATGAAGGTGAAAGGAATTAAATATATGTAAATTTACATAAAATGACTTTATACTAATAACACATCAGGCTTTATTCTGTTTTGATGGGGGTAGAATGTCTATTACACCCTTTTTACCCTCATTTACCATCCTCCTTACCGCCCAATCGAGGGGGGAAGAAAACCCAAGCATTTTAACTCATTTCCCCTTCCCCTCCTCTTTACCCTCCTTAAAAAACTCTGCAAATTAAGGTGAATAGCGCTTATTTCTCTTCCCCTCCCCTCTCTCTACGCCTTCCATCCCAAACAGGATCATAAGTTGATCCTATTCTACTTGCATCAAAATTCGTGCATAAGTAGAGTATGAACACGGAAAGTTTGATAGGTAAATAATGTTTATCAGCGGTGACCGTTATTATGTCTTTTGGTTGTTGGATAGAGAGCTTAATGAGCAATTTTCTAACTGGCGTTACTACTCTATCAAGCTCAACTTATGTGAAATATTTTTTCGAAGTGCGCAAGCAATATAAATCAATAGAATGATCCAATGGGCCCGCAGCCTCACACACCTGTGGTTAATAAATAGCAGCTTGCGGGATGGACCTCACAAGTTATTAGACAATTAGTTTGTTCCCTTCGTTGTTTCAATTGCTTCTGTTAAACCTAACGTTGCCTCTTTTGAACATAAATTCCATAATTGCGCTTATGCGGACACACGTTTAAGTGTTTTTTCCCCCAACATAAAAGAAATAATACAAAATTAGTGCTCGTGATCATCATGATGAGTACAATATGTATATACTTCATTGGTTGTGCCACAGCGAAAATTCGTGGCCAGAGTTTCTGAGTGCACAGCCCAGAAGAGAGCAGAAACAGTCCTTAATTAAAATTCCGTCTCACCAAGAGGAGACAATAATCTGAACCGATTATCTCACAAAGTGAAGATTATCGGGCTCTTCTCTCATCATGTTCTATAGGACTGGGCTTGTCGAGGGATCCTAAAAACATATTACAATGGCCACACACAAACAAGATAATTTTACGTGGTTCGCGCAAATTGCCTACGTCCACAGTCGCGCAAGGACGGAGAAGATCTACTATTAGAGCGAGAGATCAACTCGGGTTTACAGAATCACAAACTCAAACCTCAAAGTAACTCTTCAGATCCCTCACACAAATATCTCTTTCAAAAAGAACACAAAAAGGAGCGCACAGAAATCCACCACACAAAAGTCTATGTGTTGCACTGTACGCTGCTCCTTTAGCTTCTTGTTTCCTTTCCCAACTTCCGGCCACTCTTTGCCCAGCCGCCGGCCACAATTTTCTCCTCCCCCCATCGGTACTTAGAACACTAAAACCTGTATAATCCAATGTGCTGATTTTGTTGGCCTTCTTGTTTTGATGATGTTTAACCAAAAACCAATTTAGTTAGCTAATGTGTTTGTCTAGTGGTGCATTCTATGTTTTATAACAAACAACGTTGTTGAGGAATGAATGGAATAGACTTCACCGATCTATCCAAAGGAGTGTTTGGCGGAATGGTCGCGTGAAGCCTTGCCAACATTCAAAGTTAAGTATCAAGTTAAGCTTCATCCGCCATGTGTTACCAAGTTGAGCTACAATGAAGATCAAGATCAAGCTTGGGTATATTTAGTTATAGGTTATAATATTATGTGTTTTAATATACTCTAAGCTCAATATTATATTCACACACACATTTATTAAGTTTCTTAGTCATATATAATCATAGTTATATACATATTACATTCTTGGGCTTTTAGTTTTATCACAAAATTTCAAAGTTTTTACAAATAAATTCAAACAAAAATTATGTATACATGCTTGTTTTCTATGCTGGATAAGTTGTGTTTGGGCTTTAACTTCATAGCATACGAAACAAATATTTTAATATAACATAACTCATACGTTACTTTCTATTGTATTTGTGAAAATATCTGTTTTCTGGTCCGGCACGCATAGCATCTCTGCATTCAACGCCATGCTAACGTTTATAGACTTAACCAATAAATTATATTACATCTTTTATTACTCTAACAAAATCATTGTGTAATGTTCTTCAAAAACATGGCTTAAGCTAAAATGTCAATTGATCATAGGTTTACATTTTCATGTTTTTGGACTATTTTGCAAAATGATGATTATTTCTCATTTGCGGAAGTCTTTTTTAGAAAACCAGTCTTTGTAGCATGTGTATTATCCATTGTCTTACAATCATCCCCAAAGTTTTACACTTTTTCTGAATTATTTGATATTTTAAACAGGGTTTTAAATCAGCTCTTAAAACCGATTTTTTTGTGGAATGTCAGTTTTCGGTCGACCGGTACGGCGCGGTCAATATGACCATTCGTCAGTTATTTTTCCAGAGAGTCGATCGGTCGACGGTCGCGACCGAGACGCTAATCGCGGTCGACCGACAGAATTTTGGTCGACCGACGATGGTCCCAGAACGTTCTTGTGTTTTTCGCTCTCATCGATTCGACGACGTAATTTTCAGTTCGACCGACAATTAGCCGCTTTGGCTACTAACGCTATTTCTGAGCCGTTCTCTGGAGGGCTGTTTTCAATTTGTTGTGGGGGTTTATTGCTAAGATCTTTGTAGAGGTATTATATACTCTATTGCTGCTCCTTTCAAGTTTGCCTAAGAGTCTTTTAAAAGAGTTTTTAAACAAGGGTTTAAACTCATGTTTAGTTTTGTTTAAGTTTGAGTTATAAGGAGCTTTTAAGCATCTTGAGTATTTTGCGTTGTGAAGACAATTTCACGAAGAAGCAAGAACGTGGATGATCATCATTTGCGTGTTTGACAATCACTCTTCTCGCTCCTCTCTTATCATCTATAGAGAAAGTTCCCTTAACTCAATGCTAGCATTTTTATAGTTTGTTCTTAATTTCATAAGCTAGATTTCATGATTTGAGTTTATATTGCTTTTATCTCTTGTTCACACACAACCCTATTGAGCATTATATTTACTATTCATAGTATATTTAGGGTTGTGGGTGTTGTGACATGGACTGAGCTTAATTGAGTCTCTACGCTTGTTTGGAACAATCATATGTCATATTCTGTGCTTATCTGTGAGAATCACTTTGTAATACACTTGTACGACGATGCTGAGGAGTGTGTGGTGAGAGTCTCGGGGATCGTGCCAAGAGAGTGATGGCGTCGGTTTGACGTGCCTAGGGAGAAGGTTGTAACCCGAGCACTTGATGGGGAGACACGGCTAGGCGTCCACACTTAGTGGGGTGTGTAGAGTTGATTGCAAGAGTCATGAGTTGTAGAGTTTTTGGAGTTAGGCCTAGAAAACGAGTGTTTTGTTAAGAAGAATTCCGGCTTCAAACCGCGATTGTGTTAGTGGATTCTCTCGCCCGGGGTGGGATGCGGAGACGCGGTAGACGGAGGTCCACTCTCGTGATCATATGTTTAGTGTGTTGAGTGTTGCTTCGGCGTTCATTATATATTCCAGTGCTCATATAACCTTATATCGCCATTGTCATTTTACTCTTACTTCACATTGCTCTTGCACTATCTTGCTTTATCTGCTGTTCTGATGTGTATGATCAACTCCTTATAGTTATATATCCTTTGCATATATATCTTCCCTCGAAGAGTAGGCATCATCATCCATTTGGTGTTAGTACATTATTCGTTACCATTAATAGCCCGCATTTGTATACCTAATCTTGCAAGAATATATTGTTAATTATTTTTAATTGGCATTGTAATCTGGATTAGGCATTAGATAAGACCCTAATCAACCCCCCCCCCTACCCCCCCCCCCCCCTTTTACGGTCTAATATTATATAGGCCCATGTTTCGCGGTGGGCTCCTTTACCCGTTGGATTTCTTGCACAACTGTGAATTTATTGTGTCTTCACCACCGTGAAAGTCTTACGTGAGTAGACCCTTATCATAATCGTCCACGCTCGGCTGAATTGGTCCGAAAACTGAGCGACACCACACCAAACCAAATATCTACACTCTGTTACCTCCACCCTGCCACAGTACGGAGAGTTGAAACGCTTCCACAGACAACCATGACTCAATCCACAAAACAGAATCGAGACCCCAAGACATTGAGAATGCAATCAGCTCTGCCAAATGTCTCCGCGTGATCAACGCACCAAGATCGATTCTCACCCCCATCAATATCCAACCCGGCCGCATCATAAAGATGTCTATCGTGATCTCTTGCCACAGAATCAAGCACCGACGCTAGTTCACCAAATGGGTTGCAACAACCTCAACTTTCAATAGAATGAAGTCTCGCAACCTTCTCCAATATATTCCCTATCTCTGCATGCTGATAGCACCTCCAAATGCCTCAAACACCTGCCGAGGTCGTAAAGGTAAACCATGGTCATATCCAAGACTGTTCTGCAGCTGCTGATTCCGAAATCAAACTCAAAACTCATCATCTGCATCCAAACCAATATGTAATCTCCAAACTGTGTCTCACCTTTAGGCTTGGAGAATCCGCCAAACAATACAGTATGATATGGAGTAACTCTCACCTAATGTGGAGTAGTATCAATCTCCCACCGCCTACGATACATCTAGCGTCTGTCCAAAACTCTCCACCTGCTGAGAACGCCAATTCGGCTTCCTCTCAAAGCCGTCAACCAACAGTGACACTACCAGAACCCTATCTTCCAATGGAGTTTTATCTCAATCACAGCAGTGATCAACTGCATTTATATTCTCTCTTCTTGTGGCGCGGG
>NC_033800.1:127394323-127402949 GCF_001876935.1 Asparagus officinalis
ATAAAAGAAAATTCATAGAGAGAGAGAGATAGCTTGTGAGTTGTACAAGTGGAAGTCGGTATTCTCCTCATAGTGAAATCCCCCCTTACCTCCTCACGTGGACGTATGTAAGTTTTCCAAACCACGTAAATCTCGTGTCTGTATTATCTTAACAGTGTGTTTGCAATTGCTTGTAGGTGCCCTCGACAAGTCAGTCCTACAACTGATGAGAGGAAGAGTGTATATCTCACTTTGTTGAGATATTTCACTTTCTATTCTTGTTTTCTTTGAGAAACGAGAATATAGAGATTGGCTTGTGCTTTTGTGATAACAAAAGTCAGGACTATCTCTCTTAGGATATATCGCTTCCGCGGCGTGAGTGCGTGACTCTGTACCCAACAATTGGTATCAGAGTCCTTGATCGGATTGGTGGTGGTAGAACTTCCAATTTGAGGCGGTGCTTGGTTATTTCGTGGTGAAGACAAGGTGTTTGTTGAAATTCCTAAGAGAGGCGAACTTATTAATACAAGCGGAGGATGGCTTCTACAAGCAAGACGGTTAAAGTAGGGAAGTACGATATTGAAAAATTTAATGGAAAGAATGATTTTTCTTATTGGAGGATGCAGATGAAAAATTTGTTGATTTCTCAAAAGTTGCACAAAGCTTGGACGGGAAAAGAGAAGAAGCACAAGGACATGTCTGATGAGGATTAGGAAGAGCTAGATTTGGAAGCACGAGCGTCGATCATCCTATGTCTTGAAAGGGATGTGGCTTTCTTGGTGGATGGAGATGAAACAGCTGCGGGCGTATGGTTAAACTTAGAGAGCACTTTCATGACCAAGAGTCTAATGAATCGGATCTATTTGAAATCCAAATTGTACACTTGTAAGATGGAGGAAGGCTCGTCAATCCGGGAGTACATCAACAAGTTCGATAGGATCTTATCGGATTTGAAAGACATTAATGTGACAGTGGAAGACGAGGATCAGGCACTTCTACTACTTCTATCTCTGTCGAAATCTTATGAGAATCTGGTTCAAACACTGATACTTGTGGGTGACAGTTTGTCAATAGATGAGACTAGAACGGCGCTTCTAGCGGATGATCTTCGAAAAATTACAACCAGTGATATGGCCACTGGTGGTAACAAAGAACAAGCACATGGGTTTTTTGTCAGAGAAAGGGGCAATGAGCGAGGAAAAGGCAAGGGAGAAAAGTCTAGATCAAAATCAAGACGCCTTGCGGAAAGACCATGTTTCAAATGCGGTGAGTTAGGACATTTCAAAGTCAATTGTCCTAACAAGAGAGTAGGTGGGAAAAAGAATAACAACAAGATTGAAAAACGAGAAGGCAAGGAAAAGACGAGCTACGGCTTCAGGAGAAGGGAGCAATTAAGAATGCTATGTCATCACGGGTAGCGAGGATACCTCTGGGAAGTGGATACTTGATTCTGGTTGCTCTTATCACATGTGTCCAAATAGAAAGTAGTTTACTACCTACAGGAGCATTGATGGTGAAACCGTATTAATGGGGAATAACCATGCTTGTAAAATGGTGGGGCTAGGTGATATCAAGATCAAGATGCATGATGGAGTAGTTCAAATCTTGACGGATGTAAGGCACATTCCCTACTTGCGGAAGAATCTTATCTCAGTTGGTGCTTTGGACTCCGGGGGTTACAAGATTGTAACAGAGAACAGAGTGAAGAGGATTGTTCGGGGTTCCTTAGTAGCGATGAAGGGCATTTATCACGGTAACCTATATACTCTCTTGGGTATGATGGTGACGAGAGATGCAGCTGTTGGAACTAATGAAAGTGATAGAGACCCATGTGAGCACACACGGTTATGGCATGGGCGGTTGAGAAGAAAATAACAAGAACACAAGAATAATTTAATGGTAGCGAAGGAAAATACCTTCTCTAGATTATAAGAATAAAATAGTTTATAATCTCTCACAATCTCACTAGAATTGAAGAACAATCTCTCTCAATTCTCAAATACAATCTAATCTCTCTTGATTGCTTTTCCTTTTTTAAAACCCTAAAACAATCTCTTATATAGGTGTGACAACGTGGATGACAAAGTGGTAAATAACCAAGCCCAAACCCCACAGGAATTCGTACACACAGAAACCTGAACAAACCAGGAAACCGTCGATGAGTCGACTCATAAACATGCATGAGTCGACTCATGCCAAGTGAGTCCACTCAAGATAAGGTGAGTCGACTCGTCAGAAACTTTTAACAAAATGGCTGGGTTTCGTGAGTCGACTCATGACAGGTATGAGTCGACTCAACCTGATGAGTCGACTCAACCTGATGAGTCGACTCAACCTGATGAGTCGACTCATGTACATGGATGAGTCGACTCACGGGCTAAAAACTGGATGCTTTGATTCTTCGATTCGCCGTCTCGTTCCACATTTCAACCTACGTTTCACTATGTTGTTTTACACCTCTATTCTCACGTTATCATGAGAATAATCTATCCTCAAGCTCCCAAGAGGATCGCTAAGTTTTAAAGAGAAGATACGCCCGTATCAATGGCGGAGGGAGTGAAGGAAGCATTGTGGTTGTGGGGTCTTCTAGATGATTTGGGGATTGAACAGGATACTATGAACTTGTGGTGCGATAGTCAGAGTGCGATTCATTTGGCTAAGAATCAAGTTCACCATACTCGTACCAAGTATATCGACGTCAGGTACCATTTTGTGCGGGATGTCATAGAGGAAGGTGATATTTCTCTTCTGAAGGTGCACACAAACAAGAATTCTGTAGACATGTTAACTAAGGTGGTGACAGGCAACAAAGTTCTAGTATTGCTTAGACTTGCTTCATATCAGCCCGTGCAGATCTGCCCAAGAGGGCATGGCACTTCGGGACGGTGATGGGGGTGAGGTGGAGACTATGTTGGTAAATAGTTACAAAATTATGGTTAGTTTGATCCCGGTGGAGAGTATGTAGGCAGCCGCGGTATAGTGGCGCAACTGGTTTGGCCTGATTTGGTCTTTCAGATCTCTCTGGTGATGTTCGTGGGGGCTTCTTCTAGTGTTCGTTCAAAATTTGAGGTTTATCAAATGATGAACGATGTGAAGAATTGTGAGTGGCCCATGCCGTGAGTGGAAACAAGCGGGGGAGGGGGGGGGACACAAGTACAATGCTCCCATGTTGCCCATGTTCACAGCCTCCCCCCTATAGCCCTTCCGAGCTCTTTTTTTGAGCTGGTTCCAGCAGGGCACATCCATCCCTCTTCTCCTATAAATAGGAGAGGTAGTGATGTAGAGAAGTGTGGAGGAAGAAAAGAAAGAGTGGGAGTTAGAGAAATTTTCAAGAAAGAAAATTCAGAGAGAGAGAGATAGCTTGTGAGTTGTACGAGTGGAAGTCGGTATTCTCTTCATAGTGAATTCCCCCTTACCCTCTCCCGTGGACGTAGACAAGTTTGCCGAACCACGTAAATCTCGTGTCTGTATTATCTTAACTGTGTGTTTGCCATTGCTTTTAGGTGCCCTCGACAAGTCAGTCCTAGAACTAATGAGAAGAAGAGTGTATATCTCACTTTGTTGAGATATTTTACTTTCTATACTTGTTTCCTTTAGGAAACAAGAATATAGAGATTGACTTGTGCTTTTGTGATAACAAAAGCCAGGGCTATCTCTCTTAGGATATATCGTTTCCGCGGCGTGAGGGCGTGACTCTGCGCCCAACAGGTTTTTTGATATTTTGAAAGTGAAAGGGTGTTTCCTGTTAATTGTCCAAAGTTATGGGTGGTTTTATGAAATTTAGCTAATGTAAAATATGCCTTCACTGGAAGTATGCTATTGTTCGCAATGGGAGGAGACAATCAAGTGCGAAAATTTTAAGAGTCCCTTTAATTGTCTGTAGGCATCATGTTAGAATAACTGATGCCCCATATGTAGAACTCTAAACTGGAAAATTCTCTCAACAATTAACTTAATAGTAGTGTATTAAATTAACATATAGTATAAGGTTAAGTGCTCTGAAAACTTTAATTTAGCAAGCTGTTCTAAACTGGTTAAATCTTCTGGGTTAATACTGAAATCGTTGAGAACACAAAACAGTAGAGTTAGACAATTTGGTGCATGACGCATTGGTTAGGTATATAAATCCTGAGATTTTGTGACTAAACTTTAGTTCTGGTCGGCAACCGCAACGATCCATACAAATTAGAAAAAAAAGCCATGGAATATGTCATCATTGTGGCAAATACATTTGTTTGTGCAACTTTCCAGATGAAGCAAAAGGAAAAAAGTAAGAAAGGATCGATTCAAGTTTGAAAAAGAGTCCAACCATTCAAGAAAGAGTAGTACCAGGTATCTATCATGTGAATAGATTCCTCAGAGACATACTTAAAAGCAACACCATTTAAATCTATAAGGGAGATTTAGAAGGCGAATTTTCCTCAACTTCTTAAAGCACATGATAATTTTTTTTAACACGGCCTCTATGTATAATCAGATTGCTACAATGCAAATATGATGATGATCTGATACTTGTGGAAGTAAGAGCATGTTTCAACACTAGTTTATTGTAGTAAGGCCAATATTATGAAATTATTCGTGTAAAATGTCAGCAAAAGGGAGGCAAGAATCTTGAATGGAAATTACTTAGATCCAATCAAGTGAACTTCCAAGCTTTCGAATGAATGAATATTTCTAGTTTCACCATCTATCGTATCGTATATAGGAGCTTTAAGAAAAACTGACTATTATCAAGAATTATAAAACAAAATTGCTTTCGAGTCCCATCAAGGGGATCCACTTATTTTTGTGCTATGAAGAAATACAGAATGGAATGATTTTCTTGTCATTTTTCTTAATTTTTCAAATAATTCTTCAGAAAGAAAAATCTGAGATGCCACGTAGTCAGTAGGCATATAAGAGACAGTTACTTCAAATCTATACACATGAAAGAGGTTTAGGAGAGCCATGGCCTCAACATAGCTATATGCATATACATCCATGATTTTATGTAACCAACATATGTAACTAATGTTGGGGATTCGAATTACACAATCGAACCCGTGTCTTTTCGGATCTTGTGCTAAGAGTTTAACAAGTAGGAAAATCACTGCAAATAAAAGAAAAACTTGCAGGAAAGAATAATCAAACCAGAGAACACCAGATTTAACGAGGTTCGGCAAACGTGCCTATATTCTCGGGAGCTACACTACACAATTCTTTTGATTAATTAAATAAGATTACAATGCTCACAATAGGCCTCTCTCTCTCTCTAAGATCTCTGATCTCAAAGTGCCGTCAAAAACTCTCTTTTTTCGTGCTCTACAAACCCTAAAAACATATCAAGGTATATATAGTATCCTAGCCCAAAACAGTTTCCCAAACGAATTAGGAAACTGGAAAAATTTCTCGATGGTCAACTAAAGTTACACACAACTCTAGTTTCTCGATGGTCACTGCTTTCGTCAACATATTCATAAGATTTTGACTCCTCAAAATCTTCTCCAACTGTAACTTGCCATCCTCAATCAACGAATGTATGAAGTGGTAACGTATGTCGATGTGCTAAATTCTGACATAATATACTAGATTCTTGGCAATGTGTATAGCACTCTAGCTATCATAATAAAGAACACTATTCCCCTGCTTCAAACCTAACTCTTCCAGGCACCAAGTCAACCAAATTATCTCCTTGCTGGCTTCAGTCACTACGACATACTCTGCATCAGTTGTGGATAATGTTACAATCTTCTGCAGATGTGAGACCCAGCTCACTACTGTCGACACTAAAGTATAAACATACCCCGTTGTACTTCACCTCGTATCATGATCACCGGCAAAATTTGTATCCATGTATCCCCGCAGTACCAATTCCTTCCTCCTGAAATATAGTGACATATTCGTAGTCCCTCTTAAGTAACACAATATCCACTTTACAGTCTCCCAATGCTGGATTGCTTGCAAATCTGCTCACAACTCTCACTGTATGGAAAATATCTGGCCTCGTGCAAACCATCGCATACATAAGGCTACAAATGGCTGATGAGTATGGCACCCTGCTTATGTGATCCTTTTCTACATCTGTCTTGGATGATTGCTCCTTAGATAGCTTGAATTGACTTCCAAGGGCATGCCGATGGGCTTAGCATTCTCCATGTTGAACCTCTGAAGTACCTTCTTAATGTATTCAGCTTAACTCAACTTTAATGTCCCTTCAGCTTCATCTCTACTGATTCGTATCCCAAGAATTTATTTCGCTGCACCCAGATCTTTTATAGCAAACTCCTTTCCAATTGCTTCTTCATTTTGTTTATCTCCTCTAAACACGGTTCTGTAACTAACATGTCATCAACATACAATAATATTAATACGATATAGCTAGACTTGAACCTCTTGAAGTAGCAACAATGATTTGAATTGTATCTTGTAGGCAATAAAAATTGCCTTTACACAAGAGAACTCAAACCTCGCCTGTTTGAGTTCACCTGCATGTTCAAAGCAAGCAAAGCTCGCCTGCATTCAAAAGGCCAAGTGAAAATCTCGACCGCGAACTTGGTTCGCCAGCCCCAGTCAAGCTCTCCTACATTCGAGAGGCCAAGCAGGGCTCGCCAACATGCTTTGCTCGCCTGAACGAGCCAAAGTTCGCCAAGATTGCTTGACTTACCAGCACGAGTCAAACTCGCCTGTATGTTGAGCTCGCCTGAATGCTTCGCTCGCCCGCATGAGTCAAGGTCACCTGCACGAGTCAAGCTCGCCTGTAGGAAGTTCACCCGCATGAACTTAGCTCGCCAGACAGGATTAAGCTCACCAAAATTCTTAAAAGATCTGTCAGCCAACCTTGCCTGTAGCAAAGCTCGCCTGCAAGCTCGCTTGAGCGTTCATACAACATCCAAGCTCCCCTGTAAGCCCGTCAGCCTCGCCTGAATGGTGCAAACTGCTGCTTGCTTGCGGGAGTGGGCATTCCTACTTCCCACGTTTTTGGGATGATGAAGCATGACTCTCATCACCCCTAAGTGGTCACATCCCATAGCTATAGGGGAGGAAATGATACTCCTCACCTAAGTGGTCACATCCCACAGCTAGAGGAGGGCATGATGCTCCTCGATGCTCCTCACCTATTAGTGGTAACATCCCACAAGTTAAGGGGGAAGCATGCTTCCCTTGCCTATTTAAAGACCTTCTTTGCCAACGTGAAGGGGGTCTTATCTTGCTCATGGCTGGTGTTTAGGCTCTTTAAGCAGAGACCTCTATTG
This sequence comes from Asparagus officinalis, assembly GCF_001876935.1. Classification (NCBI taxonomy): domain Eukaryota; kingdom Viridiplantae; phylum Streptophyta; class Magnoliopsida; order Asparagales; family Asparagaceae; genus Asparagus; species Asparagus officinalis. Next base: position 127,401,535 of record NC_033800.1, read on the forward strand.
GCTTGCTTGGTTGAATATTCTTGGCTATAAGCTTGGATTGTTAAAGTAGACTCAATCTGAACTCTCAGATTTGAGACTCATTAGCTCTCTACAAACTCTTGTATTGTAGACCTCTCTAATCTTTCGGCATTGATACTTATCAAGCTCGGGTATAATTGAAACTCAATCACACAAGAGCTTCTACTGCGTACTGAAGCTCAACCGCAATTTCGATCAGATCGTCCAAGTGAAGCAAACACGTTGCAAGCATTCAAGGGAGGCATCCTATCGCTACCGAAGAATCCACGTTAAACAAGAGGAGCATTCTCTTCACTTCTATTGTAATTGTTGATCCATAGTTTGTAATAAATCATTCTTATTAATATAAACAATCCCTTTTCGGGAGTCAATTTTTACGCCAAACAGAAGTTGGTGACCACAATGGGAGGAACTATTTCTTCAACTGAAATGGTGGTAGCGCAATTCTACGAAATTACGGAGGGGACGGCAGTTGAGTCCCTTGTGATTGAGTTCGACCAATCTAAGTACGAGGAGTACTTATCTTCTTTCTCCTCTAGAAGTAAAGCTTCTCGTCGATACCGCAGAGTTGTGCATGTGGCCCAGCCCCAAATGGCCAAGGAAACCATGCCCGAGAGCTCTACCCGAGAAACAACATGGGGGTTCTATCTCCTCCAAACCAGCTAAGACCGAGCTAAAGGCTAAGAATGCAATCCAAGTGGCTGCTCTTAAGGTTGCCAAGCAATCCACACAGTCCCCCATAGAAGAGAAGACCCTAGTTCGTGTTGGCAACCACGCCTTCACAGTCGACATAAGTCTCACCCTCTCCAAAAGAGCCAAATGGCAACGACGACAAGCTCTCGCCCACCAAGAAGCAGAAGCCTCTTTCTCCTATGACGACGTGAATTGCTATTTAGGCCTGAAAAGAGCCAATCATGAATGTAATGTTCCCAGTTTTGACGGACTACGTTAATCAGGCGAGCCTACCTACTTAGGTGGGCTTCACTATGGTAGCGAAGTTCCCAAAACTGGCGAACTTGGCGTTTTAGGTGAGCTTGACATTTCAGGCGACTCTGACATTTCAGGCGACCCTCAGTCCAGCAACAAAGTTCCCTATTCAGGCGAACTAAGCAAGATAGGTGAGCCTACCAAATCAGGCGGGCTTCGCTCTTCAAGCCATGTTTCCAAATTTGGCGGACTGCCTAAATCAGGCGAGCTACCCAAGTCAAGCGAGCTCCATGATTCAGGTGATCTACGCCCTCAAGTAGGCGAGCCTTGCACATCAAGCGAGCTTCACCCCGTAGATAGCTGCCACCATACAGGCGAACCCCATCAGGCCCATCTGAAGACAAGCCTTAGCCAAAAAGGCAAAGCGAAAGCTAATCAGGCCAGCGAACCTCGCCTGAGAGACCAATCGG
>NC_033800.1:127402959-127421973 GCF_001876935.1 Asparagus officinalis
CTAGCTATCTGGAGCTCGCCCGAACCCCAAACTTGCCTGACAAAGCGAGTTCGCCTGAATTCAACACTTGGAGGATTTTCCAAGTGTTCTCAAAAGCTCTCTTTTGAGCACTTTTCACATGACCGCGAGTTTGACTCTTCTGACACTGGGGATTGTCACCATCAACCTACAAGGGATCTCAGAGAATATCTAACTCACAAGCACACTATTCATGAGGCAAATCTTCAGTGCCACTGTGAGAGGCTTATCAAAATAGTGCTTGCTGATTGCCAGTGTACCGAGGCACTAAAACCATTAGTGTTCAAAAGGCTTTCTCAGGAGCCTCTAGAGTCAAGACTTCATCGTCAGAGACACAATCGCTAGAGGAGATAGACTACTGATGATTTGGAACTCTCGGCTACCACAGTTAACATGACGGGAAAAGGAAAAGCTAAGTATTCGGATTCGTCAGATTTAGACTTTTCCCCGGGATTCAAATACCTCCCCATTGAAAGTGAGGGTATCTACCTACACATCCATACTCAAATGGGGGCAGCCATCCCATTTGATTATGCCTGCTTGTCGCCTATCTACAACAATAAGGATGATGTGTGCTCAGTGACGACAACGTCTCAAATCTCAAGTTTAGTTTATGACAAGAATGCAAAGGTGCACATGGCAAACGGCTCTGATGATATTGTCAGAAGAGTCAAGGAGCAGCAAGCGACCATCAACTCCTTAAAGGGAATGATGGAACAACTTCTAAATAAGAAGAAGAAGAGGAATTTGCAGAATCGGTGAAGATCCTTAAAGAACAGAGAGCGGGAGCCTACTCCTCTTAACACAACTGGAGGAAGAAATCATGGATCACATTTGGATTATTCATCCAAGTCTTCAGGAGGAGCGTCAAATGCTGGCAGCACTCCTCGAGACAAGAGGCTCGATGAGTTCCAAAGCCAACTCATTACCTTGAAGCTTCAGAAGAGCATGAATGATCTGGGGGTGGTCAGATTGTATCCAGTCGAATGGGATATAGTCCCTTACCCAGTAAAGTTCAAACCAATAAGCTTAGTCCAGTTTGACGGCAAGTGGTCTCTATCACAACATATCTACTACTTCCTATCTCAAACAGGATTTCTTATGGGGAATGATCCTATCCTCACTCAACTGTTCATCGGCACCATGAGGTGGGTAGCCTTTGAATGGTTTCGCAAGCTGGAACCAGGTTCTATCAAAACATGGGCTGATATGGAAAAACTTTTCTTGGCCCATTTCTTCGATGATGATATGGAAATATCGATGGCCACTCTGCTCGCTGAGAAGTAGAAGAAAACGGAGTTGGTCAATGACTTCGTGAAGAGATTCAGGAATCGGTCGCATCATTACTGGGACCAGGTCTCTAAAAGCACTTTGATCGAGATGTGTCGCAACAATCTCTCGATCGACATTCTATCTAAGGTCGGTGCAGTGGAAACCCGAACGTGGAAGGAACTTATTCGCTAGGGTGAGCATGTGGAAAACATGATTAAAAGGCTCGAAGCTGAAGAGTCTCGATCTAAAAGAGGAGCTTCGGAACCAAGTGCCCCAGGAACCCTTCTTGGTTGAGGGGGAAAGAGATCATGACTGTCGATTCTACTCCATCCCCTAAGTCAGCTCAGAGACAGAAGCCCAAGTCTTTCGAGCAGCGTCCTCCGAGGCAATACGACTTCAAGGAAGACCAAGTTGTGGCTACCTTCGATACTCTCCTTAAGAGCAGCAGGATCAAGCTGCCAGAGATCACGAAGCCTGAAGATGTGAACAAGACAGATGATCCAAACTACTATACGTACCACAAATTTTTGGGTCATCATACCTCTAAGTGATATATCCTTAAGGATAAGTTGCAAGCTCTTTATAATGTGAGAGTCCTAGAGAAGGAAAATATGCAGAAGAAGGTGACTACAAACATGGTCACTTTGAAATTTAGGACAGATCTTCCTGAAGTCCATGCACCAGCAGGGGCTGTACCCATCCCTAAGGCGAAGCTAAAGATTTTCAATGCCGACCCTTACAATCAACGAGAGAAATGTTTGGAGCCACAGACCTTGTTATCAAGATAGGTGATGTTGGTTCATCCTGATCTCCTCGACGACGAGCAGTGGACTTCCAACAAGTCCAAACGCAAACTTAAGCTTTGTAACGTCATTTTTGTAATTTTAGACGATGACAAAGTGGAGATAGCGACCCTCACTAATTCCGATAGTGAGGTAGATGAATTGATTACCCGAGAAGGAAAGGACTTTTCCAAGAACTACCCTCTAACGGTGGGATGTCTAACAAGACCACCTGTGGGACCATCACCAACAACCTAACCGAATCCCGACAAGCCGAGTTCAAGTGGTCAACCCTTTCGGTTCGACGTACTCGCACAGCTTAAGAACATCCCAACCAAGACCACCTTGTATAAGCTCCTACGACTATCCAAGTCTACCCTGGAAGCTCTACAGGAGGCACTAGCCGACTCAGAAGCTTTTGCCATGCATTTCTCGCCTACTTCAGAAGAAGATGCGGAGAAACGGTGTCCACAATGACACCAGGTATCCAGACAGCAGATTCCTTACATTACCTTCACTCCTGAGGATATGCTCATAAAGAGTACATCCCATGATCGACCCCTATACTTCACGGGATACGTCGGCTCCTCTCGGGCGGACACGATCCAAGTAGACCTAGGGTCTGCACTAAGCATTGTCCCCTTGAAGATCATCAAATACTTGGGGATGCCTCAAAAGCGATTATCTACAACGACTACCACCATCTTTGGCTTCAACGCCACCGAAACTCAGCCGCTGGGGAAAATTTGCCTTAAGTGCCGGTTAGGCGACATGAAAACGGAAGTGACCTACTACATCATCGATGCGGAACCCTCCTACAATATGATATTAGGTCGACTATGGATCCATAACAACCGGATAGTCCCATCCATATTGCATCAGTGTTTGAAGTATGTGGATGATTGTGATCAAGTAAAGATGGTGATTGCTGATAAGTAGCCCTTCAAGGGGGTTGAAAACTACTTCATTGATGCTTTGCTCTACCAGGACTCTGAATCGGGCGACGAGCCACTGGTCGAGGAACATAACAGTGGCAATGAGGCTGATACTGAGTCTGACTGCAACGATGGTCTTGTCTTGAATGATACTGAACCCATTGTAATCGGCTGTGGAGGCCTTGTTGTAACCAACACTGATGAAGCAGATGGGTTTATCCTGAATGAAGATCCCGATTTTTCTTACTTGCTGTCTAGTTCAGAATCTAGTGATGACGAGTTTAGCAATTTGGTTGCAGAGTTATATAACAACTCTTCTTTAAACTTGCCCGTGTATTCATCATTCATCATAGACAAACAAACGATCGAGTCCTCATGGGCCATCTTTGTCATACCCGCCTGAGGTAATTATCAGAAGGATATTATCTTTGGAAGGATGGACCGGCCTATGCGCACAATGTGGGATGAGTCAAGTGATGACGAGCCCACTCCTCAATTCTTGCACTACGGTCAGATCACGAAGCGTATGATGGAGAGCATAGTTTATGACTTCACCCGCAAGGAAAGCTTGAATTATGGCAAAGGGATAAAGACACTCGTCTGACCTACTTATGTTCCCAGAGGAAAACCCGACAATTACTTTGGAAAAACTTGAAGAGGGTTGGGTAACACCTCCTCTTCATCAGAGTTATATTGTAATTTCAGTGAAGACTCTGAAGACGGTCCTTCCGAAGAATCATCGTCAACATCCTCGACGTGGAATTCGGTAGCATAGGAGATCTATTCAGGAACCTCACAGCCAACATGGCTATAGTAGACCCCACTAACATCAGAGAGGATGACCAGACCCCACTTTACGATGAAGCATGGGATCGCCACGTTAGTACCCAATGGAGTGGTAGGTTTGAACAACGTGAACCTCCCACAAAGGACAAGATACTCTAATAAATATGGGAGACGAGGCTAATCCTAAGACCATAATTATCAGCGACAACTTACCTCCCATGGAGAAAGAAGACCTTATATCCCTCATTCAGGAATATATTGACGTCTTTGTCTGGAATTATGAGGACATGCCTGGCCTTGATCCTCAGATCACCATGCATCACCTCAACATCAACTCGGATGCCAAACCTATCAAACAACAACAAAGACGGTTTCGTCCATAAATCATGGAGGCGTCAAAGCCAAAGTGAAGAAGCTGATCGAGTCAGGCTTCATCAGAGAGGAACAATACCTCGATTGGATGGCTAACATTATTCCAGTCTTGAAGAAGAACAGAAAGATCCATATCTGCATCGACTTCAGGGACCTCAACGCTGCATGTCCAAAGGATGAATTCCCTTTACCCATCACAGACGTCATCATTGATAATACTTGTGGGTTCGAAAGGATGTCCTTCATGGACAGGTTTTCAGGATATAATCAAATCAAGATGCACCCTGAAGACAAGAAGCATACTTAATTCAAACTCCGGTAGGGGTATATTATTACATAGTTATGTCATTCGAACTTAAGACTGCCGGCGCAACCTATCAACACGCAATGAGCATAATTTTTCGAGATCATCTACGAAAGATAGTCAAATGCTACGTAGATGACTTGGTTGTGAAGAGTCACAGCAAAGACGATCATCTTTAAGACCTGAGAATGATGTTCTAATTGATGAGAGACTAATCAACTCAAGATGAACTCTACAAAGTTATTTTTGGGGATGTCGAGCGGTAAATTTCTCGGATTCGTCATCACAACAAAGAGAATTTACATAGACCCCGACAAGGTACGAGCTATTCAAGAGCTTTAACCACCCAGGAATATCAAGGAATTAAGAGGACTGCAAGGATGTCTGGCTTACATCCGAAGATTCATCTCAAATCTTTCGGGGAAGTGCCAACCCTTCTTCAAGCTGATGAACATAGGTGTTTCCTTCGTATGAGATGAGCCTTGCCAACAAGCGTTCAATGAGATCAAGACTCATCTCTTGAATCCACCTGTCTTGGTGGCCCCGGTCTTGGGGAAACTATAAAACCCCATAAGTTTGAGTTAATAAGTAATAATTTGAAATAATAAGTGATTAATTATAATAAATGGATATTTATCGTGATAAATATCATTAAATGATGTATGAGTATGATGCCAAGTATTTTGAGTGTAAACGAGTTCATACATGTGAAAGAATCGAGTCGAAACATGCACAAGCCAAGAAACCTGCACAAACTAAAAAGCTGCTGGACAATCGACCGTCACACAAGGTCTGGCCAACTACAGATCGATTTTCCAGTTTTCCCAGTCAGTTTTGGAAACGAGTTCTTTTGAGGCCCAGTTGCACACAAAAGTATATAAACCTCTTTTTCACATTTTTGCAAATATGATATCAGATCTTTCAAACCCTAGCAGCCACCTTTTCCTCCCCTAAACCCTAGATCAAAATTTTGAGTTTCCAAGAGCTTTGTGAAGCAATTTTCGACGTGTATGCGGGTTTTGTTGACGAATGGCTTAAGGATTTGCTTTGGCATTGCACTCTCAGGCTTTAAACCAAGTTTTCAAGCGAGTTTCATCTCTACTAACCCTACACCCAAGTTTTAAAAGGTTTTTAATGAGGTTTTATGTAATTTTATTAAGCCAAATCGACTAGTTTGAGTATAAAAGAAGTTCTTTTATATTATATGAATAAAGATTAGAGCTTTCTATGTTTAAAAGCTTAAGAACAAATTTCCCAAAGTGATTTAAGATCTGAAAGTAAATAACAACATGGTTTAACTTAGTTTTGATGATTCTATCGATATTTTAATGTTTTCATGCATGTTTAGGGTTTACATGTAATATTTAGTATTGTGATTCTTGTTTCATATGTTGAATAATCTTCAGAGATGTTAATTTAGTATTTGTAATGTTCTATACAAGTTTTGCAATGAGTTAAACAAGTTAGAATCATGAAACACACACCAACACGAACCTGCAGTAAGCAGGCTGAGGACCTCGAGTCGGGCCAGGTAAATCCGAGCCTGTGCATGTTTTGAATCATGTTTGATGTTTTTGAAGAATTTTCTCAATCTACCTGAGATGCAATATGATGTTTATGACCTGTTTAACACATGAGGTGTTTGTGAACACGAAATATTAGCACGCACATTGAGATACGTTCACTAATGCTTGATCTATGTTCTTAAATAAATATTTTTGCATAGTGGAGATGCATAATATATGTTTGAGTTGATAGGTTTTAGTATAACACATGATAAGGCATACTTATTTATTGGGGATGTTTTGGTGTGGACATTTATCCCGTAATGAGACCTCGCTGGCACCACACTAGGAGTATTTGGACGTTATCCCATAATGAGACATCGGTGATACCAATACTCGAAGATGATCGATGTGTTTCCAAATTGGGCTGATATAACTTTATTCCGTGGTACGATCATCTGGATGCATCATCCGGAATAGGGGAGATAAAACCTATTACCACGACACGATTGAGTAAGGACGTTGAAATCCATATGTGAATGTGAGAACCTTACAAAAGTATTGTTATGTAATAAAGATATATACACACAGTTGTAGTTTGCTCTCATGTTAGATTACCCAAGTGTGGGGTATATTTTGGATACATAACATACATTATATGACTTATGGTAATATTTGAGCTGGATGATATTTCCTTATGACTGCGCCAACTACCTGAGGGTAGTTCGAGATGTGACATTGGTTCTTTTTGGTAGAGGTTTGGAGTATTTTTCTTCATGTACCATTTTTATTCACAGGATTGGAATTGGTATTTAGCGATCCACAATATGAGACATAGTATATACATGAGGGTTTCATTGTTTGGATTATTTTGCTCGACGTACTAATTCTCATGTTATGGGTTTCTAAATATCAATCTCCATTTAGAGTTATATGAATGATTTTTTTAGCTATATGTACTAATAGTATTTTCTTATATACTCCTACCCTTTCCCCTGGGGGCAATGGAGATGATCTCGCTAGCACTTTGAAGCTCGTTGTTTTCTCCCCTTTAAGGCAGTGAGTCCGGCACACGGAGAGTCGCAGATTGATAGGATTGCATCTTAGATTCCATCTAGTTATTTACAGTTATAGTTATTTCAGAGCTCCACATTTAGTTGCTTATTTTCAGATCCTAGAGATTGTGATTCTATTTTGTAGAGGCTGAGTGCCTTAGTGAGATTTCATTTGACTCTTGTGTTGAGACATATTACATTTTATTTTAGATTCAGAGTTATTTTATTCTATTTCAGCTGGGCCCTGATAAAGGTTATTTATACATTTCTTCTATGTTTAATCTATTCATTATACTATTTCACTATTCTTTGCTTGTTTGTACCTATACCTGTTTGTTGATTCTTTTAGAGAGATAGTAACTATGATGGTGAATCCTATTATTGCATGGTATTGGTACATAGCAGGTTTGATATTCTAGGATTCACCTTAGACTGTAGCCTTGTGTGAAACCAGGGATGTCACAGAAACCCTTCCTAATTTATGTGTGAGCGATGGAGCATTCTCTTGGCGCTCTCTTAGCACAGAATGACGATGCCGGCCACGAACAAAGCATCTACTGTCTGAGTAGAACCTTGCAGGGAGCCGAAAAGCGATACCCCATGGTTGAAAAGGAGTGTTTGACCTTGGTATTCGCTATCCATAAAATACAACACTACCTGGTTGGTCGGTTGGTCAAACCATACACATCATCTCCCAGATGAATCCCATCCGAGTCTTCATGACACAACCCGATTCCTTAAATTAGCGCCTGGCAAAATGGGTGAAAGTACCCTAGAGGGGGGGGGGGTGAATAGGGTTATTGTTAATCTTATTAGATATTAATGCCGATTAAAACTTATTAACAAATTATTCTTGCAAGATAGATATACAAAGTGATATGAGTAAGAATAAGCAATATAAACAAAGTGCAATATCCTAACAATGAGATACACAATGAGATATATGTAAGGATAAGAAAAAACAAATGTGATAGGGCAATATAAACAATGAGTAAAGGCGAATAAAAAAGACTAAGCAATAGACACAAATGATATGCCAATGCAAACTCTAACACACAAAGATGATCACGGAGTTCGGACCTTCCGTCCTACATCTCCGCTCCCTACTCCCGGGGAGAAATCCACTATCACAATCGAGTTTTCTACGTTCACCCGAACAACGTTTACACCTCATAATTCGGTTTTCTAGTTCACCAAAAACTTTACAATACACACAATTACAATCACACTCTACACCCTCTAAGTGTTGGTCTCTAGCCCGTGTTTCCCTCAAGTGCTCGGAATTATGACTTACCTCTAGGCATTACAACCGACGTCACTCCTCTTGGGACAACCCCGTCTCTCACCATACACTCCTCTTGGTGTACAAGTGTGATACAACGTGTAACTCACAATTAAGCACAATACAATAAAATGTTCTCTACAATAGGTGAGAACTCAATATAAGCTCACTCTCAAGGTTACACTCACCACAACCCCAAATTACACAATAAGTAAAAATAGTTAAGCTCAATGGTTGTGTGTGCAAGCAATGAGAAAAATCAAATATAAACTCAATTAAATCTAGCAAATATGAATATAACAATTGAAGTATAAACAAGCTAGAGATATGAGTTTAGAAACACTTCTCTAATCACAAGAGAGAGAGAGGGATAGGATGATTGAAAGCCCAAGCTAGAGATATGAGTTTAGAAACACTTCTCTAATATTCACAAAACTAATTTTGTAAACAAACACTTAAAACAAACTAAAACTCTTTTTAAACTTATTTTAAAACTTCTCTTCCTGGTTCAGAAGTGAAATGGTATAGGGTATATATAGGATGAAGAAACAAAGCTCAAAACCCAAGTGAAATCCAACAAAATGACAAAAAATGAAAACTAGAAAAATAACCGTTATAGGCCATCAGTTGACTGACGGGTTTCATCAGTCGACTGATGAGTTGACTGTTAGAGGCATTTTTTAGCTCATCAGTCGACTGATGATCTCATTAGTCGACCAAAACAAAATAGAATTTTTTTTAAATTGAAATCACCTACTTTAGTTGACTGATCAGTCGACTGATTTTATCAGTCGACTGACCAGTCGACTGATAACAGATATACAGCCTATTTAGAGCAAAAATCTGATTTTCAAACTGTATTTAAAAATAGTAAACAAATTCTAAAAATTATGAAACTTTGCGAAATGATTATAGACATGATAATACACATGCTACAAAAACTAGTTTTCAAAAAGCATCTCCCAAATATTAAACCTTATCATTTTGCAAAATCACATAAGTATGAACATGTTAAAAACTTGATTTTGCAAAAATGACTTAAACAAAACTTTGAAACACTTTAGAATAGATTTATAGACTTATACAAGATATGAAAATAGTGTAAGTAAGTCTTCAATCCATAAACATAATATTTTACAAATTCAATAGAATATGAAGCATATAAATGTGAAAATGAAGATATATATTGCTTCATATCTATATAGCTAAACCAAAACAACTTATCCACATAAAAAACAAATAAGTTTTATATATCTATTTGTTTGCAAAAACTTTTATGGATAAAACACATAAACTATTAAATTATGTGTGTATAATATTGAGCTTAAGATATTAACACACAAAGTATAAACTCTAAACTAATTTACCCAAGCTTGATAGATCTTCAATATGCTTAACTTGGTTGCGGATGAAGCTTGATCTTGAATATAACTTGATGTGCAATGACTTCATTCCACTATTCCGCCAACCTCTATTTGATGTGATCGTGTAGGCTTAATCCATCCAACCTCCAACATATTGTTTATCTAGAATACCTAATAAGAAAACATAAACACTAGACAAACAATATTAGGAATTATTTGTAATCATCAAAACAAGATTATAAGATGTAGGCTCATTACATGAGACCTAACAATGGGCACTCCAACTATCTTAATACGACATACACTTCATGCCATAGAAGTCTGTCAAAGGACAAGAAATTTGCAATCACATGGCCAGTCATCTGCTCGAGTCGAAGACTAATCTATTCGAAGATATGCTGGATGAAACCCACGAGGTTAATGCAACCTCACAGGAAGAAGTTTGGCGATTGTACTTCGACAGATCTTTTCATGTAGGCACAAGCAGGACTATTGTCGCGGGGGTGGTGGTGATCTTGGTTTCTCAACAAAACTACGTATTACCCCTTTCTCTTTAACTAAGCCGTATACCAATAACGTGGCCGAGTACAATGCGCTACTCATCAAACTCGACTTTACCAAGGAGTTAGTGTAGGATCGCTGCAATGGCACTCAAACACTAGAAGGGGGGTTGAATAGTGTTTATGAAATCTAATGCGGAAACTTTAAATTTCAATAAAATAATATCACAAAGAGTAAGAAAGATCAAACCAATTGTGTAGACAATCACAGAAAATTGCATACACAAACACAAGGATTTATACTGGTTCGGTCCTTCAGACCTACATCCAGTCCCCAAGCCTCGCTTGAGATTTCTCCACTATTTCCACTTGCAAAACCGCAAGCACTTGCAACCCGCAAGCAAACCGTACAACCTTGACAATCTTCAATTGCCAATACCACAACAATCTCTTCTTTCAAGAGATTATCAAACTGAAACAAAATGGTACAACTTTCTCTTCCTATAAGCCTTGATGTGTAGATGTGAGTGACTTACAATAGGCTATAGGGATGGTTTTTGTTCTAGAGTAATGGAACTTTTATCAAGAACAAAACTAAAAATTTCACTCAGTTTTTCTCTTTAGAAATGATCTTAAGAAGTCAAGAAAAACTCAAGTTTATATCAAAGAATTTTTTGTTCAAATTTCAGAACTTAACACCTATTTATAGGTATAATTTTCGTTCAAAAATATTCAAAAATAACTGCCAAAAACGTTCATAAAGTGTTCAAATTATTTGAAAAAAATGACAGTTAGAATGGCTGTCTGGTCGACCAGATTGAGGCCTGGTCGCCCAGACAGAGAAATTCTGGAAGTTCTGTCCGAGTCTGGAGCCTCTGGTCGACCAGGTCCATATCTGGTCGACCAGACAGAGATTTTTCGGAATCTCTGTTTCTGATTGTCATATCTGGTCGACCAGACATTTCTTTGGTCGGCCAGAAACTATGTTATACATATTTTCATTTGTTGATTAGACTTAGGATTACACTTAGAATATTTTCTATATTTTTCTAAGTGATTAGTGTGTTGTGTGTGTGATCAAGGCTTGTACAAAGATTCTAAAAGAAAAGACAAAAATACATCACTCTTGTAAAGTATATTTTCTTCTTGAAGCGCGAAGTGACTTGATTAACTTCATCTTTTTGATCTTTGAAATCCTGTCTTTGATATAGCCTTAAAAACTTGATTGTTGCTTTGAGATGTATATCTTGAATCTGCAGTAAAATATGTTAGATAAATAATGATTTGTTATCATCAAAATACAAGAGATATTGTAACATCAACCATGTTCCCAACAATCTCCCCCTTTTTGATGATGACAAATAATATTGAAAAACTTTAATTAAACATACTTACTCCCCCTGCAACAATGCATACATGTTAATTTAACACACAAAAAAATAGCACTTATTAGTAATCCTAATATTGTATAACAATATTTCAATATTGCAATAGTTATCAATATTTTAATATTCTAATATATCTCCCCCTTTGTCATTAACAAAAAAATAGCACTTATTAGTAATCCTAATATTGTATAACAATATTTCAATATTGCAATAGTTATCAATATTTTAATATTCTAATATATCTCCCCCTTTGCATAGAAGAGTATGTTTTCTCATTACTGGAGTTAGAAACATATCCTAATCCTTGTTTACTCGTAGCAGGTAATTGATAAGAAAGTAGATTATCTAGATTCTCTTTTCCTTTGTTAAATTTACCTACATTCATTAATATAGTTTCATATTTGGTTTTAAGACTTTTAACATTATCATCCAAATTTGAAATACGAACTTTAAAGAAATCACATTCTTTTTTAAGAAGTTGATTGTGACTAGATAACTTGTAATTTTCAGAAAATAACTCTTTATTCTTCTCTTTAAGATCTTCTATTTGTGAAGCATAAGGAGAGACTAAAGTGTTATTCAAATTTTCATTTTCATTTTTTAATATTTTAAAAGAAGAATTTAGTTGCTTGTATTTCAAAAATAATTCGTTAAATGCGTCAAGTAACTCATCATGATTACTTACTTGATCATCATCAGATTCATTTGCCATAAAGCACATATTCGCTTGATGATCTTCTTTTTCCTCTTCTTCATCTGAAGATGACTGGTCACTATCATCCCATGTTATCGACAAAGCCTTCTTCTTTTTGTTCTTCACTTGTTCATTCTTGTTCTTTGTGAACCCGTTGAAATTGTTAGAAGACTTCGACTTTAACTTTTGTTGTAGGGGACAATCTTTCTTGTAGTGTCCTGGCTTATTACAACCAAAACAAGTGACTTTGTTAGTATCTTTGAATTTACTAGAAGAGAACTTACCTTTCTTCAAGAATTTTCTGAATTTGCGTGTGATTATTTCAAACTCTTCTTCGTCATCGGAATCCTCATCATCAGTAGATGCTTGGAAAGCAAGAACCTTCTTGTTCTTATCTTCATTATCCTTTTTCCGATCTTCAAGTTGCACCTCGTATGCCATCAAATTCCCTATCAAATTTTCTACTGTCAATGTGGAGAGGTCGTTGGCTTCCTCTATTGCGGTAGTCTTCTTTTCCCAATCCGAAGTAAGAGCCTGGAGGATTTTCCTAACCATCTCCACTTGTGTGTAGACATTTCCTAACGCAATTAGGGAGTTGATGATGTCGGTGAACCTTGTGAACATTTCACCAATTGTCTCGTTGTCTTTCATCTTGAACATTTCAAACCTGTGCACTAAAATAGAAATTTTTGAGTCTTTAACCTTAGAAGTTCATTCGTGGGTTACCTCAAGTGTGTGCCAGATTTGATGTGCAGTGTTGGAAGTAGACACGCGGTTGAATTCATTCTTATCCATTGCGCAAAACAATGCATTCATTGCCTTGGCGTCAAGATTCACATTTGTTCGTTCCACCAATGTCCATTCAGAGTATGGAGTAGTAGGCTTGTTGTAATCAGACTCCACTATGTTCCAGAGATCGAATCCTATCGATTGAAGGTAGATCTTCATCCTACACTTCCAGTAGTTGTAGTTGGAACCATCGAAAAGTGGTGGTCTTTGAGTAGAATGTCCTTCCTTGAACTGTGATGTAGATGATGTAGCCATTGTTATCCTTGATCAACCTGCTCTGATACCAATTGTAGGATCACTGCAATGGCACTCAAACACTGGAAGGGGGGGGGGTTGAATAGTGTTTATGAAATCTAATGCGGAAACTTTAAATTTCAATAAAATAATATCACAAAGAGTAAGAAAGATCAATCCAATTGTGTAGACAATCACAGAAAATTGCATACGCAAACACAAGGATTTATACTAGTTCGGTCCTCCAGACCTACATCCAGTCCCCAAGCCTCGCTTGAGATTTCTCTACTATTTCCACTTGCAAAACCGCAAGCACTTGCAACCCGCAAGCAAACCGTACAACCTTGACAATCTTCAATTGCCAATGCCACAACAATCTCTTCTTTCAAGAGATTATCAAACTGAAACAAAATGGTACAACTTTCTCTTCCAATAAGCCTTGATGTGTAGATGTGAGTGACTTACAATAGGCTATAGGGATGGTTTTTGTTCTAGAGTAATGGAACTTTTATCAAGAACAAAACTGAAAATTTCACTCAGTTTTTCTCTTCAGAAATGATCTTAAGAAGTCAAGAAAAACTCAAGTTTATATCAAAGAATTTTTTGTTCAAATTTCAGAACTTAACACCTATTTATAGGTATAATTTTCGTTCAAAAATATTCAAAAATAACTGCCAAAAACGTTCATAAAACGTTCAAATTATTTGAAAAAAATGACAGTTAGAATGGCTGTCTGGTCGACCAGATTGAGGCCTGGTCGACCAGACAGAGAAATTCTGGAAGTTCTGTCCGAGTCTGGAGCCTCTGGTCGACCAGGTCCATATCTGGTCGACCAGATAGATATTTTTCAGAATCTCTGTTTCTGGTTGTCATATCTGGTCGACCAGATATTTCTTTGGTCGGCCAGAAACTATGTTATACATATTTTCATTTGTTGATTAGACTTAGGATTACACTTAGAATATTTTCTATGTTTTTCTAAGTGATTAGTGTGTTGTGTGTGTGATCAAGGCTTGTACAAAGATTCTAAAAGAAAAGACAAAAATACATCACTCTTGTAAAGTATATTTTCTTCTTGAAGCGCGAAGTGACTTGATTAACTTCATCTTTTTGATCTTTGAAATCCTGTCTTTGATATAGCCTTAAAAACTTGATTGTTGCTTTGAGATGTATATCTTGAATCTGCAGTAAAATATGTTAGATAAATAATGATTTGTTATCATCAAAATACAAGAGATATTGTAACATCAACCATGTTCCCAACAGTTAGGAGCGAATCATCTGGAGGGTTACGGTGACTCTCAGCTCATCGTCATATAGATGACAGGGGAATACAAAGTCAGAAATAACGACTTAATCTCATGTCATAAAGTGGCCATCAAACTAGCGGAATCATTCGAAAGCTTCCGCATTGAGCACGTGCTTCATTCCAAGAACACACATGCGGATGCCCTAGCATCATTGGCATCTAACCTAGCTCAACCTCTAGGAACAAGTCAATGAGTCACCGTTGCAAGCCGACAACTCTTCTGACCGGAGTATGTTCTAGAAGTGAATGCAACTCACCAGGCTACGGGTCAACTCGAACTAAGAGATTGGCATTTCCTAATCATCGACTATATCTTATATGACATAGTACCCGAAGACGTAAAGGAGCGATATTCTGTTTGCAGACGTGCTTTGAGATTCTACTACGATTTGACAACAAAGACATTGTATCATAAGTTGTACGATGACATGTTGCTTTGGTGTTTCTCAATGACAGAAGCATAGGAAGCCCTGTAGGAAGCCCATGATGATACTTGCGGTGCTCACCAATTCAGACCCAAGCTCTGGGATCTCTTACGAAGGATGGGCTATTATTAGCCCAGAATGATCCACGAGTGGAAGGAAGATGTGAGTAACATCTTGAATATGCTTAATGTGAACACTGTGCAGAAGTAGAGGCTAGCAACTTTCATCCTCAAGGGGGATGCAGGAGGATGATATCGACTCAGATTTACTCCAGAGCAGAGGATGATGGTTTCATAGGAGACCTTTGTTTATTTCTTTGACAAGCAGTATGTGTCGGCTGCAGCTAAAGCCAGGAAGGAGTTGGAACTAGCTCGGTTAGAGCAAAGGGATATGTCCAAGAAAGATTTTAAGAGTAAGTTTATGACATTACTTAGATTCACACGTATGTCGCACACTGAGGAGCGGCAGGCTCAGATGTTCTTGATGGGGTTTCGCCCGAGTTTGCGTCGTTATCTTGTGTTGAGGATATTTCATTCAGTGCGGGAGGTGGCCAATGCTGCCATATTTTAGGGGACAGAGATGGCCATGTTTCAGAAGGGCAAGGATGGGAACGCCAAGTCAGGATAGCCTAGTGATAAAGGTAAAGGTAAAGGCCGTTTGTAGGATCAGGAGGACCCTAACAGTAGGGTAAGGGTTCACATCAGTAAGGTTCCCATAAGAAGGGACATCGGCAGGATTAGAGGGCGTAGCAGTAGCGCAGATTTTAGGGGACTTGTTTCAACTGCAATAAGTTCAGACACAGCAGCAAAGTGCTGTAGTGCACCCAAAGTAGGCCAGCAGGGCAAGAATCAGCAGTAACAGAACCATGCTCAGGGCCGAGGACAGGGCCAATAGTTAAGGATTGAGGCACCGCCAGTAGTCCCGAGGATTGAGGGACATGTACGAGCTATTCAGGTGGTTTAGTAGGGACAGATAGTCCCATACATTCTCGGCGATGCGGCACAGTAGCATTCGGCTACCGGCAGAGTCTATGCAGTTGTTCCTCGTGATCATGGCTTGAGCGAGGCCGTGGTGGAAAGTAAGTTCTTGTGAACTCCTTTCCAGCTCGTATTCTTTTTGATTCTGGCACTTCGTATTCTTTCATCTCCTATGATTTTATGAGTAGTCTTCAGCTTGTAGTGCAGCCTTTAGATATCCCGTTATCTGTATCCACTCCTTTGGGAGAGGTGTCTCTCTTAGAGAGTGTTTGTGGGAGATGTGTCGTCAGCTTAGACGATTCTGAATTCGTGATTGATTTGATTATGTTACGTATGTCTGAGTTTGATATTATCCTTTGTATAGATTGATTATCTTCCTACCATATGAGTATCGAATATTTTGCGAAAATAGTAAGCTTGTGAGATTTTAATGGATATGAGTTGGTGGTAGCGACCTCGCGGGGCAACTAGATTACAGAGTCATTTCTAGCATACGTCGAGGAGGTGATGTTGTGGGATCGGGGCACAGATTTGAGTGAGACGCGAGTGGTCGCAGAGTATCAGGATGTCTTTCAGGACATACGATGTTTACCTCTAGTAAGAGAGGTCGAGTTTTGCATAGAGTTATTGTATGGTGCCTTATCATATGGTGCCTACTGAGATTAGGGAGCTCCAGATCTAGTTAGAGGAGTTATTGTCTTAGGATTTCATACGTTGGAGTCATTCTCCATGGGGAGCGCCGGTCCTTCTCGTGAAGAAGAAGGACGGGAGCATGCGATTGTGCATAGATTATCGTGAGTTGAACAAAGTTATCATCCGGAATAGGTATCCACTACCACGGATTAATGACTTGTTTGACCAGTTACAGGGAGCGTAGTGTTTATCAAAGATAGATCTTCATTCCAGTTATCATTAGTTGCGGGTTCGGGAGATGGATATTCCCAAGACCGCCTTCCTGCCTCGATATAGGTCTTTTAAGTTTCTTGTCATGCCATTTAGGCTGACCAATGCACCGGCGATATTCATTGATTTGATAAATCGGGTTTTCCATCCATACTTGGATCAGTTCGTGATCGTGTTCATCGATGACATTCTTATTTATTCGAGATCGGAGGCCGAGCAAGAGCAGCATTTGCGGTTGGCACTACAGACTTTATGGGAGCACTAGTTGTACATTAAATTTAGCAAGTGTGAATTTTGGTTATCTAAGGTCAAGTTTTTAGGCCATGTTATCAGCCGAGAAGGCATTATAGTAGATTCGGCTAAGGTGGAGGTCGTTCTTGATTGGGAGCCGCTGAAGACCGTTACCGAGATTCGTAGCTTCTTAGGTTTGGTGAGCTATTACAGGAAATTTATTCAGGACTTCTCAAACATTACGACCCTACTTACACGCCTTACAAAGACGGGTGTACAATTTGTTTGGGGTACGGAGTGTCTGGCGGCCTTTGAGACTTTGAAGTCTAAGTTGACTTCAGCGCCGGTGTTGATTTTTTTGAGCAGTGATAATACTTTTGTTGTCTACACTGATGCATTGTTATCAGGACTTGGAGGTGTTTTGATGTAGACCTAGAGAGTTGTAGCCTATATTTCGAGACAGTTGAGGATTCATGAGCAAAATTACCCAACGCATGACTTAGAGTTAGCAGCAGTGGTCTTTGCACTAAAGACTTGGAGGCATTATTTTTATGGAGTACAGTTCAAGCTATTTACAGATCACCAGAGTTTAAAATGCCTCTTTTTGCAGAAGGAACTTAACCAGAGATAACGATGATGAGTCGAGTTTATCAAAGATTATGAGTTTGCACTTCAATACATCCGGGAAAAGGCGTATGTAGTAGAAGATGCATTGAGTAGGCGTCGTCACGGGCTTGCAGCTTTGAGGTGTTCATTACATTGAAATCTTTATACCCTCAGCCACTATAATTTTAGGCTGGAGGTTAGTGAGAGCAACATATTTTTAGGAGCTATATCAGTACAGTCATCTTGGAGTGATCGAGTGGTCAGAGCTTAGCTAGAGGATTCTTGGATTCAAATCCAAAAGAGAGAGATTTCCAAAGAGCCCAACACTGATTGGACTATTGGAGGAGATGGAGGTCTTCGGATGAAGGGCCGGATTGTCATGCCGAACAACTCATAGCTAAAGAAGGATTTATTTGATGAGGCGCATCGCACCAGGTATATAGTGCATCCAGGTACAACAAAAATGTACAAGGACCTAAAGAGGTATTTTTGCTGGAGTGGCATGCATAGAGAGATCATAGAGTATGTAGCAAAGTGTTTTACCTGCCAGCAAGTTAAGGCAGAATATCAGAGACATGCAGGAACCCTATACCCTTTACCTATTCCTGAGTGGAAGTGGCAGATATTTCTATGGATTTCATCGTAGGGTTACCTAGATCAAAGAAAGGAAATGATTCTATTTGGGTGATGTAGGCGTTAAAAACTACTTATAGGTCACCGAAGATGACGAACTGTCGAGCGACGAACTGTCAGACAACGTGGCGACGAGCCATCAAAACAACAAAGCAGCGAATCATTGATGACGTAGCAATAAGCCACCAGGAAGGAAAAGCAAGGGAACACGTGCTCATCAGCTACCTCCAAGTGGCATGCGCACTCACCGGCCACCTCTAAGTGGCCAGCACGTTCACCGGCCACCTCTAAATGACCCGCACGCTCATCAGCCACCTCCAAGTGGCCCGTGTGCTCACCGGCCACCTCCAAGTGGTCTACATATTCACCGGCCACCTCCAAGTGGCCCTCATGCTCATCAACCACCTCCAAGTGGCCCATGTGCTCATCAGCCACCTTTAAGTGGCCTGCGCACTCGTTAGCCACCTACAAGTTAACAAAATACATGAAACGAATCGGTGAAGCGTACAAGTCAACTAAATGACAAAATGCACGTAACCACAAAACAAGTCTAACCCAAAAGTCCGTAAAATCCACCTTGGCAGCTGAGTCACATCAAAATGACTTGGCCAAGGCCATGTGGCTCGGCCAAGGACGAGCCACTCACCATA
>NC_033800.1:127421978-127441526 GCF_001876935.1 Asparagus officinalis
CACCATAGGGTGGCTCGCGCCCAGAAATGTTGAAACATATTTTTTGATGGTTTTCTCTAGATTCTTTCATTCTAGAGCCTCCTCGAATATTTTGAAGCTATCCCTAAATGTGGTTAATTAGTTATTAACTAAGGATAAGGTCAAATCATTAATTCCTATCTAAAAATATTATGTCCGAAGCTTATAACTACAAGCCTAGGGTCCTATACGTAGGGGATCTGAAATTTAGGAGAGGTGCTGTCCCTGTGAAGAGTGTATCATAAATTTTAGAGAAGCTAGTAGATCTTGGCGAAGTTCTTTAGTATAAAGAGGGAGAGTTAGAGAGATCTGAGACCCATTTCCCTTTCCTCCGGATCAAACTTGGTTTTGATCTTGAGAAGAGTAGTAATCTCGCTTGGTCGAGATTATTTACTTCTGTAATTGTTTTCTTTGTGAAACAAGAGCATTGATCTTTTATTCTAATTAACCGGATCTGATTCGCGGTGGTCCATGAATAAACCCTGACACAGGCAAAGATCTCACGCAAGTAGCGAGTGATAAACGCCTCTGTGTGTGTTTGAAGAGAGTTGTAATTATTGTTTTATTTGTGTAAACGAGAAGTCTTATAAAAAGACTAACTCTTTTGAATTCATTGTAATCGAATAAACGTGTAATGGATTCAACAAATAAAATAACTTTTGATGCAAACACGTTGGCGACCACAGTGAGAGCTAACAGCCTCTTTGCTGAGTCTAGGGGTGAGCTTGGTTCAGTCCAAACTGAAAAAACCGACCGAACCGAACCGAAATTAACAGCTCAGTTTAGTTTTATGAGTAGGGTGGTTCGGGTCGGTTTGAAAACTTTTCAACCCGAACAGACCCGAACTGACCGAATACCCCATAGTCCAAAATATACCCTATTCTGAATCTCACTCAAACCTGACCCGTCCCCAAAGACTCAAAGTCTCAAACCCTAAAATAAACTTCCATTCCCACTTTCTCAGCCGCCGCTCCTCAGTTCCTCTCTCCCTCTCTCTCTCACTCCTCGGTTCTGCCTCTCTCACTTCCTCTTCCTCACTTCCTCAGTCCTCTCTCTTACTCTCTCTCACTCCTTAGCCGCCAGCCGCTTGGCACTCCGCCACGCTTTGCAGTCTTCATGGCCAAAGTCAAAACAATGGAAACATCTCCTCAGGCTCAGGATCTATCTCTGGATTTAGGGGGACACTCGTACCCATCGCCGTCGCCGAGGCCGAGGTATAAACTAAAAATCATTCTTCTATATCTCAGTGATCTCGCATGATCTCTCGGTTCCATAGCCTTATAGGCCTTTTCTTGTGAAGAAGTTCATCTTGGTGTTAAATTCTTTATTTTATTGTCGAAGTATAAATCTGTTTGTAGCTCTTAATCATATATGCTGAAATTCATTATATGATCTCTCAGATTCTCATGTCTATAGCTCTATACACTTGGCTTTTGCTAATATTGATAGTGAATTATTTATTTTCTACACTCTAGTTATCATGATTACAGGCCTATATCTGTAAACCTTGTATTATTTTTTGTTACTGCATTGTTTGATGTTGCTTGTTTGTTTATTGGATAGTTCAAAATACTAAAAATAGGCATTGATTTTGATTATTGGTGTCAATTTGGCAATTTATAAATAAATCATATTAGTGCTAGTCTTAACTCACTTCTTTGGCGTACTCCCTTCTTTCGCCCTCTCTAGTTATCATAGGAAATAGGAGAGTGGGCTCATAGGAATGAAACTTTTAAACTCAAATTTTGTGCTTGATAAATGCTTAAGTTTTTTTTGGATGGATGTGAGTTCATTCCTTATAACTATTAGGAGTCTTAGGACCTGAATTATTATGGGTTGAAAACAATATCAATGTTTAATGCTTCATAATCTACCACTTTGTTGATATCTTTTTTTCTTTAACACAATATGTTGTTTGATAACAAGTTTGATAAAGTTAGAACCGACCAAACCGAACCGAACTGTACCGAACCGACTTGTAATGGTTTGGTTCGGTTTTGAATTATAGGCAGTTCGGTTTGGTTGTTTAAAATTTGGTTAAAACCAAACCGAACCAACCATTTGCACACCCATAGCCGAGGCTATCGTGTCGCAACCAAGGATTCAGATCCCGGTTGATGTAGAGGTTGAGTACAAGTTCGACCAGGCCAAGTTTAAGGAATACCTCTCCTCATCCTCTTTAAGATCTTCCTCGTCCTGCAAGTGCAGGAAGATATCAACAGCAAAGAAGGCTCGAGGTGACTCTCGCCTAATTGTTGCTAAGGCATCCCCTCATAATGCTCCTCCAGCATCCAATGAAGCCGAGATTTCAGATCACAATGACTCCTATTAAGTCCGGGAGTTGTTTAATGAAGGCGCACCAATTCTGACAAAGAGGGCTCATTAGAGGCAATGTTAATGCCTCGCACGTCAGCTTGCTAAGGTCTTGGAGCCGATTGATGGGATCCATTATCATGTGGATCTGAAGTTCAGGGAGCGCTAAGCGCCTTAACAGCAAGAAAATGACCCCTCCTCTAAGTCATCGGCCAGCGAATGGGTCCGTATCAAAAGAACTTGTTCAACTCTCGAGGAGCGTATCCAAAAGCATCACACACGTGCCTTAGCATGAAAGTCTTAAGACACGAAGGAGGATAATGTGGCCAAGAAACCACCAAAACCACGCTAAGAATGGAGGTCAAAATCCAAAACAGCAACTCGGACAAGTGCCGAGACACTCGAAAATTACGAGCCAGCGAGCCAGCCAGCCTAGCCGGCACTTGCCTCGCCCCCTATGGCCATTTTTGAGTCCACGTCCGTTCTTGTTCAAGTTGATCCAGTACCTTTGGGGAATTCTCATGGCAGCAGTAATCTTTCTCGATTCAAGATGAAGATCACGGATCTCCTTGGTCCTTTGCATGGGGATCGAGGCATATTTCCGGTCAGAGAACGCTTGGGCCTAGTGAATGAACCTTGAACAACTCACTAGACTGGGGGTCATACATGACCTCCCAACAAGACCATTCCTATAACCGCCCACTTGGGCATACGCACAGAAGACGAGGAGCTCGTTAAGGACGCACCCTCACAAGGGTGTGGTCCCAAACACGCGACTCCTATGAAGGCCAACAAGGTGTTACCCATTCAGAAGAAAACATGTTTGTCAAACGACAACGTTATATCTGGAGACTCAAACCAATAGCTGATAGGTTGCTCCGACTATAACGTTGATGAGTTGTACTATCGAGTTGGGGTATGAATAAATCTCAAAAGAGAAGAACCCCAGAATTAGACTCTCACTGTCTTTGTGAGAGGTTAATCAGGGTGGTATTATAAGAGTATAGCTGCCCTAAGACCGCTCCACTGAGGGTCTCAGTATTTGAAAGAATCTCCACCGAAGTGTCCAAATCTAAATCAAGATGCTTCTACAAGAAAAAAAATCTGCCAGTCATGATGACGAGCTTCCAAAAGATACCATCAATGTAACCGATAAAGGAAAATCGATAAGGCGTTACAGCCCTAACTCTTTCTGTGAGGCATCTCAGCGCATCTCTTAGTTATGGTTAGGAACTAGATGACCTAGACCGGATAGAGGACACTCCTCGGAGGATGAAATGTCAGACACCAACTCCGCAATCACTTCCGATAATATAGTGTCTAACACAAGACAATCTCATGAGGTGTTCATGATCAACGCTGAACAAATAGCCAGAATCCTCGAAGACGCTTTGGCCAAGCAAAAAGAGAATTTCAAATTCGAAATGGGGAAATGACTGTGCAACGGATAAGGTAATTGCATGATCAACAGATTCAAACTTTATCAAATCAGATTGGTGAATCTAGCCATCATAACGTTATTAATCAAGTAGATAGTGATTTAGACGTGGATGAAAATCTCAACGTTGATACCCCTCCTGTTGACCAAAATGTTGGGGGTGGTCCCATCGAGGATGACAATGCTTGGGGTGGTCCAGTTGTTCCTCCCCGAAATCGCCCGAAGGAAAATGTAGGCGAGGACGAGAAAATGAAAGACCTGGAGAGCAAGATCAATGCACTGATGTCTACTCGAGAGGTAAAGAAGACTAGTATTCCATTCCATGTCCCTACCCAAGGGAGTAGGAGTCAATCCCGTATTCGATGAAGTTCAATCTAATTAACTTCATGTTGTTCAATGGAAAGGGCCCACCCACTCAACACCTAATTTATTTTAAGTCCCACATGGGTGTGATCTCTGACAATGAACTTTTGATGGTCTGGTCATTCGTTAGCACCCTTCGTGGGTCCACCTTCGATTGGTACCGCCATCTCAAGTCAGGAAGTATCAATAGCTGGAACGACATGGAAAAATCGTTCCTCAACAACTTCTTCAACGATGACACCAAAGTGTCGATTGGGGCCCTTTTGGATGAGAAGCAAAAAGAAGGGGAGTCAGTTGATAGCTTTGTTAAACGCTTCCTCAACAAGGCAATGAATTGTAGGGATCCTGTCACAGAGGAATTCATCTTGTAGTCATGTCATAACAATCTCTCTATTGATGTGTTGGAAGCCCTGGGGGCCAGCTGTCCATAACATAGAAAGAATTAAAACTGTGTGGGGAACAGGTCGAACGCTTTCTCAAAAGAAAAAAGCTTGAAAGAAAGCCAACAAATGACTAACCCTCCGAACTCGAATTTTTCTTCTCGTGGTAAGGGAAAGGTACCTGTAGCAGCTGTTGACACTAATCAGACGTCACAATAGCAATCTCAAAAGCAGCAAAGGACTCCGGATCTGAGACTCTAAAAAGAGTACTCCTTCAAGGATGAAGATGTTTCAGCTATCTTCAAATACCTTCTTGAAAACAACAAAATCAAGCTGCCACCTATTACGAATCAGGAGGAAGTTAAAAACCATTCGGATCCAAAGTACTATGTATACCATAGGAGGATCCTTCATCCCACCAAGGCTTGCTTTACTCTCAAGAACAACATTCAAGCTTTGGTCGACACCAGCATCATAACGCCAAAATGAGCCAAATAAGAATGGTTCACTCTAAAAAGTATATGAGTATAAACTGTTCCTTCCCAGACTCCTATAAGTATAAGAGTATAAACTGCTTCTCCCTATCCTTCGATGGTTATACGAGGTTAAACTACTTCCCTTATTTCTAACAACGGGAAGTTCCTAGAGAATATTACTCTTATTATTCTTAAGGATAACCCGACAATGTGGTCAAATACAATTGGATTCAGGTTTGCTAAAGAGCTGTGGGTGAGAATACCTCAATACGTTTTAATGAGGAAGTTCTGGAAGAACTCTATGTATGGTATTTTTAAGGATAACCCAAGATCAGCTGGTTATTCAAGATGAAAACTGATCATCTGAATAATTCATCCTTAATCATAGATTAGAAGTGATTAAGAACCTCCTATGATGGTTATTTCATCATTTCTAAGATGATTAAAACCCTTCCACTGTAACTTTCCGAGCACTCTTTCGTAGAGATGAGATTTAATGACCTCATTCGGTCAATCTTCCCTCACGAAACTCTCATGATGTAACTGCGGAGTTCTTGATGATTCACGGGCTTCCACCACAAAGTCCCTCACTAATAAAATTAACTAACAGTGGGTCCACTAAAATTCTTTCAGCTAAGTCCATCCAAACTCCCATTAGGTTGGTGCACTTAACAATCCCAATGTTAAAGTCTCAACACGATATTCAAAAATTCAAGCTGCTAATCCATGGTAATCCTCAAACCCCTTTGTATTAAGTCCTAGCCACTTGGCATTAAAAAAAACCCCACTATGTGATTAGTACAAGTCAACACTCCCACTTTTATTTGTACCCCACTCCCACTGTTTCTTGGTCAAACATTTCTATAGTTAGGACCAAAGCCAAAATCCTCTCTCGATTCTTTTCATGAATGAGAGGTCCACTTTCAAATTGAGCGATCAAACCTTCCTACAGTTAGGGTCATCTCAAACCTCCCACTTAGTCAAACCTTCCTATAGTTAGGGTCAAAACTAGAGTTTCCTCTCGATAAACGAGAAATCCACCTTCAGATTGGGTAATCAAACCTTCCGATAGTTAGAGTTATTCGAATCTTTTTTGATTCTCGAAGTGGAGATCCTACTTTGAGTTTCTTTACACCTGGAGATAGAATATTAATTTTTTCCTCTCCAGCATCGTGTTCGTCTTTACCCTAAGAGAAGACACCACCTTCCAACACCAAAATCCATGCCTTACGCGCATGGGGGACTTTATATCGATCCCTAAATAGAGATAAGTCTGCATCTAACATATGCTGCAGGGTGGTCCGTTCCCGCAAAAACAATCAAGTCTACGTATTCAACACCGTAGTATCAAAAATCTATGTCTTTCATGCATGGGGAATTTTATCCTGAACCCTAAGTAGGGATAAGTCAATGTCTAACACGTGTTGCTGGTTCATCCTTTTACCATAAAAATGACAAAAATCTACGTATTCAACATCGTGGTAGGCCGTTATTAATACACCAAAATCCGTGTCTTATACATACGGGGAATTTTATCTCGAATCCTAAGTAGAGATAAGTCAATGTCTAACCCGCGTTATCGGTTAACCTTTCTCCGTGAAAAGAATGTTAGGATTCACATCTAGGGATGTTATTTTAATCCATAAATAGAGATAAGTTTATGCCTAACACACGTTACCGGGTAGTCTATTCCCATGACAAATGACGAAGTCTATGTATTCAATATCATAATATCAAGTCTAAGAGAGTTCATTCTTTTAGCATAACGTCACCTGCGGAACAGACTTAAACAATCTGCATGCTAGGCCGACTCAAATGGTAGTCGGTAATGGCTCGTCAAACCCGTTTATGGCTGAGGGTTTGCTAAAAATCCTATAAGTATTATGGTTATTTATTCTAAACAGAATGAGTAATCATAAAAAGGTACAAAAGTCACTGACGCACCAACTTCACCAATCGGTCTCGTGACTTAAACTCCCAGAAGTATACGAGTATAAACTGATCCTCCCCGCTCCAACACCTTAAGAGCTTAAACTGTGTAGACTCCAGTTAACGTATGAGTATAAACTATGTTCATGTCGGCCAACATGTTACAGCATAAGTCAACGCCGATCAACGCAGTATGACGAAGGTCAAATAATGGTCAACGCATTATGATGAAGGTTAACTCGTTATGACGTAGGTCAATGCGTTACGACAAAAGTCAAACATCGGTCCACATGTTGCAATGAAGGTCAATGCGGGTCAACCCGTTGCCATGAAGGTCAACACCAACCAACGCATTGATAATTTCACCGAAACAAGGCTCAGATCAATTCCAGGTCAAAGGATAATCTACAGGAATCTCAACTACGATTCAGATATAAACTCTCGATGAAGATGATCAGTTCAACATCGATTCAACGACACGAGCTAATTCAGATATCAACACGCTAGTTTCAGTTCAAGATTTTGACACGATCAGACGAAAAAACGTAACACCAGAAGAATTTTAGCTATTTGATAAAATACTGAATAGACTAAAAGCTGAAGAAGTCGACGAATTAAAGATTGGACGTATCATATCCAAAGTATTCCAGGCTCCTCTATAAAAGAATAAGACTAAAATATTTTGATAGGGGTATCTGTAGGCGTCAAAAACTACCTATAAGTCCCTGAACACAGCTCGAGATGACTAGTCATCGAGCGACAAACTGTTAGACAATGTGGCGATGAGCCATCGAAACAACAAAGCGGCGAACTATTGATGACGTAACAACAAGCCACCGGAACAGCAAAGCAAGGGAACACACACTCATATGCCACCTCCAAGTGGCCCGCGCGCTCACCGGCCACCTCCAAGTGGCCAGCACGTTCACCGACCACCTCCAAGTGGCCTGTGCGCTCATCAGCCACCTTCAAGTGGACCGCACGCTCACGGGCCACCACCAAGTAGCAGGCACGCTCACGGGCCACCTCCAAGTGGCCCACACGTTTACCGACCACCTCCAAGTAGCCCACACGTTCACCGACCACCTCCAAGTGACTCGCACGCTTATCAACCACCTCCAAGTAGACCATGCGCTCATCAACCACCTCTAAGTGGCCCACACACTCATCAGCTACCTCCAAGTTAATGAAATGCATGAAGCGAATCGTTGAAGCGTACAAGTTAGCTAAACGACGAAATACGCATAACCACGAAACAAGTCCAACTCGAAAGTCCATAAAAGCCACCCTGGTAGCCGAGTCATGTCAAAATGACTCGGCCAAGGCCAGGCAAGGCCGATCCAACCTATGGTGGCATGTCAAAATGACTCGGCCAAGGCCAGGCAAGGCCGATCCAACCTATGGTGGCTCGCACAGTTCCGAGCGACCATAGGGTGGTTCGCGCCCAAAAATGCCGAAAACGCGTTTTTTGATGGTTTTCTCAGGATTTTTTTGTTTCAGAACCTTCCCAACTATTTAAAGTTATCACTAAATGTGGTTAAGTGGTTATTAAATAAGGATAAGATCAAGTCATCAATTCTTATCTGAAAACACTGTGTTCGAAGCCTATAAATATAAGCCTAGGGTCCTATACGCAGGGTATCTGAAATTTAGGCGAGGTGCTATCTATTTGAAGAGTGAATCATGAATTTGAAAGAGGCTAGCAGATCTTGGCGAAGTTCTTCAGCATAAAGAGGGAGAGTTTGAGAGATCTGAGGTCCATTCCCCTTTCCTCTAGATCAAACTTGGTTTAGATATTGAGAAGAGTAGTAATCTTGCTTTGTCGAGATTATTTACTTCTGTGATTGTTTCCTTTGTGAAGCAAGAATATTGATCTTTTATTCTGATGAAACGGATCTGATCTACGGTGGTCCATGGATAAACCTCAGCACAGGTAAAGATCCCACGTAAGCAGCGGGTGATAAACATCATCTGCGTGGGTTTGAAAAGAGTTGTAATTCTTATTTTATTTGTGTAAGTGAGAAGTCTTATAAAAAGACTAACTCTTTTGAATTTATTATAATCGATAAACGTGTAATGGATTTGACAAATAAACTAACTTTTGACGCAAACAGGTGATAGTAGATCGGTTGACGAAGTCGACGCACTTCTTACCGGTGAAGACGACTTATACAGTAGAGATGTATGTGAGGATTTTTATCTAAGAGATAGTTCGATTCCATGGAGTCCCAGAGAGGATTGTATCATATCGAGGCTCAGTCTTCACATCCTATTTTTGGAGGAGTTTCTAGAATACATTTGGCAGCCAATTGTTATTTAGTAGCATTTTACACCCTCAGACGGATGGTCAGACGAGAGAGTGAATCAGGTGTTAGAGGATATGTTGCGAGCATACATTATAGATTTCCGGGGTAGCTGGAAGGATCACATCCTATTGATTGAATTTGTTTACAATAATAGTTATTAAGCTACCATTGGTATGGTACCATATGAAGTATTGTACGGGAGGTCTTGCAGATTGCCTATTTGTGGGGCAGAGCCAGAGGATAGCCTATTGCCTGGGTTAGAGCTTGTGAGATAAACCATAGAGAAGGTGACATTAATTAGAGAGCGTATTCTTGCTGCTCAGAGTCGACAAAAGAGCCATGCGGATCAGAAGCGATGACCTCTAGAGTTTCAGGTTGGCGACCTTGTCATGTTGAAAGTATCGTCGATGAAGGGCGTTCAGCGATTCAGTAGACGGGGAAAGCTTGCCCCGAGATATGTCGGTCTATTCAGGATCATTGAGTGTGTTGGAGCTGTTTCTTATAGATTAGATCTTCCAATATCGATGTTGAGTGTACACGATGTCTTTCATGTTTTGATGCTTAAGAAGCATCTGCGCGACGAGGAGCAGCAAAGGGTTATTGATGCACCAGAGATTGAGATCCAGGATGATTTGACTACCGTAGAGATTCTGGTTTTTATTATTGCTAGAGAAGCTAAAATGCTTAGAAACAAAGTTATTCCATTAGTGAAAGTTTAGTGGAACTGACAAGGAGCCGAAGAAGCTTCTTGGGAGCGCGAGGAGGACGTACGTCGCAACTACCCACTCCTGTTTGAGCAGGTAAGATGTTGATGTTTGAGTATGCTTATACGCATTTCTGTTTACATTATATTGTTCAGTCATATTTATATTTAACACTAGAATGTAGTACTAACACTTAGCTCCTAATCACTCGGAACATAAGGTATATATATGGGGGGTTCCTTGTTTGGATTTTTCGCCCGACGTACTAGTTCCGTCTAATTAGGGGTTAAGTGGGAGTATACACATTTTAGATTGTTAAGTTTAAATATTTGCTTATGTATCACATCTGAGGATTAATGGTACGATATGTGTACGGGAGGGTTTTCTTGTATGGATTATCCCCTCTTAGTGCTTTTCTCATATTATTAATCTCTAAGATGCGATTGTAGAATTTCGAGGACGAAATTCTTTTAAGGGGGGTAAATGTAAAACCCCATAAATTTGAGTTAATAAATAATAATTTGAAATAATAAGTGATTAATTGTGATAAATGGATATTTATTGTGATAAATATCATTAAATGATGTATGAGTATGATGCCAAGTATTTTGAGTGTAAACGAGTTCATACATGTGAAAGAATCGAGTCGAAACATGCACAAGCTAAGAAACATGCGCAAACTAAAAATTTGCTAGACGGTCGACAGCCGCACAAGGTCTGGTTGACCGACGATCGATTTTCCAGTTTTCCCAGTCAGTTTTGGAAACGGGTTCTTTTGAGACTGAGTTACACACAGAAGTATATAAACTTTTTTTCACATTTTTACACATATGATATCAGATCTTTCAAACCCTAGCAACCACAATTTCCTCCCATAAACCCTAGATCAAAATTTTGAGTTTCCAAGAGCTTTGTGAAGCAATTTTCGACGTGTAGGCGGGTTTTGTTGACGTGTGGCTTAAGGATTTGCTTTGACGTTGCACTTTCAGGCTTTAAACCAAGTTTTTAGGTGAGTTTCATCTCTGTTAACTCTACACCCAAGTTTTTAAAGGTTTTTAATGAGTTTTTATGTGATTTTATTAAGCCAAATCGACTAGTTTGAGTATAAAAGTAATTCTTTTATATTATATGAATAAAGATTAGAGCTTTCTAATGTTTAAAAGCTTTAGAACAAATTTCCAGAAGTGATTTAAGATCTGAAAGTAAATAACAACATGGTTTAACTTAGTTTTGATGATTCTATCGACGTTTTGATGTTTTCATGCATGTTTAGGGTTTACATGTAATATTTAATATTGTGATTCTTGTTTCATGTGTTGAACAATCTTCAGAGATGTTAATATAGTATTTGCAATGTTCTATACAAGTTTTACAACGAGTTAAATAAGTTAGAATCATGAAACATATACAAACACGAATCCCTGGTAAATGTTGAAACATAACATTCCGCTCCAAGCTGGCCAACTGAAACAAGATTTTTCTTCAGCTTCGGTACGTTTCTGACGTTCTTCAGATTCCACTTGGAGCCCTTCATCTGAATGCACGTCTCCTCTTCCAATAATACTACAAGGCTCGTTGTCATCCCTAAGTATACTTTCCCAAAGTCCCCTACTACATAGTTCTGAAGAAGCTTCCTATTAGCAGTGGCGTGGAACGAGGCTTCTGAATCAACTACTCATGAATCAGAATTGCTGTCCATAGAAAAGATCAAGGCATCTTGCACAATATGAGCTTCCTACTAATTTGCATCCTTCTTTTGTACTTTACAGATTGAAGACATATGGTCCTCTTAGCCACAGTTCTAACACTTCCCTTTGATAGACCTAACCTTTGAGTTCGAACTTTTTTTCTTCGACTTCGACCGATTGCTATTCTGTTTACCCTTCTTATGGATTCGGCGTCTTTGCTCAAGATTTAGGGCTGAACCTAAACCTTCTAATTCGAATGATTTTCTTCTAAACTCCTCGGATAGAATCATGCTAACAACCTCGCGCAGCTTCAACTTCTCCTTCCCTGCCGAGTTGCTAATTACGATCACGCAACCTACCCAACTATCCGACAACTGCGATAGAAACAATAGGGCCTGCACTTCATCATCAAACGTGATGTTCATGGAGATAAGTTGATTAACAATCGTGTTGAACTCGCTAAGGTGCATCATGAAAGAACATCCTTCTGCCATCTTGAGGTTGAAGAGCGTTTTGACGAGATGCACCTTGTTTGCGGCTGATGGTTGCTCGTACATCTTTGCGAGCGCTTCCATAAGCCCTAGAGTCGTCTTCTCCTTCAAAATATTATGGATGACTGATTTGGCGAGCGACAATCGGATTTGCCCTAAAGCCTTTCGATCCAATATTTCTCAGTCCTCGTCTGATTCCTCCTTCTTATTTCCCTTAGTATTGCCCATTAACATGCGATAAATATCCTTATGGTACAGATAGTCCTCTATCTGCGACTTTTAGTAGGCGAAGTCTGACTCGTCAAACTTCTCAATCTTCGATTTGCTTTCCTCTGCGATGGCTCTCGTACAAATCTCCTGAACGAAGCTCTGATACCAGTTATTAGGGATTTGAATCACACAATCAAACTCGTGCTCTTCCGGATCTTGTGCTAAGAGTTTAACAAGTAGGAAAATTACCGCAAATAAAAGAAAAACTTGTAGGAAAGAATAATCAAACCAGAGAATAGCAGATTTAATGAGGTTCGACAAACGTGCCTACGTTCTCAGGAGCCACACCACACAATTCTTTTGATTAATTGAAGAAGATTACAATGCTCACAATTGACCTCTCTCTCTCTCTAAGATCTCTAATCTCAAAGTGCTGTCAAAAACTCTTTTTTTTCATGTTCTACAAACCCTAAAAAAATATCAAGGTATATATAGTATCCTGGCCCAAAACAGTTTCCCAAACGAATCAGGAAATTGGAAAAAAAAACTTATTCCTATCGATCGGACCATGTGTGTCAGTTGACCGGCCAGGACACGCTATTTTATAGGGTTTTCGTGCATGTTTTCCGTCGACCGGTGATCTAGTGTCGGTCGACCGGTTGACCACTCTCGGTCGACCGTCATCAAGCTCCGTTCAACCGGCCAGAGTAAGTTTCCAGCCTCGTTTTCTACCGTCGTTTCGGTCGATCGGATATCCTCCGTCGGTCGACCAACCTGAGATTTTTTAGCCTCGCAGAATTGCTTCAGGTTTCGTTCTTCACACGACCAAAACCAACAACTGATAATGTTATAATTACAAGAGAGAGAATTAGAAGCATCCTGATTACTAATCGAATAACTGAACATGGGAAGTTTATTATTTACTTTTTTTCAGCAAAGGCCGCATCAAGTTGCTAATGGGAAGAAGGTTAATAAATCAAGAATCATCACTTGAAATCTGACAGAATCCCACGACACTGATGACTAATTATCATAAGAGAGCAGACATTTAGCAGACAAGCATTAGCACAAAGTTGCAAGAGCAAGTCTTTCTGAAACTACTTTCTCCATTATAAAATGAATTATTAAGAAGAAAAGACTAAAGAGTATATAAAGTTCATGATAAAATATTCCCCCCCAGAATCAAAGGTCTGCTAGATTCTCAATTATGATGTTATATGATAATGTGGACCATCAATAAGACCTGTACTACAATAAAACTTACGGAGTTGATATGGCATCCAGGGAACATCGATCTCTTGTTTTTTGTGCGCGCACTATGAGGTGCATGAGATCGATAAGAAAGATTCCAACCCTACCAACTTCTGTTTTCTTTTTTATGTTCAAATTACGTAGTAGCCAAATTAATGGAGATTCACTTCGCTTTCCTCTTAGTTCAGTGTAAGCTTTCAGCATCATGCATTAGCAAAAGAATGGACGTTCATCGAACTGGCAAAAAGGAGGGGATGCGATAATCTCACTGTCTATGGCATTGGGCACATTATTGGGAGAGTTGGCACCACATACGCGTCCTAGGATAGGATGTCTCCCTACTTTAGTTAAGTCTAGTGAGAGAAGATACCATGTGTTAGCGATCCTTTAAAGAAGATCTCATGTCCACGAAAGCAATTTAACGCTCTTGGTGTGTTTGCCGTTTAAGGATAAAGCTAGCTAATCTATTTGTAATAGACAAGGATGAAATGTGAACATGTTGTAGAGGATAAAATTATAACACTTTTAACTCTCACCATAATAATTTTATTGCCCAGAAAAAGAATTCAAAATGATACCAATGAAGCTCAAGTTCAAATATGGATTTTAGAAAAGTACCCCTACATAAAATAGCTCACGTTTCGATTCATAAAAAGTGAATAAGAACGGACCTGAGGGGCATGGATCTCACCTGCGGGCTTCGACGGGGTGCGAGCTTCGACGCGGAGCTCGCCTGGACTCGTGGACAGGCAAGGGTGGTTAGGCGATGAAACTCGCCTGCTGAGATCGACCTCGCCTGAAGGGGTCGAAGTAGTCTGAAGATGTCGAACCTCGCCTGAACGGGGCTCGCCTGCGGGCAAGGGTAGGGAGCTCGCGTAGACCTCACCTGAGGGCGAGGTGTGAGTCGAGGGGGAGCGTGAGGCGTGGGCTGGAGCTTGCCTTGAGTGAATGGGAGCCAGCTGGAACCAACTATACTTGCCTAAGGGTTTCCCTATAAAAGGGAAACCCTGTCCTCTTGATATATTGAGCGGAACTTCTTGGCGGTAGGATTTATTTTTCCTCTGCGTTTTTGAGCACTCATTTATCCCAGCTCTCAGGAATTAAAGAAAGGGGAGTTGAAGAATTTTAGGGGGGGGGGCTGAAATTAAGAGGGAGAGTTTTGAGGAGAAATTGAGCAGTGGTTTTTAGATAAAAAATCACTTGCTGTTATTTTGAGATATCTCAAGTTTGAGATCTTCTCCTTAAAAGCTATAATTTCCTATTATTAAATAAGAAATTAGTTGTGCCGTTCCAATGGACGTCGACAAATTTTCGAACCACGTAAATATCTGTGTTTGTGATTGACTTGTCATATTTATTGGATTGTGACTGTGTTAGGTTTATTTCTCTTCTCTCATGCCTCACTGATTCAGTCGGTGTGCGAGCACACTTCTACAAAGGCGCGTAACAATTGGTATCAGAGCTCAGATTTGAGATCTAGGATTTTGACATTGGGTGGAGGAAGATTCAGTTTGGAAGCTTGGTTCTTGGAGTTCTAGGCTTCAGTGAAGATAGCGTTGAGGAGTGCTGTGGTGATCTTGCTTTCCTTGTGTAGTTAGGAGATCAATTTAGAATCCGATTTAGGGTTCAGTTGGGTATATTCCTAATTCTATCAAAGTTTGGATCTTTCTTTGGAATTCGAATGTTGAGAGTATGAGAGAAGTAATTGGAGAAAGCAGCAAGACTATGTCGGATATAGTTCAAGTTAGTTTTCAGAACACTAAGATTAGTGTAGTGAAATATGATGGCAAATTAACTTTGTTTTATGGATAAGCGACGTACAGGACACGCTCAATGCTAAGAATTTAGAGGAGACCATCATGATCTATGAGAGGCTACCAAAGTATGAAGAGGTGGTATGAGAAAAGATGAATATGAATGTTTATGGGGGTGATCAGCTCTTGTTTAGAACAAGAGTTGAAGTATGATGTGATTGGGGTGATATCTGTAATGAAGATGTAGAAAATTATCAACAATAAGTACCTTACGAAGAGTGTTGAGAACCGTTTACACTTGCTGTGAAGTTTGTTCAAATTTCAGATGTCTAGAGACACCTCACTAGCAGTTCATGTAAACAACTATACAAAGTTGTTGTTGGCCTTGGCAAACGTGAATGAGAATATCACAGATGAGTACAAGGCTATTATTCTTTTGGGCTCCTTACCGAATGAGGAGTATGATACCTTCATGCTTACTTTATTGAATGGGCGATCTTCCATCATGTATAGTAAAGTTACTAATGCTTTGACTAACTTTGATTTGAGGAGGAAGGATAAAGAAACTTCTCATGCTAGTACTTCAGGAAAGGCCTTAGCGATGAGAGGTAGAAGCCCATATTCGAGAAGTGACAATAGAGCAGGTCAAAGTCTAGAGGCCATCACCAATTAGCTAAGAACCAGTTTGTGTTCTACAAGGAATAGAGACATTAGAAGAGAGCCTGCCCGAAGCTCAAGAAGAAGGAGAATGGCAAAAGGAAGGGCCAGAAGGCCAATGAGGTGAACGTTATGAGAGGCGATGATTCAGATGATTTAAAATTTTATCTTTTGATTACTCTAAAGGTGAACCATTTGGATGCATCAGATTGGATGTTAGATTCTGGTGTTACCTATCATGTGACCCCTAGGTGAGATTGGTTTGCAACATTTGAGAGAGTCGATTGGGGTGTTATAGTCATAGGAAATGATCAGTCCTGTGAAATTTATAGGATAGGTACCATCAGAATTCAGATGCACGATGGAGTAGTCCGTGAGTTGAATGATGTAAGATTTATTCCTCTGCTGAAGAAGAATCTTATTTCTGTTGGAGCTTTGGAGGTGAAGGGATTCAAGGTGACCTTTGAGGATGCTATAGAAAATATTACTAAGGAATCTTTGGTGGTGATGAAGGTAGTCCGCAGTTAGAACTTATATTATTTGAAGGGGAGCACCGAGGTTGGTCAGGTATATTTAGCTATTTCAGAGGCGGACATGAGCAGACTTTAGCACTACAGGATAGGACACACACGAGAGAAGTCACTACAAGCGCTATGCAAGCAGGGTCTATTGAAAGGAGCCAAGAGTGGAAAGATGTAGTTCTGTGAGTATTGTGTACTTGGTAAGAAGACGAATGTGAAGTTCGGTATAGCCATCTATAGGACAAGGGGCATCCTTGACTATGTGGATATAGACGTTTAGGTCCCACCAAGACTGCATCTCTTGGTGGTCGATGTTGGTTCATCACGTTCGTAGATGACTATTCTAGGCATTGTTAGGTGTACACCATGATGAAGAAGAGCAAAGTCCTAGATATATTTATGGAGTGAAGGAAGAGATCAGAACTGTAGACTAGGAGAAAGATCAAGACGTTACGATCTGACAATGATGGTGAGTATACTTCTGACCCCTTTCAGCAGTTATGTCGAGACGAGGGCATAGAGAGATACTTCACAGTGAGTCATACACTATAGTAGAATAGGACGACAGAGAGCCTGAATCAGTTTTTACTAGAGAAGGTCTGATGCTTATTATCGCAGAGTGGTTTAGAGAATATCTTTTAGGCTGAGGCACTATCAGATGCGAGCCACCTCATTAACATACTGTCTTTATCTACGATTAAGGAAAAGACCCCTATAGAGATGTGGTCTGGAGAACCAGCACATGACTATGACCAGCTCAAGATATTTGGGTGCCCTACATTTTATCATGTCAGAACAAATAAATTAAAACCTCGAGGTAGGAAGACCATATTTATAGAATTCAAGCATGGTGTTAAGGGATACAAGTTATGGGATCCAATTGATAGAAAGATTATGCTGAGTAGGGATGTCACGTTCGATGAGGCTTCTATCTTGAAGCTTCCCAGCTCTCATCAGGTGGAGAGCGATCCGACGGAGGAGATATCACATGTGGTGGAGATCGATATAGCTCCACATTGTCCAAATAATTTAGTATCTATTAGAGTACCGACTGAGGTGACATCAGGTGAGCACGATGATGACATGGAGGATACATGTACTGATGAGTAGGATCAGGGACCAATAGCTCATGTTCAGGATTTGATTGTGGTTCAGAGACAGAGGAGAGACATACGGACGTCAGCACGGTATACAAACACAGTATACACTTCCAGTGAAGAGTATTGATGATATGGTGCCTACTACATTTAGAGAGGCAGAGCAGAGTTCGGAGTCTGACTCGTAACAGGTGGCTAGCAGGAGGAGATGAAGTTTCTTCATAAGAGCGATACATGGGAGCTTGTTGAGCTTCTAAATGGACGGAAAGCGATTGGTTACAAGTGGGTATACACAAAGAAGGAGAGTATTGAAGGCACTCCAGTGAGATTTAAAGCTAGGTTAGTTGCGAAGGGCTATGCACAGGAGGAAAGTATTGACTACAATGAAGTTTTCTCTCTGGTGATGAAGTACTCTTCGATTCAGATTTTGCTAGCTTTGGTGGCATAGTATGGTTTGGAGTTAGATCAGTTAGTTGGGAAGACAACATTTCTTTATGACAATCTTGATGAAGAAATTTACATGACTCAACCATTGGGATTTCGAGTTGCAGAGAAGGATAAATTGTTTGTAGGCTGAAGAAATCACTATACAGTTTGAAGCAGTCTCCTCGACAGTGGTATAAGCGATTCGATGGATTTATGATTGTTCATTCATATACTCGGAGCTAGTTTGATCTTTGAGTGTATTATCACAAGTTAAAAAGATGTGCATATATTTATTTGTTGCTTTATGTCGATGACATGTTAGTTGCTTCTATTTCGAGATTCGCTATAGATGAGTTAAAGGCACAACTTTCAAAGGAATTCGAGATGAAGGATGTGGGTGAGGCTAAGCGTATTTTGGGGATGGAGATCAGCAGAGACAAAGAGAAGGGCATAATTTGTTTAACACAAGTGGTTTATCTTAAGAAGGTTCTACAACGATTTAATGTTAGTATGGAAACGAAGTCAGTTAGTGTACCTTTGGGAGCCCATTTGAAGCTTTTAGCTCATATTTTACCGAAGATAGTTAAACATAGAGAGTTAATATCGAATACTCCATATGCGAGCGTAGTTGAAAGCTTGCTGTACCCGATAGTATATACGAGGCCGGATTTGTCACAGGCGGTGAGCATGGTCTCGAGATACATACACGATCCACGAGTGGATCATTAGGGCATCGTGAGATGGATTTTGAGGTACATTCGAGGTACACTCAATGTTGGTTTGGTTTATGACCGGGACACTAGAGATATGTAATTGTGCATTGGCTATGTTGATTCGGATTATGCTTGAGATATGGATAAACGTCGGTCTACGACGGGATACATGCTCACTTTAACCTGTACGCCGATGTGCTGGAGATGTACCTTGCAGTCTACAGTGGCTTTGTCTATGACAAAAATAGAGTATATGGAAATTATGGAGGCTTAAGGAGGCAATTTGGCTTCGAAAACTTTTGGAAGAACTTGGTATATTGCAGCGGTCCATCACTGTTCATTATGACAGCATGAGTGCTATCTTTTTTACGAAGAGTCAGGTTTTTGATGTAAGGACAAAGCACATTGACGTTCATTATTACATCGTTCGGGATGTTCTTGAAGATGAAGATATGAAGATAGTGAAGGTCCACATGAAGGATAATCCGACGGATATGCTCACAAAGGTGGTTCCGAGCAATAAGTTTGATCACTGTCGAAACTTGTTGAACATTCATGATTATTAAGGCCTTTGGCGACCATTTGACAGAACTACGATTAGCTTGATTCTAGCTAGAGGGTACGTAGTCAGCCATGATATAATGGTGTAGCTGTTTTAGGCCTGCTTTGGTGTTCGCGGTGTTCTTCTGGTCTTCGTCCAAAATTTAAGGTTTATAAAATAATGGACGAAAGGTGGAGAATTGAAGAAGAATGGACCTGACGGGTGTGGATCTTGCCTGCGGGCTTCGACGGGGTGCGGGCTTCGACGTGGAG
>NC_033800.1:127441536-127445958 GCF_001876935.1 Asparagus officinalis
TTGCCTAGACTCGTGGACTGGCGAGGTTGGTTAGGCGAGGAAACTCGCCTGCTAAGATTGACCTCGCCAGACGGGGTCGAAGTCGTCTGAAGATGTCGAACCTCGCCTCAGAGCAGGGCTCACCTGCGCGCGAGGCGAGGGAGCTCACGTGGAGCTTGCCTGAGGACGAGGTGTGAGGCGAGGGGGAGCATGAGGCGAGGAAGCTCGCCTTCTACGTGTGGCGTGGGCTGGAGCTCGCCTTGTGTGAATGGGAGCCAGCTGGAACCAGCTGCGCTTGCCCTAGGGTTTCCCTATAAAAGGGAAACCATGTCCTCTTGATCAATTGAGCAGAACTTCTTGGCAGCGAGATTTATTTTCCCTCTGCGTTTTTGAGCTCTCATTTGTCCCAGCTCTGAGGAATTAAAGAAGGGGGAGTTGAGGAATTAAAGGGAGGATTGAAATTAAGAGGGAGAGTTTTGAGGAGAAATTGTGCAGTGATTTTTAGATTAAAAATCACTTGCTGTTGTTTTGAGAAATCTCAAGTTTGAGATCTTCTTTTTAAAAGTTGTAATTTCTTATGATTAAGTAAGAAATTATTTGTATCGCTCCCGTGGACGTAGACAAATTGTTGAACCACGTAAATATCTGTGTTTGTGATTGGCTTGTCATATTTGTTTGGATTGTGACCGTGTTAGGTTTATTTCTCTTCTCTCGTGCCTCACAGATTCAGTCGATGTGCGCGCACGCTTCTGCAAAGGCGCGCAACAAAAAGGACCCTCAACTTGAAGTGAATGGACATGTCAGAGGAAGAATTACATTCACTACAACTTTAGAATTTTGGTGCAGTGGAATATATTGTAAAGGCATAAATATTGGATTTGCTTTCATGTGGTCCCTCTTTCTTCAATCCAAGTTATAAGGAGAAAACCCAGCAAAAATGATCCACTTTCAAGGTTTAATGATTCTTTTAGCGAGAAGGGTTCCTTTATCTTTGATTAGGAAGAATGGTATAACAGAGACGCCAATTGGAGCTTGAAAAGCAAAAGACATGGTCATCCAAACTGGACTGGTAATAGCAAACAAGTTAGGTGCACGTATCATGGGTTTGGAATTCAATAACGATAGCCACAGCAAAAAAAAAAAAAAAAAAAAGAAAAAAAAAAAAAAAAAAAAAAAGGAAAAAGAAAAGAAAAGAAGCAGGGCAACGATGGCTGGCTTTAAGACTATTTGTGCGCTGGCCTTTATATCCAGAGCAGATAAATGTTATTTCATGTACAAGAATATTTATGAAGCTATGGTTTAGGCTTAAATTTTGCCTCAATGATGCATGATTGCATTTTCTTGTCAAATCTTTGATCATTTAACTCCATTTGTATTTCATGATTTAGGAAGTATCTGAGAGATTACTAAACCAAATCCGATGCGAAAGATGTATGAGAATGGAGGTATCATAAATAATTTAATGGAGGCACATTCTAGAAAAATTATCTGCACCATCATATATGTTTTCAATGGAGAGTCAGCTAATTAAATATATTAGATGTCAAGCATTAACATACATCTATAGGAGCTATCTTTCTAAAATTAGTGCCCCAGAAGAAAGGACTGCTAGATTCTCAATAATGATGGTGATACTATAATATCGCACATCATTATACTTTTAGTATCATAAAACTTACTTACGGAGTTGACAGGATATCTGGAAAACACAATGAGGGGAATGAGATTGATAGGAAAGATTCCAACCCACTCTATCCATCTCTTTTCTTCTCTTTTTATGTTTAACTTACATGGTATATCACATGGAGATTCACTTGCTTTCCTCTCAGTTCAAAGCTTTCAGCATCAAACATAGAAAAAGAATGGATACTCATGGTATGTTTCGTCTGTCATGGATAAAGCTATAAAGAGATCCCACAAGACTGAGGTTCATCTCTACTCCCTGATAAAAAAAA
Organism: Asparagus officinalis; assembly: GCF_001876935.1. Taxonomy (NCBI): domain Eukaryota; kingdom Viridiplantae; phylum Streptophyta; class Magnoliopsida; order Asparagales; family Asparagaceae; genus Asparagus; species Asparagus officinalis. The sequence continues at coordinate 127,443,471 of NC_033800.1, forward strand.
ATAGAAGAAAAATGAGATAAGGTTTCACTAGTTAGAAACTGATACAAAATAGAGGCAGCTACATTTCGTATCTCGCTAATAATACCACCTAAAAATACACAAGCTAAGCTTTTGAGAATGAATGTTAGAACTCCTCACAAACTTTCGATTCCTAAGCGCGATCCTACATTATTCATGCATATTGAATATGTATGACTCCAACACCAAATGAGAAAGTTGAACACTTCAAATGACATGAACATTCCCCCGTATTTAATAAATTATGAAGAATTCAAATGACATTGTAATATATTCAACAAACGCTAAACGCCTATTTGTGATAGAAAAGTCTATAAATGCGAACATGTAAGGGGTTCACTTTCATGTGGTCCTCTATTTGTTTCAGTCCAAGTTAAAGGGAGCAGAACCAGGAAAAGGCTGCAATGTTTAACTTTTAAAATTCTTTTAGCAAGAACACTTTCTTTCTATTTTCTTCAATGAAGAAAAACAGTATAGCAGAGATGGCAATGGGAGCTTTAAAAGAAAAAGCCATGTCAATTCAGAATGGGCTGGCAATGGCAAACAAGTCAGGTGCACATATTATGGGTTTGAAATCCAACAAAGGTATGGGGTTTTATTCTAATAGACTTTATTTAGTACTGGCTCTTTTGTAAAGGAGTAAAGATAGCAGATTGCATGGCATTGATGCCACAGAAAATCAATAAGCATATATGCATAATGCATTGCCATGATCACTACCTTTAAGACTATTTTTAGCTGTGCCCTTTATATCATGAACAGTACTATTATGCATTATGAATCATGATGTATGAGAATGTTGCCTCAGAGGTAAGGATATTCGTGGAATCATGGTTTAGGCATAAAGTTTTATCCCCATGATGAATGCAATTTCCTGTCAAGCCTTCGGTCATTCAACTGCATCAATACTTAATGATTTGGGAAAAGGTCTTGAGGAATGCTCCTTGCTTAAGAATCTAAATGATTAGTACACCAACTCTAATATGAAAGATAGTATGGTAATAATGGTGATCTCATAAAAGATTTTACTGAGCATAGTGGAAAAAAATTATTTGAATTATCAGATGTGTAAAGATCACGTTATGTACAAATATTGTGTTACTCTTGACATGGAGAGTCAAGTAAACACACTAGATACTTCACGGGAGCAGAAATTTTTTTATGGCATATGATAAAATAAAAAGGCCCACTTTAGAAGTTTTCGATTAGTATACAGTAAATGTGAGAATGTACCCAAAATATAGGCTTCGATAGTTAATTGCGGTGTAGTCAATGTGCTGGAATATGGGAGATGCAAATTTCCAAACTTGTTCCTACACAAGCACTAGGGACTGGGATCATTGGCTATGAACTAACATCCTCATACACGAAATATTTGTAACAACTTTGTGCTGATCAATTCATATATTCAGATACAAATTACTACACAGAGATAGTTGTCCATAGTACATTGGCTGTTACCTCTAGAATATAATTTTATCATGAGGAAAAGCCTTGCCCTTAAAAGTATTAGTAAATTTGATGTCACTAAGAAATATATGGTAGCATATCATTATTAGGACCCTATTAAATGGAACACAAATCTTATTGGAACATCTCATGTACAAACGGGCGGTTCTGAACCATAGAAGAGGCCAAAGGAATATGTAAACTTGCACCAACCTTCCATGTGAATGGCTCAGAACACCCTGTTTGTATGCGGCATGTTTTTAATAAACGTTGCACCCTATTATAGGCTCACAAGCATATCTACACTTTATCATCGAGACAACCACCAAACCCCAACCCATTACAACTACCGAAATCCATTTCATTAAGACTATAAAAGAAGAATGGTCCAAGAGAAGAGCATAAGGGATATGACCTGATTAGTGTTGAAAGTAATAGTCTTCTATATAAGGTTTAGATATTTTTATTAAACTTCATACAAAATGTTGGGTGATAGATGCTCACACCACCGCGTAAGCTAAATCACCCAAAGAGAAAACAACCAACACAAAACAATAGCCAATATACAAGAAAAAATAATAAAGACACGAGATTTACGTGGTTCGGCAAATTTGCCTACGTCCACGGGAGCTGCACAAATAATTTCTTATATAATCATAAGAAATTACAAACTTGCAAAGAGAAGATCTCAAACTTGAGATCTCTCAAAGGAAATATCGATTACTATAGAATTGCTATAGTACCATGTGTGATTTTTTTTATTTAAAATCACCGCTCAGTCTCTTCTCAAATATCACCGCAAGTCTTGAGAAATCGTCACTGGAGACAAGCCGCCGACACAGGATTTTTCTCCTCTGAAAAACTCACGAGATGAAGCTTAAGTTTCTCATGAACATGGTTCCCTTTTATAGGGAAACCCTAGGTCACGCTTACGCTGAGAATTGCCTCCACGCACAGGCGAGCTCCTCCAAGCACAAGCGAGCTCCTCCATCAGGTAAGCTTTAGCACACACGTCAGGCGA
>NC_033800.1:127445968-127503854 GCF_001876935.1 Asparagus officinalis
GCGCCAGGTGAGCTCCACGCCAGGCAAGCTCTATCCACTCTAGCAGGCGAGCTCCCGAGCTCCATCCCGTAGCAGGCGAGCTCCATACCAGGTTCATTTTCTTTAATTCTCCACCTCGTACATCATTTTGATAAACCTTAAATTTTAAACGAACACAAGACGAACACCACAAATGCCAACCTGGCCAAAAACCAGGTCAAACCAGCTGCACTAATATACTATGGATGTCTACGTTCACTCTGATCGGGATCAATCTAATCATAGTTCTGCACATTACCCTCTTGGGTAGATCAACACGGACTGATATGAAACAAGTCCAAGCAATGCTGAAACTTGCTATCTATCACTACCTTGGTTAACATGTCTGCTGGATTCTCATTCGTGTGCACCTTCATGAGAGAAATATCACCTTCCTCTATGACATCCCGCACAAAATAATACCTGGTCGGTATGCTTGGTACGAGCATGATAAACTTGATTCTTAGCCAAATGAATCGTACTCTGACTATCGCACCACAAGTTCACACAATTCTGCTTAACTCACAAATCATCTAGGAGACCCCACAATGACAATGCTTCCTTCACTTCCTCTGCCATGGCCATATACTCAACCTCTGTAGTAGATAGTGCCACTATAGTCTATAACATCGATCGTCAACTAACTGAAGCACTATGTATTCTGAATACATAACCAGTAGTAGATCGCCGTTTGTCAAGATTGCCCGCATAATTTGAGTCCACAAACCCATCAATCTAACATGTATCTCTACCAAAACACAGACCCATATTAGCAGTACCCTTCAAGTAACTCAGGACCCATTTCACTACTTCCCAATGTGTCTTTCCCGGATTCACCACGAACCTACTGACAATACTGACCACCTGTGAAATATCTAGATGTGTACACACCATTGGGTACATCAAACTGCTAACTACACTAGCATAAGGTACACGCTCCATGTATGTCTTCTCTTCCATTATAGTGGGAGATTGTTTACCTGAGCACCTGAAGTGTGGAGCCAATGGAGTCACCACCGACTTAGCACTTTACACCCTAAACCTTACAATAACCCACTCAATGTAGCCCTTTTGACTCAAGAACAATCATCGATTTGCCTGCTCTCTTCTAATCTCCATACCCAGTATTTTTTTAGCAGTGCTCATGTCCTTCATCTCAAACTCTTTATCAAGTTCTGATTTCACCCTATCTATCTCCATCTTGCTTCTCGAAGCAATAAACACGTCATCCACATAAAAAAGAAGATAGATATAATCACCTCCACGAAGCTTCAGAATATAGATACAATAGTCATAATCATTTCTGGAACCCATGCTTTAGCATGAAGGAGTTAAATTGTTTGTACTACTGCCGATGAGATTATTTTAATCCATAAAGTGATTTGCTCAGACAAAATACATGATTCTCCTTATCCTTAACCTTGTAACCTCAGGATGATACATATAGATTTTCTCCTCCAAGTCTCCATGTAAGAAGGCTGTTTTAACATTACGTTGTTCTAGTTCAAGATAATCATGAGCAACAATCTCAATAACACCCAAATAGAAGTATAATTCACCACTGAAGAAAAGTCTCATTGTAATCCACACGCTCTCTTTGAGAAAAACCCTTAGCCACTAGCCTAGCCTTGTACCTTGTACCGCCAAGCTCGAAAGGATCCTCTTTTCTCTTGTACACCCACTTACAACCAATAACTTTCCTCTTTACGGGCAATGAGATTACCTCCAATATTTGGTTCTTCCGGAGAGATTCCATCTTTTTCTCCATCGCAGTCAATCAACTCTCACTATCTCTGATTGACCAACGGTTCGAACCCTACTTCATCATCGATAGACTCTTCAAGAATTAAGTCAGATAAACAAGAATCTAACTCACATCCTACCTCTTGTTTTCACTGGATATGCCCTGAATAAAATTCACCTCCATGGGTTAATCAGATGGATCACTAGGTTGCTTTCCTAGGTTGAAAATATTAAGGTTAACAGTCATATCTCCAAAAGATAGTTTTATTTGAAGTTTTATTTAACCAGTCCTACAATTGATCAAAGCATCCGAGGTTGCTAAAAATGGTCTTCCTAAAATAACTGTGATTTGACTCTTGATGTTGAAAATGGACTGTGTTTCTAAGACAATAAAATCAACAGAAAAAATAAACTCTCCATCTTTGATCAAAACATCCTCTACCTCTCTCTTAGGAATTTTCACAGATCTATCAGCTAATTGTAGGGTGCATCTTGTTAGTTTAAGTTCTCCTACACCTAGCTGTTGATAGACTGAATAAGGAAGCAAGTGACACTAGCCCCTAAGTCTAAAAGCGTATAATCAATGTATGTATTACTAATGACACATGAAATAATGGGACAACCTGAATCTTTACGTTTCAAAGGTATGGGCTTGAGGAGCATATTACTGATATTGGCAGCCAAAAAGACTTTCTATGGACCATTTATTCTTCTCTTTTTAGTGCATAAATCTTTTAAAAATCTTGCATAAGAAGGGATTTGTTCAATTACGTCTCAATTACGTCTAAAAGCATCTTAACCTGCTTGAAAGTTTATAGGATCTTCTCCTCCTAAGGAGAGTGTTTCCTAGGCCTTAGTCTATCTGGGAAGGGAACAATTGGTTTAAACCTATCAACATTAGGCTCATGTTCGAGTTTGGATTCTTGGTCATCGGAAACAGGTGATTTTTAATAGAGTTATCAGAAGAAGAACGAATTTGTTTTGGATCAAGAGCTTGACTTGGAGGTGTTCTCACTTGATTATCGACGTGTTTCCCTGACCGTAGTGAATGGATTACATTCACTTGAGCTACATAGGATGAACTAGTTCTTGTGTCCTTAGGGTTGACCATAGGTTGACTTGGAAATTTTCTTTTTTCTCTTTCACTCATGGCACAAGCTAGTTGACCAAGTTGATTTTCTAATCTAGCTATGGCTTGAGTGTTGGAGTTAAGTATGTGTCCGGTTGATTGCATAAAGAAATTCAAAGTGCTAGATGTTTGAGTCAACATATTTGTGGTTTGAGTGGAGGCCTTAATTATGGTTTCCAGACCCTTTTCCAAAACATTGAGACATTTATCATGATCCAGATTTGGAGGAGTGTGATTTACAATTTGGTGATAATGAGACTGATTTGAATATGACAGATTTGGTTGTTGAAAATTTGTGTGAGAACTGAAAGGAATTATGCTTCCCCTAGGAAATTGTTAGTTTGAAGAGGGAATAAAGTTTTGATTTTCGGAGTAGTTTCCCTGATTCCGTAGAAAGTTTGGGTGATTTCTCCAACATGGATTATAGGTTGGAGAATATGGATTATTCACAGAACGCTGGAATGCAGTGTTAATCTGTCCTAGTGGTTGAGTGTTTCCTAAGAGAGGTCATTCCTTCGAAACATGGGATGAAGAAAGACAGTTGTAACAACCTGAGGTAAAAACTTGATTGATTTGAGTTGGGGCTTGTTCTTTGATTTCTAGAGCTTCTAACCTACACATGATCGTAGTCGTCTTTGCTTCAGAGGCTATATTCGTCTCTAGGGACATACCACTGGACTTGGGTTGGAGAACTGATGAAACTCGATCATCATAGTGTTCCAATTGCATAATTTTCTCAGGTAAACTCTCTAAAAATTCCCAAGCTTCTTCGGTATTTTTTTATGAAATCCCCTTAGCACATTAATTCTAAGGAAGTTTTTGAAGAATAATCCAATCCTTCATAAATGATTTAGTAGAAACGTCATTTCTTAAGGTCGTGGTGAGGACATTGGATAAGAAGATCCTTAAATCTATCAAAATATTTTTAGAATAGCTCTCCCAGGACAATTTTAAAGTTTTGAATGTTGTTTCTAAGCTTAGTCGTTTTATGGATTGGGAAAAAATTCTTTAGAAAAACAATGACAAATTTATCCAAATTTGAGATTAAATTTTTGGGTAAGCTATACAACCATTTCTTGGCTTTGTCTTTAAGAGCAATTGGAATAAATCTAAGCTTGATCAAATTCTCAGATAGTTCTCTAATCTTAATCATAAGACAAACTTCCTCAAACTCAGAGATAAAGATATATGCATCTTCGGTTTCATTTCCTAAGAATTTTGGAAGCATGTTTATGTAATACGGTCTAAGCTCAAAATTTGTTCCATTTGCTTCAGGAAGCTTAATGTAAGAAGGGATTGCATTCCTAGTTAGATAACACATATCTTAGAGGGCAGGTTGTTAGCCCTCGTGTTTTGATAATAATTTACAAATACCATTATTGGTACTAATTGCTTATTGAGCTATATTATGTAGATTACAATTGTTCAAACATGTTAATGCTAAAGTTGGAGAATTAGCTGGAACAAAGAGCTACAACGACGATATCCAAGGAGGTGGAGGCATTATGATGAAGCAAAGCTTTCAAGAGTACAATACAAAAGTGAAGCTTTATCAAAATATGGGCAAATATCAAGACCAAAGAATTGTATTCATATACTTGAGATATTTGCATTTTTTTCTTTCCCTCTAGTGGTTAATGTAGACAAGTTATTAAGTTGATAACATTTGGAGCTCATTGTGTTCACACACACACTCTCATAAAAATATTATTTTTGAACCATTTTAGAAAAATAGGTAGTTTTACAAATGGTAAGTGCATATTAAAAAATTCTTTTTATATCATGTTTATATTTATGTTTATAAACATTTCTTAAAATTTTACATTTTTTGGAATTTATTTACTATTTTTTAAAGACCTTTAAAAGCTAGTTTTCAAACATGCATAGTCCTTGTGCATGATCATAAGTCGACTTATAAGCTCAAATAAGTCGATTTATGATCTGCTCTGGAATTTGCAAATAATTTCTGCTGAGTCGACTTATCAAACTGGCAAGTCAACTTATGCATTTCCATAAGCCAACTTATATGATATTTTTAGCCTGTAACGGCTAGTTATAAGTCGACTTATGCACTATAGTAAGTCGACTTATAACAGTGTTAACGGCTAGTTTTGTACTGTGCTATTTTTTTAAGATTTGTTGTCCTATTTGGGATTTATGCTAGGGTTTGGGGCTCCTATAAATACCTAATCACCCTCATAACTTCTGTAATTTTTTCAGCAAGTAAAAAATCCTAAGTTTGGTATTCTAAGTGTTCTTGAGCTCAAACTTTCAAATTTCTAATTCTCATTTGTGTTTAAGTGTTTGTTTTTCTCACATCCTCACTCCATAACCCTTGAGCTTTAAATTGTTCTTCACTTGATCATTGTCATAGGATTGTTGTGAGAGTTTTCTTTCTTCTATTATGATTGTGTGGTGAGATTGATCTCGAGGAGATTAAGTGTGGGGATTGTGAGATCTCAAGAGGAGATCGTTGTGAAGAAGTTTCAGCTTCCAAACTCGTTGTGATATTGATATTCTCCTCAGTAATAGCGAGCGGGGACATAGGTCGATGGACCGAACCTCGTGAACATATCGCATGTCGCCATCGGCTAACTATTCTCTAAACTCATCTCTCTTTTATTGCCTTTGCATTTATTGTGTGTTGCATTGTTATTTTTTTAATTGCACATTTATTGACTCATTACCCTATTCACCCCCTCTAGGGTATTTCAATTAGTATCAGAGCAAGGTCTCTACATTTTTAATAAGTTTAACCGCCTTAGAGAAAAGATCTAAATGGACGCTTAAATAAATGTGCATAAGCTTGAGGAACAATCCACCACTAGACCCCCACTATTCACCGGAAGTAACTTTGCTTAATGGAAGGCTAGAATGAGGATCTACCTACGATGCATTTGTTGGCCTTTTTATTTTGATGATGTTTTACAAACAATCACTAATATTGTTTGTCTAATGTTTATGTTTCCTTAGTAGGTATTCTAGACAAATAACGATGTTGGAGGTTGGATAGAATCGATCTTTCACGATCATATCCATTGAAGGATGAAAGGAATAGGAGTGAAGCCAATGCATTCAAGTCAACTATTCAAGTTCAAGTTTCATCCGCAAAGTTTACCAAGAAGAGCTTATTGGAAATCAAGATCATTGCTTGGTATATTAGTTTAGGTTTATATTATGTGTGTTGATACATTAAGCTCAGTCATATACATACATACACGTATTTGGTTTATACACACACACACAAGTTTTGGTTTTTGGTTTCAAGTTTAAATATGAAACAAATGAATATAATTGGAAAATACATACTTTTTTCATGTTTATATGCTTATATATGATTTCATCAATATCAAGTTGATTTAGTTCAATGAAATCATGTTTAATATTTTTAAAGTTTGCAAAACATGTGTATCTTTGTTAAAATATTATATTCATTGTTTATGGACTTAATAACAATATTTTATATCTTTTAACAAGTCTATATAATCATTTCATAAAGTTTCAAACTTTGTTTAAGTCAAAATGTCAAAAACAAGTGTGTTGACTTTTCATGTTTTTAGACCTTTTTGAAAAATAAAGAGAACTCTCATTTGGGAGGTGCAATTCCAAAAATACTTGCTACATATTTATTATCATGTTTACAAGTATTCCCTAAAGTTTTACAATATTTAGAATTTATTTGCTACTTTTAAAGGTACTTTAAAAATTAGTTTTACTATTCATTACAGGCTAATATTATGTTATTAGTTGACTAATGCAATTGTTCAATCAACCGAAGAAATTGGCTGGAATTACAAAAAGTTTCTATTTTTTATTCAATCGACTGATCAGTCAACATATAAGATCTTTAGTCGACTAATGAGGTCTTCAGTTAACTGATATTTTGTGAGCTGCCTGTAACTGTCAGCTCATCAGTCGACTGATCCATTTGTCAGTCGATTGATGGCCTGTAATGGCTATATTTTTAGTTTCCATTATTTTGTCTTTTTCTTGGTTTTTCTTGATTTTTGGGCTTTGTCTTATGATCCTATATATACTCCTTACCCTCTAACATTCTGAAGCAATCAAGAGAGTTTTTAAACAAGTTTAAAGTTTGTTTAAAAGTTTGTTTAAGTTTTGTTTTGAGTTTGTTTTGTGAAGAAATTTTCACAATAGGAAGAGGAGATTATCCATTCTTGTTTGGGCTTTAATCTACATCCCTCTACTCTTGTTTTTATTGAAAAAGTTTTATAAACTCAATCTCTAGCTACTTATATCTTTGATTATAATTTCCTTAAGCTAGATTTCAATTGAGTTTATATTATTTATTATCTTTCACACACAACCACTTGACCTTAAGTATTTTCATACATTGTATAATTTGGGTTGGTGGTGTGATTGAGTGAGCTACATTGAATTCTCATCCATTGTAGAAAATAAACAATTTGTATTTGAGCTTTTATTTATGAGGTCACATTGTATTGCACAAGTACACTAAGAGGAGTGTGGAGGTGAGAGACGTGCTCGGTCCTAAGAGGAGTGGCGTCGATAGTAAAGCCTAGTGAGAGGTAGTAATTCCGAGAACTTGAGGGAGACACGTAAGATGCCAACACTTGAGGTGGTATTTTTGTAGTTACAAGTGTGAGTTACAAAGTTTTTAGTGAGCTAGAAAATCGAGTGTGGAGGTGTAAATGTTTTTCGGGTGAGCGTCAAAAACTCAGTTGTGATAGTGGATTCTCCTCGGGAGTGGGGAGTGAAGACGTAGGTCGAGGGTACCGAACTCCGTGATCATTTCTTTATGTTTGAGTTTGCATTGACATATTTATTTGTGCTCATTGTTCATTCATTCTATATTACCATTGCTCATGTTTATGTGCCCTTAGTTTACATATCCTTGTACATATAAGTTAACGTTGCTCGAAGCGACTGTTCCACTGAGCGTTAACGTGGCGATCCCATGTCTCGTCATAAAGCGGGACCTGTTCGTCCCTGGCCATTTCGACGGGATCAATCGCAACCATGTTGACCGTAAGGTTGTTGAACAAATCCCTTACGATGACGTCTGAGTCCCATGCTGAGGTTGTCGATGGTCGATCCCCCGAACACGCATAGTCGGAGTCCTCGTTGACATAACAGAATAGATCCGATGAGGAAGAGGAATAGCCTAAACCTCTCCGAGTCCTATTGAAGTAATTTGAGGGTTTGCCTTTAGGTACGTAAGCAGGTCGGATGACCGTCTTACGTCCTCGGTCGTAATTCAGGCCCTCTGGGCGAGTGAGGTCATACCCCATATTCCTCATCATGCACTTCGCGATTTGACTGTACTGCGAAAATTAAGGCGTGGGGTCTTCATCTTCAGACTCGTCCCACAATGTGCACAAAGGATGATCGATTCGTCCAAAGATAATATCCTTCTGGTAGTTATCCTAGGCTGGTACGATAAGTACAGCTTGTGAAGACTTGATCGGCTGTGCCTTCGCGACATACGATAAGCATATAGGAAAGTGCAGGGAGTGGTCGGTATAGAGCTTCGACATTAGGTCGTTAGATGCATCATCCTCGGACGTTAAGCAAGACGACAAATAAGCAAAGTTAAACTTCTCATTCACGATAAACTCCTCTGCCTGAATAGCGTTGGTTACATTGTGACTTTCGCAGCCAATTACAATTGATTCGAAATCGTTCAGGACCAGGGTGTCAACATACTCGGGTTTACTATCTGCTTCATTGCCGCTCTCAAGCTCCTCGATTGGTGGCTCATTGGGGTCCTGGTACAGTAGAGAGTCTGTGAAGTAGTTCTCAACGCCCTTGAAGGGTTGCTTGTCAGCCACTTTCACTCGCTCGTAATTATCCACATACTTCAGGCATTAGTGTAATGTGGACGGAACTATCCGGTTGCTGTGGATCTACGGACGTCCCAAGCGCACGTTGTAGGATGGCTCGGCGTCGATGACGTAGCAGGTCACCTCTGTCTTCATGTCATCTATTCGACACTTCAGACGGATCTTGCCGAGAGGCCGAGTCCCTGTGGCATTAAAGCTAAAGATAGTCGTGGTAGTCATGGATAGATGCTTCGTAGGTATCCCCAGGTGCTTGATCAATTTTAGGGGTACGATGCTTAGCGCAGATCCTGGGTCGACCTGAATTCGATCCACTTTCGACGAACCAACGTATCCCGTGAAGTATAGTGGCCGATCATGAGACGTGCTTTTGATGAGCATGTCCTCAGGAGTGAAAGTGATGCAAGGGACCCGCCTCTCGGTAGTTTGGCAACACATCGCACATTCCCGCTCTGTGTCTTCTTCCCTCAAGAAGTGGGTGGAGAAGGCCTCCGAGTCGGCCAATGCCTCTTGTAGGGCTTCCCAGGTAGGCCTGGATAGCCGTAGGAGGTCGTACATAGTAATTCGCGTGGGGATGCTCTTTAGTTGCGCGAGCATGTTGAATCGGAAAGGCTGACCGCTTGAGCTCGGCCTGTCTGGATCTGGAGGGGTTGCTGCGGCAGGCCTCGTGGGAGGTCCTGCCGGGTTCTCCGCCCTCGTAAGGTATTCTTTTGTGAATTCCTTCCCTGCTCTTGTGGCGAGGACAGTGGTTTCCTCCTCGGAGTCAGTGAGGGTTGATACTGCAGTCTGATCCCTATCTGGCACGGCTGAGATGGCATTGCATGGTCTACCTTTGGCCTTCCTGGAGCCCTTTGTAGTCCACTGTTCGTCGTTGAGGAGATCTGGATAGACCCACATCATTTGACCTAATGGCAAAATCTGAGGTACTAAGCCTTTCCCTCGTTGATTGTGAGGGTCGTCATTAGTGATTTTTAGGACCGTCTTAGGGATAGGGATTATCCCTGACAGAGCCTGAACCTTCGGGAGATCTGTCCCAAAACTCAAGGTGATCATATTCGTGGTCACCTACTTTTGTATCTTCTTATTCTTTAGGACTCCTGCATCGTAGAGGGCCTGAAGCTTGTCCTTAAGGATGTAACACTTAGAGGTGTGGTGGTCAAGGAATCTGTGATAGGCGTAATAACTCGGGTCATTCATTTTGTTCGCCTCTTCAGGCTTTGTGACCTTCGGTAATTTAATTCGATTTCTCTTGAGTAGCGTATCGAATGTCGCCACCACTTGGTCTTCCTTGAAGTCGTACTGCCATGGGGGACATTGCTCGAATTGCCTAGGCTTCGGCCTTTGAGCTGTTTTGGGTGCCGGGGCGGAATCGATGGCCATGATCTCTTTTCCTCTTGTTCGAGGAGGATTCTTTGGTGCGGTTGGCTCTAAGGCTCCCTTCTTGGGATGTGGATCCTCGGCTTCTAGCCTTTTGATCATGTTCTCCACTTGCTCGCCTTAGTGAACAAGTTCCTTCTAGGTTCGGGTTTCCACCGCGCCAACCTTGGATAGAATGTGGATTAAGAGATTATTGCGGCACATTTCGATCAAGGTAGACTCGGAGACCTGGTCTCAGCAATGAACTGATCGATTCTTGAATCTCTTTACGAAATCGTTTACCGATTCCGACATCCACTGCTTTTCGGCGAGGAGGGTGGCCATCGACACCTCCATGTCATCATCGAAAAAGTAGGCCAGGAAGAGCCTTTTTGCGTCGGCCCAATATGTGATGGAGCTAGGCTCCAATTTACGGAACCATTCAAAGGCCACCCCTGTGAGGGTACCGATGAACAATCGGGTGAGGATGGCGTCGTTCCCCATAAGGAAACCAGTTTGTGCCATAAAATAATAAATGTGCTGTGAGGGCAAACCTTTGCCGTCAAATTGTACCAAGCTAATCGGCTTGAACTTTGCTGGGTATGGGACTGTATCCCATTCGACATGATAGGGTCGGACTACCCCCAGCTTGTTCATGTTTTGTTGGAGTTTCAAAGCATTGAGTTGGCTTTAGAACTCATAGAACCTCTTGTCGCAGGCGCTACCCCCAGTATGTGACGTCCCTAGCGGCGTCTTGGAAGAGTAATCGGATTGTGGACCGATATTATCCTCCATTTCAGTTGCTGGAAGATGGGGAGGTACCCATTCCTTACCCCCCACCTGTCGCGGTACAGTGTGCGGGATTCTTTTCTTCTTCTTCTTCTTGTTCAGAAGCTGCTCTAACATTTCCCTTAAGGAGTCGATGGTTGCCTGTTGTTCTTCGAACTTTTGGGCCACCGTCTGTTCATGGGTGGGTTCAGCCATGTGTACCCTTGCCAGTGCGTCGCCGCTGAGTAAATCTCATCTTCACCGTCATAGGGAGGTGATAAGGTTGAGTAATCGAACCCGATGCTCGCCCCGGTGTGACTGCGGGTACGTTGGTATATTGCGTCTTGCCCGCGTCGAACAAGCGGAGGATTAAGCCCCAGGAAGGAGTCTAAATCCGGAGAACCGGAAAGCATGGCCTTACCCCTATCCATCATGTTGATTATAGCGGACGAGAGCTCTAGATCGTCGGCGGCGTGTCCTCTTTGGTGACGACGCCTTCGACGGGAAAGTTTCGGTCGAGAAGGACGTTGAGAGAGCCTCTCGAATACTAAAGGTTTCGCTATTTCTATACATCGACAGTCGGCGAGTACTGTTTGGATAACCCTTTCGCAGTGGCACTAAGGACTTGCCTCATGTATGGTGCGTTTGCGAGTTAGGTAACCCCTGAGGTCTTCCGTGGGTGGTTGGCGACAACCCCTAACATCAGAAAGATCGACCAATTGATCGTACAAAAGAGTTTTGTATGTACTCCTTGGTGTACAATGGATGGAATGAAGTGGTTAAGTTGGACGAGTTTGCCCTGATAAGCGAGTTTTCGCACTTGGGCGAACTCCAACATGCAGGCGGAACTCAACCCTTGGCTCGTGCAGGCGAGTTTGTGAGGTATCGCCTACTGCTTTGCCTTTGTAGTCAAGGCTCTCTCGCTTGTTACACTTATTCGTCGAGGGGTCGTAGCGAGGCTCTCCCGCCTTCGAGGGTTCGCCTACTCGGATAGGTTTGCTCGTTCGGGGTGGTTTGTTCGCATCAGGATGTGACCTGAAAAGCGAAGTCCACCTGAGCGGGCGGCCTCATCCATCTTGATTGGCGTGCCTGATTTGGAGAGCCTTCCAGTGCCGTACGGGTTGCCCCTTCGCCTTACTCTCATCGAACATGGGCGATAGTTCAGGTCGTCGTATGAAGCGAAGACTTGGGCCTCCTGTCGGGCGAGGGCATGATGTTGCCGCTGGTGAGCTCTTCTGGAGAGAGGGGCATCTGTGCGGATTATGGCGGCATGGTCTACGCCGAAATGAGCCAACATTTCCTCCTGGGCAGGTGTCTACGAGGGCCGTTTAGCGACCCATCTGTCAGGCTTTTGCCCCGTGCTCTCGACTTCTGGCTTGGCCTTGATCGATTTAGAGAGAGTGGGTTCCCTCGACGTGACTCGGATAGAGTCTCCAGGCGCGGAGGCTTTGACCATTTGAGGTCGGCCTATACGCACGACTCTGTGGCATTTGCGGGACACATCGCCATTAGAGGAGGAAGAAGATAAGTACTTCTTGTACTTGGCTTGGTCGAACTCGATTTCTAGGGACTCCACAGTCGTCCCAACAGCAACCTCGTCGAACTGAGCTACCACCATTTCGGTTGAAGAAATAGTTTCTCCCACTATGGTCACCATCTTCTATAGGTGTGAATATCTAATCTACCGAAATAGGGGTTTCATTTTTATTTATAAGAACAGCTTATTACAAACTAATAAATTAAAAATTATAACAGAAGCGGAGGGAATGCCCTCCTTGTTTAACGTGGGGACTTTCGGTAGCTATAGGACGCCTCGCTCGGTTCTCACACCGAGTCTGCTTCCCTTGGACGATCCGACCGAGGTTGCTAGCGAGCTTCAATACGCAGTAGAGACTCGAGTTGGTAGAGTTCGAGTCTCCAAGTTCGACGGCGATTAGGGCCCAAAACTGGGAGAAGATGCTACAGTGAAAAGATTATGCAAAGAGCTTGTCATCGACTCCTTTGAGAGTTAAGAGCTAGTGGTTCAGATAACTGATTGAATTAATCAATTAACTATGAGCAAACTACTGAACCTCTTCTCTGTGGCTGGAAGAAGTTCTTAAATAGAGGAGAGAGGCGTGGCCACTGTGGCCACTTCTTGAATCATAGGATATGACCATGTACTGTTGGGAGATACCATGCCTTGGGTTTGTACTATGAGCGGCTACTCGATGGGCTCAGAGTACTGTACTCCTTCCCTTCATGTTGTGAGGAGTAGGACGGCCCCTCCTTGTACGTGGGATAGCAGCTGCCCAGTACTCAAGTGGGTTTAGCCAGCTTACCATTCGCAGGCGGATTCAGCTCGTGACTAGTGCAGGTGAGACGAGCTTCCTACAGGTAGACTTGGCAACTGACCGGTCACTCGTACTGTGAGCGGCTACTTGATGAACTTGGAGTACTGTACTCCTTCCCTTCACATCGTGCGGGTAGCAGGAAGGCCCATCCTTGTACACAACGTAGCGGCTGTCAAGTACTCAAGTGAGTCTAGTCATCTTGCCGTTTGCGGGCGAATTCAGCTCTTGACTCGTGCAGGTGAGGTGAGCTTCAATCGTGAGCGTGCAGGCGGATTTGGCAACTGCATGGATTTGATTGGTTGCTCGTACTACGAGCGGCTACTTGATGGGTTCGGAGTACTGTACTCCTTCCCTTCACGTCGTGCGGGGAGTAGGAAGGCCCATCCCTAAATGCGGTATAGTGGCTGTCGAGTACATTGGTGATCCTAAACTTCATGGGCGAATTCAGCTTTTGACTCGAGCAGGCGAGTTGAGTAAACAGGCGAATTTTAGTCATTTAGGTGATCTTGACTCGTACGGGCGAGTCGATCATACAGGCGAGTCTGTGGCCAACAGATGCGAGCGCCTTTGGCGACTGTGTGGTTTGGGCTCGTGCTAGCGAGTCAAGTCCAAGGGTGAGCCCTACCCTCAGATTATGCAGGAGACTCTGACTCGTAGGCGAATTTCATGTAAGTTTGCGAAGGTAATTTTTACCGTCTACACATATACATACATACACGTGTATACACACACACACACACACACACACACACACAAGTTTTGGTTTTTTGTTTTTAAGTTAAATATGAAATAAATGAATATATTTGGAAAATACATACTTGTTTCATGTTTATATGCTTATATATGATTTCATCAATATCAAGTTGATTTAGTTCAATGAAATCATGTTTATCATTTTTAAAGTTTGCAAAACATGTGTATTTTTGTTAAAATATTATATTCATGGTTTATAGACTTAATAACAATAATTTATATCTTTTACCAAGTCTATATAATTATTTCATAAAGTTTCAAACTTTGTTTAAGTCAAAATGTTAAAAACAAGTGTGTTGAATTTTCATGTTTTTGGACCTTTTTGAAAAATAACGAGATTTCTCATTTGGGCAGTGCAATTCCAAAAATACCTTTTGTAACATATTTATTATCATGTTTATAAACATTTCCCAAAGTTTTATAATTTTTGGAATTTATTTGCTACTTTTAAAGGCACATTAAAAATTAGTTTTACTATTCATTACAGGCTGATATTATATTATCAGTCGACTGATGCAAATATTTAGTTAACTGAAGCAATCACCTAGAATTACAAAAAGTTTCTATTTTTTATTCAGTCGACTGATCAGTCGACTGATGAGGTCTTCAGTCAACTGATGTGCTGTGAGCTGCGTGTAACGGTCAGCTTATCAGTTGACTAATCCATCCCGTCAGTCAAATGATGGCCTGTAACGGCTATATTTACAGTTTCTGTTATTTTGTCTTTTTTCTTGGTTTTTTTTTTGTTTTTGGACTTTGTCTTATGATCCTATATATATCCCTTGCCCTCTAATATTCTGAAGCAATCAAAAGAGTTTTTAAACAAGTTTAAAGGGTGTTTAAAAATTTGTTTAAGTTTTGTTTTGAGTTTGTTTTGTGAAGAAATTTTCACAAGAGGAAGAGGAGATTATCCATTCTTGTTTGGGCTTCAATCTACATCCCTCCACTCTTGTTTTTTATTGAAGAAGTTTTCTAAACTCAATCTCTAGCTACTTATATGTTTGATTATAATTTCCTTAAGCTAGATTTTAATTGAGTTTATATTATTTGTTATCTTTCACACACAACCACTTGAGCTTAAGTATTTTCATATATTGTGTAATTTAGGTTGGTGGTGTGATTAAATGAGCTACATCGAGTTCTTATCCATTGTAGAGAACAAATAATTTGTATTTGAGCTTTCATTTGTGAGGTCACATTGTATTGCACAAGTACACGAAGAGGAGTGTGGAGGTGAGAGACGTGCTCGGTCCCAAGAGGAGTGGCGTCGGTAGTAAAGCCTAGTGAGAGTTAGTAATTCCGAGCACTTACGGGAGATATATGAGAGGCCAACACTTGAGGTGGTATTTGTATAGTTATAAGTGTGAGTTGTAAAGTTTTCGGTGAGCTAGAAAACCGAGTGTGAAGGTGTAAACGTTTTTCGGGTGAGCGTCAAAAACCCGGTTGTGATAGTGAATTCTCCCCGGGAGTAGGAAGCAGAGACGTAAGTCGAGGGGACTGAACTCCGTGATCATTTCCTTGTGTTTGAGTTTACATTGGCGTATTTATTTGTGCTCACTGTTCATTTATTCTATATTACCATTGCTCATGTTTATGTGCCCTTAGTTTACATATCCTTGCACATATAAGTTATTGTATATCTTATTTGCTAGGATAATTTATTAATGAGTTTTAATTAGCATTTAATCAGATTAGATTAGCATTCATCCTATTCACCTCCTCTAGTGTGCTTTTAGCATTGACCTTGATATTTTATATATTATAGAGAAGAAATATATTGAGATGCCTAGTAGCAATATGACCGAGGGTGAAAGGCACCTAGCAAATCTTAATGTAAAAGCCATAAAAACATTGATTTGTGGACTTGCTCCCAATGAATACAATAGGGTTTCCACGTGTGCAACCACACATGAAATTTAAAAAAAAATTATGTATCCCTCGCCCCCCCCCAAGTTAAGGAGTCTAAAATTAGTAGCCTCATGCATGATTATGAATTATTTAAGATGCTTACAAATGAATCTATTGATGCCATGTTTTCTTAGTTTACTAACATCATTAATGAATTATATGGTCTTGACAAGGTGTTAGAGAACCAAGAGAAGAATTGCAAAATTATTTCCTCCTTGACGCCGGCATGGGAGCCCAAAGCTACGGCTATCGAGGAAGCCAATGACCTCACAATGCTTACACTTGATGGTCTCATTTGTAAGCTCAAGGTCCATGAGAAGAAGATCAAGGAGAAGGAGGAAGAGCCATCACGAGCAAATGAAGAGCCTTCCCAAAAATTGAAGACTATTACGCTCAAAGGAGCCATTGATGAATCCTCTTCCTCGGATAGTGAAGTAGATGTCTCTAGAGAAGTGACACACCTCTCTAGAAGGATATCAAGATTAATAAAGATGAATAAAATTTTTAAAAATTATTCTAACAAGTTTGTCTCTCGTGTAGGTAAATGCTTTGAGTGCAATGAACCGGGACACATGGCAAAGGATTGTCCTAAGATAAAAGAAAAATACATGAAATATAAGAAGAAGAAGGCGATGTATGCAGGTTGGGAGGAATCCAATCCAAGTGATTCGGATAATAACGAAGAAATCGCCAAGATTGCTCTTTATGATCCGAACATATGCTTCATGGCTCATGAAGATAAGTTACAATCCGTTTCTGACAATGAATCTTTTTATATGCAATGTGAACTTAAAACCGCACTAGAAGAATTGAATTTTGAGTTTAAGAAATTAGCAAAAGAACATTCTTCTTTTAAAAAATTGCACGATTCTTGTGACTCAAAGTTTTACATTTTACAATCCTCACTAAATGATGTCATTGCTTTAAAGGATGAAATAATCAGAGATCTTGATTTTAAGAATAAACAATTAAGATCTCAAATTGAGAGATTGAAAAATAAAAATGTCATGTTAAAAACCAATCATGTTTCCACTAGTTATAATCATCATCAACATAGAAGAACATGGTACCATAGATCTAATAACCCCACCTACAAGAAAAATTTCATTTGCACATATTGCATGAGATATGGTCATACTTTCATACATTGTAGGATTAAAGATAATGTTTATAATTATGGATTGATGTGGTACCTAAGGGTGCCAAGAGTAATAACTTCCAAGGACCTAAGATTTGGGTACCTAAAGCTTCTACCTCTTGTTTATATGTAGGGAACGTCTTGCACAAGACTTAGAGAGTTGTGGTACCTTGATAGTGGTTGATCTCGTCACATGACGGGCAACAAAGATTTATTTGTAACACAATCAAGGATTGAAGGAGGTAATGTTTCCTCTGGCGGTGGTGAGAAAGATAAAATTATTGGTATTGACAATATTGGTAAAACACCTTTTCCTGTTATAGAGGATGTTTATTTTGTAAAAGGTTTAAATTATAATCTTCTTAGTATTAGTCAATTAAGTGACAAAGGCTATGATATTATTTTTAAACCGAACAAATGCATTATTAGCCTAAATGATAAAACTATTTTTATTGCTTTTAGAAAATCTAATGTATATATTTTTGAGATGAATAAGCTTTTAGATCAAGATGTAAAGTGTCTTGTCACGGTTGGTGGAGATCCTTGGATTTGGTACAAGAGACTTGGACATGCTAACATAGATTTGATATCTAAGCTATCCAAGAAGAATTTAGTAAGAGGACTACCAAGTCTTACCTACATTAAAGATTCTCTTTGTGAGGAATGTGCTAAAGGTAAACAAATTAATTAAGAATTCCTTCAAATCCACAAATGTGGTATCCACTACTAAACCTTTACAATTACTACATCTTGATCTATTTGGTCCTATGCGTGTTGCCTCTTTAGGAGGTACACACTATGTATTTGTTATTGTTGATGATTTTTTGGGTTTTACATGGGTGATTTTTCTTGCAAAAAAAATGAATGTTTTGAAGATTTTTCTCATTTTGTAAAAAGAGTTAAAAATAAAAAGGATTTGAAAATTGTTAAAATTAGAAGTGAACATGATGGTGAATTTTAAAACAAACCTTTTAGTGATTTTTGTGACCATTATAGTATAACACATATATTTTCTACTCTAAGAACACCACAATAAATTGGTGTTGTTGAACGAAAAAATCGGACCATACAAGAGATGGCACCTATAATGATTAACGCTTTTGATTTACCAAAATATTTTTGAGCGGAAGCTGTCAATACGGCTTGTCATATTTTATATTTTGTTTTAATTAGACCTATTTTTAAGAAAACACCTTATGAACTCTATTTCGGTAAAAGCCTAAATATTGGTTATTTTTGTATTTTTTGTTGTAAATATTTTATCTTGAACACTAAATATCACCATGATAAGTTTGATTCAAAGATGGATGTTGGTATATTTTTGGGATATGTATCTAGGAGTAAGGCTTATAGAGTTTTCAACAAACGAACACTCATTGTTGAAGAATCTATAAATATTATTTTTGATAAAACTAATGATGGTTTGCAAGATGGTGTGCCTAGGGATGATGATGATATTGAGAGAGGATTGGAACTCATGCAAATAAATAACAAACACTTAACGGATGCACCAGAAGATAGGGAAGGGAATCTTGAACAAAATCAAGAGGAACTCCCCAAGGCATGGAGATTTGCACCGGATCATCCCAAGGAGCAAATTATAGAGAGTCCATCAAAAGGAGTTTTAACTCACTCAAAGATTATGAGCGAATGTGGTAATATAGCTTTCTTATCCCAAATTGAATCTAAACATGTTAATGATGCTTTGAATGATGAATTTTGAGTTTTAGCTATGCATGATGAATTAAATAATTTTTAAAGAAATAATATCTAGAAACTTGTTCCTAGACCTAAAGATTTTCATGTTATTAGAACTAAATGGATTTTTAGAAATAAGCTTGATGAATTTAGCATAGTGACTAAAAATAAAGCTCGTTTAGTTGCCCAATAATACAATCAAGAGGAGGGTATTGATTATGAAGAAACTTTTACATCGGTTGCAAGATTAGAGTCAATTAGAATGTTTTTAACCTTTTCTTGTTTTAAAAAGTTTAAATTATTTCAAATGGATGTTAAAAGTGCCTTTTTGAATGGTTTTATTAAAGAAGATGTATATGTCAAGCAACCTCTGATTACATTGATCCACTTTTTCCTAATCACGTTTACCGGGCACAAAAATCTTTGTATGGGTTAAAATAAGCTCCTAGAGCTTGGTATGCTCGCCTCTCAAGTTTTCTTATTGATAATGGTTTTTCAAAAGAAAAAATTGATAATACTTTATTTTTTAGAAAAAGGAAAAATGATTTTATTTTGGTTCAAATTTATGTTGATGATATTATTTTTGGTGTCCCTAATGAATCTTGGTCTAAGAAATTTTCTAAAGTTATGCAAGAACAATTTGAGATGAGCATGATGGGAGAGCTTATATTTTTTCTCGGTCTTCAAGTCAAACAAATCAATGATAGGATTTTCGTGTCTCAAAGTATGTATGCAAGAGAGTTGGTCAAAAAAATTTGGATTGGAGAACTCTTAACATGCACCAACCCCCATGAGTAGCTCCATCAAGTTGGACTTAGATGAGAGTGGTGAGAAGGTAGACGAAAAGCTTTATCGAGGTATGATAGGTAATTTACTTTATCTAATTGCTAGTAGACTAAATATTATGTTTAGTGTTTATGCATGTGCATATTTTTCAAGCTTCTCATCGAAAATCTCACCTAATTTCGGTTAAAAGAATTATTAAATATACAATGGCACTATAGAACTTGGTTTGTTTTATTCTAAGAACACTTTTTTTAATCTTTATGGTTATTGTGATGCCGAATTTGCCGGATGTAAGATAAACCATAAGAGTACGAGTGGAACATGTTAATTTTTAGGAAACTTACTTGTTTCTTGGTCGTCCAAGAAACAAAATTGTGTTGCCTTATCCACTACGAAAGCAGAGTACATTGTCGCCGACTTGTGTTGTGCATAACTTTTATGGATTTAACAAAACTTGGTTGATTTTGATTTACATTTTCATGATACAAAATTTTTTTGTGGTAACACGAGTGCGATTAATATTTTAAAAAAAAATCTATTTTGCATTCTAGAACTAAGCACATAGATGTCCGACATCACTTCTTGCATGATCATGTATATAGGAAAGATGTTTCCCTTATTTACATCGATACAAAATCACAATTAGCAGACATCTTTATCAAACCCCTTAGTGAAGAAGATTTTTATTGTATAAGAAATGAATTAGGCATTGTTCTCGTCGAAAGTTATTTTTATTACTAAATCCATTACACGTTTATTGATTAAAGATTCAAAGTAAAATTAGTCTTTTTATAAGATTTTCTTACACAATAAAAATAAGAAAAATACAACCCTCTTCAAACACACGCAGAGATCGTTTTTCACCCGTTGCTTGCATGGGATATTCGCTTGTGCCAGGGTTTATCCGTGGATCACCGATCAAATCCGGTTGATCAGAATAAAAGATCAATACTCTTGCTTCAAAAAATAATAATCACAAAAGTAAATAATCTCGACCAAGCGAGATTACTATACTTCTCGAGATCAAAACCAAGTTTGATCTGGAGGAAAGGGGAATGGGCCTGGGATCTCTTGAACTCTCCCTCTTTATGCTGAAGAACTTCACCAAGATCTGTTAGCCTCTCTAAAATTTATCAGAACCTCACCCTAGATCCTCTAAAATTCGTGGCTCCCTTCAAATCTGTCTTTATGAGGGTGCTAGGGGTGTATTTATAGATTCTAAATGCCGTGTTTGTGGATAGGATCGAAGAACAACCGTTATTATCCGTTTAGATGGGTTTTCGATTGTGTAACAGCTTCCACACATTTAAGGATAACCCTACATATTTATGGATGACCCCAAGGAGTTCTAGAAGCCAATCTTATCAGAAAACATATCGGGAGTTGACTTGAATGCGAGTCACTCCGAAGTGACTCAGAATTTTCGAGTCACTTTGAGGTGACTCGGATATTGAGATAGTTTGTACTATCTTTATCATTTTGGCTTTAATTCTCTCATCTGATCTCAGAATAAAGTGATTTAAGATGCATTGGAAAGCTGATAAAGAGAGATACAACTTTTGTCTTTTGAGATTTTTCTGATTCAAATCTCATCATGGTCAAAATTTTACTTCTTCGTTTGCTTCGGCATTTCACACGTTTCGACATTTTACGAGTATTCCTTTACTTCTTTTTATAGCATCGGATGATCCTCTTTGATTTGGATAATCCTTTCTGACTTGGATAATAGCGTTCATCGCATTCTCTCCATTTCGAACTACGTACAAAAACCTATAGGTAATTTTTAACACCTACAAATACCCCCTCCAAAGTGTTTTATGCTTATTCTTTTATAGAGGAGCCTAGAATACTTTGGATATGATAGGCCCAACCTTCAAGTCTTAGAGTTCTTCATCTTTTAGTCTATTTAGTATTTTGTCGAATAGCTATAATTCTTCCGGTGCTGCGTTTATCGTCCCCGTTGTCGAAATCTTGAATTAGAACTAGAGTGTTGTTTTCTTAATTTAGCTCGTGTCGTTGAATCGATGTTGAACTGATCATCTTCATTCAGAATTCGTATCTGAATCATGATTGAACTCTCAGGGATTATCCTTTGACCTAGAATTTATCTGAGCCTTATTTCGGTGAATCTATCACTACGTTGATCGATATTGACCTTAATTGTAGCGCATTGTCTGGTGTTAACACAGTTTATCCCATACGATTACTAGAATCTACACAGTTTAAGCTTGACCGGCATTGTAACGTGTGGTAGGCCCAAGTGTAGAGGTTGCAGGACTAACTGTTGGTGCTGGTTCATCTGCAGGTACAGATCTTACCCTTATGTCCCGCTAGTTATTTTCTTAACCATAAGGGAGTTTTGGTTGTAGGACCAGCTATTGGAGCTGATATGGCTTCCATTACGAATGCTTTAAAGGTTCTTCATGTAGGCTTCGGTTAGAATTGATGTTGTCCTGGGTGCTTAAGTCATGAGACCAACTAATGAAGCTGGTGCGTCAGTGACTATCATACTAATAGGATTTTTGGTAACCCCTTAGTCATCAATAGATTTGATAATCCTCTACCGACTACCGTTTGAGTCGGGCTAGCATGCGAATTATCTAAGCTCGTTCCACATGTAACATTATGCTAAAAGAGTTAACTCTCTTAGACTTAGTACTATGATATCAAATACGTATACTTCGCCATTGTTACAGGAATAGGCTACCCGTCAACTCGTGTTGGGTGTAGACTTGAACAATCCTTTGATCTCGGGTTATCCTTAAGAATGTTATGTGTAATATCCTCTAGGAACTTCCCATTGGAAATAAAGGAAGCATTTTATCCTCATATACTCGTTAGAAGTTGGGGAAACAGTTTATACTCGTATACCCGTTAGAGTATGGGAGCAGTTTAATCTCATATACCTGTTAGAGGATTTCATTCTTATTTGGCTTATTTTGCCATCATGATACTGGCATTAACCAAAGCTTGAATGCTTTTTTTCAAAGTAATACAAGCCTTGGTGGGGTAATGTACCCTCCTGTGATATGCACAGTACTTCGGATCCAAAATCTTATTTGCTTCCTCCTGATTTGTAATCGGTGGTAGCTTGATTTTGTTGTTGGCGAGGAGGTACTTAAAGATGGCTGGACTTCATCATCTTCGGAAGAATACTCCTCCTAGAACTTCGGATAAAGAGTCCCTTGTTGCCTCCAAGGTTGTTGTTGATGAATATTGATAGCAGTTGCAGGTGCTTTAGCCGTCGGTTGGCCTCTTTCGGCTTTCTTCCTTTTGAGAAAGTGTTCGGTCTATTCACCATGCAGTTTTAACTCTTTCCAAGTTTTGGATGGTATGACCCCCAAGGCTTCTAGGACATTGTCGGAAAGATTATTGTGACATGTCTGTAAGATGAACTCCTCTATGACAGGATCCCTACAATTCATTACCTTGTTACAGAAGCGTTTGACAAAACTATCAACTGACTCACCGTCCTTTTGCTTATCATCCAAAAGATCTCTGGTTGACACTTCAATGTCATCGTTGAAGAAATTGTTGAGGAATGAGCTTTTCATGTCGTCCTAGCAGTTAATGCTCTTCGGCTTGAAACGTCGATACCAATCGAAGGCCGCCCCGCGAAGGGTGCCTATGAATGACTGAATCTTCAGGGGTTCATTCCCGGAGATCACTCTCAGGTAGGACTTAAAATAAATTAGGTGCTGAGTGGATGAACCTTTCCCGTCAAATGGCGTGAAGTTAATTAGATTAAAATTTACCGGGTACGGATTTGAATCCCACTCTCTTGGATATGGACACGGAATGCCGGTCCTCTTCATTTCTTAAGCTGATAGCAAGATGTTGACCTTATCTTCTAGCCACTGCATCATCTTGTTATCCTCGCCAGCATCTTTCTTTTGAGGATGTCGAGAAAGATCAACTGAACCACACCCAGCGATATTGAGGGGTTCAATTGAACCACCCCTAGTGTTACTGAGGGATGCAATTGGGCCACCCCTAGTAGTTTTGAGGGGTACATTAGCCACGATGACTTTGTCCACTTCTAGATCACTATTAATTATGACGTTCTGAGTGCGGTGACTGGATTCACCTCGCTGACTGAACTCAGGTGGTGGTTAAAGTCATTGAGACTGTAACTCTCTCATCTGCTGCATGGTTAACTCTATCTCTATTTTCATTTCAGCTTTGAGTTCCTCTCGCTGTTGAGCTAAAGCCTCTTGAAGCATTTGAGCCACTAGGTCAAGAGTCATTGTGAATGACTCCTTTGCTTCCCCATGCTGGATATCTTATAATTGGAGGCGATTGCGGAGCAAGTATCCGACAGTTCATCTTCTGAAGATAGTCTTTCGTGCATCCTCGGGTAATACCTATGTCCGATGGCATCTAGCTAGAGCCGAGACATTCGTTGGGCTATCCCTGAATTGACTTTTCTTTTGGGAGAAAAGCCGAGATTAGAACCATTTGAAGTAATCACAGATTTTCCTTTGTCAACCATGTTGATGGTGACTTTAGGGAATTCATCATCCTGGACGGTTGATTTTCTCTCATGGAAACGTCTTGGTTTGGGCTTCAACGGTTCAATGGCAAGTTTCTCGAATACTGAGACCCTTTGTGAAATAGTCCTGGGGAAGCTACGTTTTGATAATACTGCCCTGATAGATCTCCCACATGGATAGTGAGAGATGGTTTCTCGGACACCCTCCTTTTGGGATTTGTTCACACCCCCAGCTTGATGGTGGAGTTCATTGGACTAATCCATCGCTTGTTGGTGTGATGCCCCAAGTATAACGTTGTCTTTTGACGGACACGTCTTCTTTTGGGGATGAAGAACCTTGTTGATATTCTCGGAATAATTTGTTATCACCTTTGAACGATCCAAGGTTGCATCAGGAGCCACACATTTAGGACCACCACCTTGTGAGCGTGGAATCGTAACGGGCTCATGGGTTTCAATACGAATCCCTAGGCGATCGATGCTAGGAGTCCTCTTGTGCATGACGCATGAACATGTACAATGAGGTTCCTCGGTTTGTTTAGAGGTAGCAGAACACCTTTGAGTGGCCTTTGGCTTGATAGAAGTGTTTGTATGTCCCCCAGCATGAGGAACTACTCGGGTTTTGTTTACCGAAGCTTTTCCTTGATCTTTGTGCGAAGGACTAAGATGATCTGCCATTGTAACCTTGAATTTCGATAGGTAAACACTATCATGAGACTTCTCCAGAGGTATAGGATCAACTAGAATAGGAACAAGGCTTGACGGAAGCAGAGAAATGGCTACGGGAGGCGAATTAGGTGCATGACATATTGAGGTGACTCGGCCTTGGCGTGAGTCACCCTGAAGTGGCTCAGAACTTCTGATCTTTTTGGCTGCTGTCGGAGTTATTTTTGATGCTGTTTTTGACTTTAGCCTCTAGACTTGGCATGGTCTTGGTGGTTTTTCTCCACCTCTTCCTTCTTCATGCCTTGTGCCTTTTGCAAAAAGGTGCGAGCATGTGCGGCACGAGCATGGTGCCTTTGGATACGCTCCTTCTGGGTTGAACAATTCCTTTTGACAAGGATCCATTCTTCCATCAATGGGTTGGTGGATTTGTCAGTTGCTTGATGCCTCCAGGACTCCATATTTGTGTAATATTGAACCCCGTGGACTTGTTCCAATGCCTTAGAGATTTGACGAGCTTAGCGTTAGCGTCGCCTCTGACGAGCTCTCTTCGTCAGAGTTGGTGTACTTTAATTGGATAACTCCTTGATTGGAGAGGAGTCACTTGTAGCCTTCATCAATGAGTACGCCTCCTTCAAAGACAATATCTTTCCGCATTTGTAGAGAGAGGATGATTTTGATGAAGACGAGGAGAAATATTCCTCGAACTTGGTTTCGTCGAACTCATACTCGACCATTGAATTAACCGGGATCTTGATCTTCGGTTGTGACACGACAGTCTCGGCAGTGAGATTGTTGGCTCCTACTGTGGTTGCTAGCGTATTCGCGTCAAAAGTTGTTTTCATTTCTAAATCTATTACACGTTTATCGATTACAGATTCAAAGTAAAATTAGTCTTTTTATAAGACTTTCTTACAATCGATTACAGATTCAAAGTAAAATTAGTCTTTTTATAAGACTTTCTTACATAATGAAAATAAGAAAAATACAACTCTAGTAAAATTAGTCTTTTTATAAGACTTTCTTACATAATGAAAATAAGAAAAATACAACTCTCTTCAAACACACGCAGAGGACGTTTATTACCCATTGCTTGTGTGGGATCTTTGCCTGTGTCGAGGTTTATCCGTGGACCATCGCGGATCAAATTTGGTTGATCGGAATAAAAGATCAATGCTCTTGCTTCACAAGGGAAACAATCGTAGAAGTAAATAATCTTGACCAAGCGAGATTACTACTCTTCTTGAGATCAAAACCAAGTTTGATCCAGAGGAAAGGGGAATGAGCCTCAGATCTCTCGAGCTCTCCCTCTTTATGCTGAAGAACTTCGCCAAGATTTGCTAGCCTCTCTAAAATTCATCAGAACCTT
Source organism: Asparagus officinalis (assembly GCF_001876935.1). Lineage (NCBI taxonomy): Eukaryota > Viridiplantae > Streptophyta > Magnoliopsida > Asparagales > Asparagaceae > Asparagus > Asparagus officinalis. The sequence continues at coordinate 127,471,942 of NC_033800.1, forward strand.
ACCCTAGCTCCTCTAAAATTCATCAGAACCTTACCCTAGCTCCTCTAAATTTCATGGTTCCCTTTAGATCTGTCTTTATGAGGGTGCTAGGGGTGTATTTATAGATTCTAAATGTTGTGTTTATGGTTAGGATCGAAGAACAACCATTATTATCCATTTAGGTGGGTTTTAGGTTGTATAACAGCTTTCACACGCTTAAGAATAACTCCATATGTTTATGGATGACCCCAAGGAGGTCTAGAAGGAAATCTTATCAAAAAACACGTCGAGAGCTGACCTGGATGCGAATTTCCGAGTCACTTTGAGGTGACTCGGATTCTCCGAGACAGTTTGTACTGTCTTTGATATTTTAGCTTTAGTTCTCTCGTCTAACCTCATAATAATGTTATTCAAGATGTGTTGGAAATCTAACGAAGAGAGCTACAACTTTTATCTTTTGATATTTTTCAAATTAAAATCTCATCATGGTCAAAATTTTACTTCTTCATGCGGGTCACTCTAGAGCCCTCCTGATTGTATTTCCTTCATCGTTTCACACGTTTTGACGTTTCATGTGTAATCCTTCACTTCTTTTTATAGCATTAGATGATTCTCTTCAACTTGAATAATCCTCTTTGACTCGGATAACAGAGTTTCATCGCATTCTCTCTGTTTCGAACTACGTGCGGGAACCTATAGGTATTTTTGACGCCTACAGACATATGTATTCTTTAAATACTTATTTTGATGCCTTTTTGCTTACTATTAGTTTTAAGTTATCGATCTCATATCTATTTCATTTCTTATGATCTACATTGTTAAAGCATGTTTAAGCACACAAGGATACTTAGAAGAGTGGTTGGGAGAGACCGGTGTCAATTTCAAGAAGAATGTGTTGATAGTAATGCCTAGTGAGAGGTTGTAAATCCAAACACTTGAGAAATATGACAAGGGTAGGACAACACTTAGAGGAGTATCTTGTGGGTTTTAATACATGATTATTATATTGTTTACCTCATTTTGATGTTGCCAAAGGAGGAAAGAAATCTCTCAATTTGTGCACATAGTTAGGGGAAAAGTGCCTTATAGATAGGAGGAGAAACTATCTATAAACAAAATGTTTAATTTTATTTGCTCTAGTATAATGATTGTTTGTCATCATCAAAAAGGGGGAGATTGTTAGCCCTCGTGTTTTGATGATGATTTATAAACATCATTACTGGTGCTAATTGCTTGTTGAGCTATATTATGTAGATTATAATTTTTTAAGCATGTTAGTGCCAAAGTTGGAGGATTGGATGAAACAAAGAGCTACAACGATGATATCTAATGAGGTGGATGCATTATGATGAAGCAGAGCTTTCAAGAGTACAATACAAAAGTGAAGCTTCATCAAAATATGGGCAAATATCAAGACCAAAGAATTGTATTTATATATGTGAGATGTTTGCATTTTTTTCTTTCTCTCTAATGCTTAATGTAGACAAGTTATTAAGTTGATAACATTTGAAGCTCAATGGGTTCACACACACACACTCATAAAAACATTGTTTTTGAACCATTTTGAAAAATAAATAGTTTTTACAAATGGGAAGTGCAAATTAAAAAATTCTTTTTATAACATGTTTATATTTATGTTTATAAATATTTTCCAAAATTTTATATTTTTTAGAATTTATTTACTATTTTTTAAAGACCTTTAAAAGTCAGTTTTCAAACATGCATAGTCCTTGTGCATGATCATAAGTCAACTTATAGGCTCAGATAAGTAGACTTATGATCTGCTCTGGAATCTGCAAATAGTTTCTGCTGAGTCCACTTATCAAACTGGTAAGTCGACTTTTATCTAGTAAGTCGACTTATATATAGTAAGTCGACTTATGTATTTCCGTAAGTCGACTTATATGATCTTTTCAGCCTGTAACGACTAGTTATAAAGTCAACTTATGCACTGTAGTAAGTCAATTTATAACACTATTAACGACTAGTTTTGTACTGTGCTGTTTTTTCGGGATTTGTTGTCCTCTTTGAGATTTGCTCTAGGGTTTGGGGCTCCTATAAATACCCAACCACCCTCATAACTTCTACAATTTTTTCAGCAACTAAAAAAATCCCAAGTTTGGTATTCTAAGTGTTCTTGAACTCAAACTTCCACATTTCTAATTCTCAATTGTGTTTAAGTGTTTGTTTTTCTCACATCCATACTCCACAACCCTTGAGCTTTAAATTATTCTTCACTTGATCCTTGTCATAGGATTGTTGTGAGAGTTTTCTTTCTTCTATTGTGATTGTGTGGTGAGTTCTTCACTTGATCCTTGTCATAGGATTGTTGTGAGAGTTTTCTTTCTTCTATTGTGATTGTGTGGTGAGATTGATCTCGAGGAGATCAAGTGTGATTGTTGTGAGAGTTTTCTTTCTTCTATTGTGATTGTGTGGTGAGATTGATCTCGAGGAGATCAAGTGTATGGATTGTAAGATTTTAAGAGGAGATCGTTGTGAAGAAGTTTCGGCTTCCAAACCAAGTGTGATAGTGATATTCTCCTTGGGAGTAGGGAGCGGGGACGTAGGTCGATGGACCAAACCTCGTGAACATATCGCGTATCGTCATCGGCTAACTTTTCTCTAAACACATATCTCTTTTATTGCCTTTGCGTTTATTTTAGTTGGTGTGTTGCATTGTTATTTTTTTAATTGCATATTTATTGACTCATTACCCTATTCACACCCTCCCCCCCCTCCTCCCCTCTAGGGTATTTCACAGGTTGATTATCCATTTCTTCAATTGGTTCAAAACGAATTAAATAACTGGTATTATCCCTAATCCAAGTCTGCATACACCAAAACAAATTCTTTTTTTTTTCCTTTTTTTATAATTTTTTTCTAAAATAAAAAAAGAGTTAAGAGTTTTTTTACTAAAAAGATCATAAGACAAAAAGGAGAAAAAGGAAAACCTAACTAAAACAAAGTAAACCAATCATTTTGTCAATAACCCTAAATTCTAGGGGTAAGCTTAACTCAGCTAGACCAACTCTTAACCAAAAACTCCTTTAGTGAAAAGATCAAAGTTTACTCGGTCAGTTAGTCAGGTAAGGATAGTACTAGAGGGAGAACAAAGATCAATTAAGTATCTCATTCCTTGCGGAGCGCTTTATGCAACCTCTAAACCTTACCTTAGACACCAACTAATTTAAGTAAACTTGAACCGGTTCACTTAGGGATTCCTTGTTCCTTAATAAGCTTGAATCCTTACGGGCCAACGTCTAATGAGTTTTAAAAGGCTTGTGTTTGTGTAGTGAGGAATTAATGATTTGTGGGCTAATGAAAGGGTGATGAAATCCCTCATCTTATCTTGATTAGGGGGTTTTACCCTTAAAAATATATTTAAGTGTGTGTCAAATCAAGATGTTCAAATCACTTGGGTGAATTCCTACTAACTATATGCAATGCAACAAATGTGAGAGGAGAGCTCTTGTTTGAATTTATTATCTTGTTAGCAATTGTTTAAGTGGGGGATGAATTTTTATTATGGTCGACGAAAATATAATCCTTTTTTTAGATCCTAATTGTCACTAATTGTGAAGAACTAACTAAAAGGATAAAATTAAAAATACTAGAAAGAAGAGTTACCAAAAGCAAATCTTCAAGTCCTTGATCTCCAATCCGTGATCTTCAAGCTCGAAGCGGTCCCTTTACAAGAAAAATACACAAGTTAAAGAACCAAAATAAATAAAATCCTACTTAAGCACCTTCCCTGGCAACAATGCTAAAAACTTGATAGGGTCTAAATGATGTCCAAATGTTGCAAGTGCACAACCATCATATTATCGTATAAAAAGTTATCGATCCCACGAGGAAGGTATTTGTAAGAGATAATTAGAATCGGTTCTTATGTTGTGTGCATGATAATTAGGGGTGATGATGGAGTATGATTGTGGAGAGATATGATGAGTGTTATGAATATATGCAAAACAATAAAATAAAATTGAGAGGAGAGAAAGGAACCAAAGAAAACAAGAGGAAAGAAAAACTAATGAAAATTAAGAAAAAAAAGAAAATTCAAGAAAGTAAAGATGGAGGATTCAATTAAAGATATGAGAAATCTAGAATTGAATTCACTAGCTAATTTTAATAATAAATTATGAATCATTCTCTTTTTATTACATTCTACTTTAGATTTATTAAGTATAGACTATCAAACCACTTAAGAAAACTATAACCTATCAAATCATCATCTAAGTAAAATTAAAACTCATGAAAGAATAACAACTAAATAGTAATTCTAAAATTTCTTCTACCAATTAGTTCTTTAGTTGAACTCCTAAACATGAATGTTTTAAGCATGAGAGAATGATCGACAAATTATAAAAAAATAAATCTAGTTTCATGCAATTTCTAGAGTTCCTACAAGAATTAATTCCACATCTTAAAAAAACAATTCTCTAGAGGGTTCTAACCTCAAGGTGAATCAAAGAAAATAAAAATTAACAAAAATAAAAACTAATCCCATGAGGGTTCTAGCCTCAAGGCGAATAGTACAAGAAAATAAAATCTAAACTATAAAATAAATTACAAGAACTAAACTACAAAATAAATTGCAAGAATTAAATGCAAGGATTTAAAGTAAGAAAATAAAGACATAAAAGTAAATCTACTCTATAAGCATAAAAATAAATTTAAGACAAGAGGGTTCTAACCTCTTGGCTACTTAAACAAAAAAATAAAGCAAGAAGATAAATTTATTAACAAAGAGGAAATTTACATCCCAAGAGGGTTCTAGCCTCAAGGTGAAAGCAAACCTTCATATTGATCTTCATTTTCATCTTCATCTTCATCATCATCATCAAATAAAGAGAAGAAAAATATGAAGGGGTGAAAAAAAAATCTTTTCTTAATTGCAACAAAAGTTATAAATTTGGAATGTATTCTCAATTAAGAGTAATCCTCCTCTCCAAATAGAGTTACAAAATTTTTCACCCCCTCAACCCCTCACTCTCTACCCCTATTTATAGTCTATAATAATGAATGAGAGCCCTTGGATTAAACTTGAGCCTCAAGCCAAATAATTTCAGCCTTTGATTTTGCTACAGTAACAAGGTATCGATACCGGTATCGATACCCGTGTTGATAATTATATAAAAAAATCTAACTTGACAGATGGCTTCGTCTCGTCGAGATAGGTGATTTTCATATATTTTATGTTAAATTCCGCCTTCCGGATTGAGAGATATCGTTATTTTTTTGCGGCCAACCATCTTAAATATGATATTGGATTTTTGTTTTCTTCGGTTTCTATAGGCTTATTGGCTTGACCTTGGACTTCAATAAAAGGTTACAAAATGAGAAAATTAGAGTTTTTTGGGCTTTTATTCATTATTTCTTCATTAACCTGTAAATTAAGATAAAAATAATTATTAGTAGTATATTTATTTTTGTAAAATAGATAATAAGGGTATAAAATCATAGTAAAAATAGATAATGAATTAATTTGGTCATCAATGCAATCCTATTATGCATAAAACTTTATAGGTTGGTGATAAGAAAAGCCACAAATAAACTTTTTTTAGGACTCTGATTGCAGTAAGAATAGAAATCATTATGGGCTTGGATTCTTATTGGGCTTTAGAATATGTGGACCCAAATCCCCACTAGAACTACTATTCCATGGACAGCAAGGAGTTGAGGTTTTTAAGCCTATATATGTACAATCTTTCAAGTCAATTATCGATATCAATCTATAGAGAACCAATCAAGAAGAACGAGTTCTCGTTTGAAGCTTATTGATATTTTTCTCTCTTCTTGTTCTTTTATTTGAGAGAGTTCTATTAGGATTTTGGAGTATATTCGGGATTGAGTGATTGAGACATTTTCATATTTTATTCCTCATAAATTGTTGGTACAACTATTCTCCTTCTTCGCCGATGGATGTAGGTTACAAGCCGAACCACGTATACATGTTTTTTATTTGTGTTCTCAATATATTTTGTGCTTTCGTGTAATTGATATTAATCTATTCCTAAAGATTTATCATAATAGTAACCATTTATTCTTGAAAAATTCAAAGATGCAACTGGAACTGGGACATGACATGGGACAAGGACTAGATGGGACTGGGATTACAAATCAGGCCCTATTTAGTTCCATTTCAAAATCCTTGGTATTATGATGCTAAATAGGGCCTGATTTTGTACATATATAGGGCCTGATTTCGTGTAATTGATACTTTCGTGTAATTGATACTTTCTTGGGCCTGATTTTCGTGTAATTGATACTTTCGTGTAATTGTACATATATAGGGCCTAATTAGGGCCTGATTTTGTGTAATTGATACTTTCTTCGTCTTATATATTTACTCTTTTCAGTTCAGAGAATGGATTTTATTAATTGATTAATTGCTTTAGATTAATTGCGTTAATGCTACACCAATGACATCACTATCTTTTTATTAATAGATTCAAAATTTTAGTGCATTGATCAAATTAAGAATGAAGATCATTTTTAATTTAGCATGCAATAATGCCCTGGACATTGGTGTGAGACGGTTGAATTCATGGAGTAGGGTAGGAGCTAGAAGCCCAAATGTAGCTCCCAAATCAGTTGTTGAGTTAATCATAAAGAGAGGGAAAAAATCTATCAATCTGGAATTTCGACGAATAGTATATGCATGTTTTTCGCATATTTCGATGAGACAAAACTAGCCTAAGGGCTTGTTTGGATTGAGGGAAATGAGAGGGTGAAGGGAAGTTAGGGGAACCATTCACCTCCATTCACCTTGTTTGGGAACACTTAGAAGATGAAGTTAATTCACCCTAGTTCCCCTTGGTTCACCCCCTAATAGTATAAAATTTGTTACCCCCCAAATTGGGGTGTAGCCAAGGGGAAGGGAACTCCCTTCCCTTCCCTTCCCTTCCCTTCTCTTAGTTTCCCTTAACTTTCCTTCACCCCCTACAAATCCAAACATGCCCTAAGTGTAAGATTCCGACTAGATTTCTTAAATTCCATCTGCAATGCCTTCATTTAGCAGTTTTTCAATTTTTAGTAATTAATGAAGTTAGTTTTAGTTTTTAATAGGAAATCAATTCAGAATTAATTCATATTTGATCAACTTGTCTACTCTATTGTAGTAAGTCTTTTAGATAGTTTTGAAGAATTTTAATTTTAGGAAATTCATTTCCTTTTAAGAATGGGTTATGTTTTCTATTTAAGAAGAACGACGAGCTCTAGAAGCATTTTTTAAATCAATAGTATTTTTTCGTGGATTCAAATATTATTAACTTTCTTGATGGATTCAAAGACTTCATTGATTGAATATAAGGTTTTGCTTCCATGCTACATCAAATATGACCAATTGATGCTCCCTCCCAATACGTGGGTTTGAACTAAAATTGTTAAGGATCGACGTCATCGCTGTTTGGCTCAGAAGCCTGCTCTTCAGTCACTATTCCTTCTCAGTTGTGCACCACCAAGAACACAAAAAGGGAGCCCACAGATCTTCTCCTTTAATCACTCACAAAGAGGAAAGGGGATTCGCACAAAGCAATGGTTGGGAAAATCTCACAGAAGGGGAGGAGAGATCGCACAAAGCAATAGAGCACAAAGCTCAAGTTCTCGTCTGTCTCTTCTTCTTTCCCCTCCCCGAGCTACTACCAACCCTTAGATTTATATAGAGAAGGGGGCAGCTGACACGGGAGAGAGGCTAGCATTTCGAATGGTAGGAGCCGACCTACAGGGATGAGAGATGAGACTCCAAGCGGTGGCCATCTGAACACAGAGATGGGAAAGGGATTGAGTACCATCGGGTAGGAGAGAGGAATAGAGGGGGCTAGGGCAAATGAAGAGGAGAACTGGGCCTTTAGGTAACAGACCATCAACAGGCCTTTGGGCCAACTAATATCAACAATCTCCACATTTGGTCCAAGGTAGTGCACTGAGAAAAATACAGAACTGTAGGACTCATCATCGCCAAACAATTACCTGTATGATCACAAAGAAGATACAAGTAATGGGAGAGAATACACAATGTAAACTCAGATCACAAAGATCGGGGTAAGATCACCAAGCATACCAAGTCCACAAAGAACCGAACTCTACCAAACGGTCATCGAGTTCAAATGGAAAAATCACAAAGCTACCAACAAGCACAAAGTAAGTTAATGGGCCACAAAGGCAACACACAAAGCAAAGAAAAATTACCCGAAGTCGAAATTCAAGATTCTTTGACACGAGATAAATTTTTCAGCAGGCAAACACTTAGTACCCATGTCAGCCGGATTAAATTTTGAGGGAATATTCTCTAACTTGACAATACCCTTTTTAACTATATTCCGAATGTAATAAAATCTAACATCAATATGTTTTGTTCTATCATGAAAAACAGGATTTTTGCAAAGTTGAATAGCAGATTAACTATCAGAAAATGCAACCATATTTTTATCAAGAAAACTAATTTCAGATATAAGACCACTAAGCCAAATAGCTTCTTTAAAAGCTTCAGTGGTAGCAACATACTCAGATTCAGTAGTAGATAAAGCAACAATGGGTTGAAGTTGAGATTTCCAACTTATGCAAGAGCCACACAAAGTAAACACATAGAAAGTAGTAGATTTTCTATTATCTCTATCATTTGCATAAGTGGAATCTACATAGCCAACTAGTTTGACACCTTCAGAACACTTAGAGAAGGTTAATGCAACATCCACAGAGGATTTTAAATATCTTAAAAGCTATTTCAAAGCATTCCAATGAGGCATACCAGGATTTGATATATATCTACTCAAGCAACTAACCGCATATGCAATGTCAAGCCTAGTACTAACCATGAGATACATGACCGATCCTATAGCATTCGAATATGGCACCTTCTTCATATCATTTATTTCAGTTTCAGTCTTAGGGGATTGATCCTTACTTAACACAAAATGGGAAGCAAGAGGCACATTCACAGATTTGACATCAGACATAGCGAATTTACTCAAAATTTTTTCAATATATGAACTTTGGTTTAAAGCTAGAGTAGATTTGTATTTGTCCCTAATAGTATTCATGCCTAGGATTCTTTTAGCATCGTCTAAGTCTTTCATGTCAAAATTTTCACAAAGATATTTTTGAACATGCTCAATAGACTTCAAACAAGGACTAACAATAAACATGTCATCCACATAAATTAAAAGAAATACTGGCACAGATTCTATATTCTTATAATACAGGCAATGATCAGCAGAACTCCTTTTAAACTTTAAAGATTGCATGCATTTATAAAATCTAATATTCTGTTGCCTAGGTGATTGTTTTAAATCATACAAAGCCTTTTTTTAACAAACACACATGATCAGACAATTTAGGATCCACAAAGCCCTCAGGTTGGTGCATATAATCTTTTTATCAAGATCACCATGCAAGAAAGCAGTAGTTACATCTATTTATTTTAATTCCCAATTAAAGTGAGCAACTAAAGCAAGCATAATTCTAACAGTAGTGAATTTGACAACAGGAGCAAAATTTTCAAAATAATCAATTCCCTCCTTTTGAGTAAATCCCTTAGCTACTAACCTAGCCTTAAACCTAATACTTTCAGATTCTTGTTTCACCTTAAACAGCCACTTACAGTCCACTACAGAACAACTAGCAAGTTTAGGAACAAGTTTCCATATTTGGTTAATTCTTAGGGATTCCATCTCACTCTTCATAACACTAATCAATTCTTCAGAATATTTCGATTTTAATGCTTCTCTATAAGTCTTAGGTTCATTGCATTCAAGGGATTTAAACACATTAAAGGCAAACTCAAATATATTACAATCAATCAAATTGTAATCTCTATACCTTTCAGGTTTCCTAATGGTTCTTTTATTTCTATCCCTAGTGAGTTGATAATCATTCAAATCGTGCATGTTATCTATTTCCTGCATATCATGCTCCACCTCTTTAGGAATAATCTCATCTTGATTTTCAATAATTATATCATTCAATTTTTCTTCAGGAGGTTTTTTTTAGGTTCATTAATAATAGGCATTTTCTCCACCTTATTTGGAGCATCATTTGCAGGAATAGGGACATGTAAAGCTAAACAAGGAAATTCATTTTTATTAAAAAAAAAACATCTCTACTTATTACTACCTTAAACCCTGATTCACTCTTATTCTAAAGCCTATAACCTTTTACCCTTTCAGAGTATCCTAAGAAAACACATTTCTTAGATCTAGGTTCTAACTTATCAATCTTTTGATGCACATAGCCAGCACTCCCGAAAATTCTCAAATTATTTAAATCAAGAGGTTTGCCCGTGAACACAAATTTAGGGCATTTCCCTCCTAAGGGAACAGAAGGGGACCTGTTAATTAAATAGGTCGCAGTACAAACAGTTTCTCCCCAGAACTTCTTAGAGAGTCCAGATATGGCCAACATAGTCCTCACCCTCTCTAAGACAGTTCTATTCATCCTTTCAGCAACCCTATTTTGCTGGGGTGTGTAATGCCTTTTAATACCCCAAGTAGCACACAAATCATTCAATTGTTTGTTACAAAACTCAAGGTCATTGTCTGTCCTAAGAGTTTTAATTTTCTTTCCCGTTTGGTTTTCAATCATAATTTTCTAGTTTTTAAATTTATCAAAAACTTCAGATTTTTCTTTCATGAGTAAAACCCAAACTTTCCTAGAATAATCATCAATTATGAAAAGAAAATATTGGTTCCCTTCATGCGTAGGCACACTAGAGGGACCCCACACATCAGCATGCAAATATTCAAGTATATCAGTGCACTTAGACTGATTAGGAAAAGAAGAAATAGAAAAACTAACCCTATGTTATTTTCCTAACGCACAAGATTTACAGAAAGGGATGGAGGATATTTTATCACTTCCAAAATGACCTCCTTTATGCAAAATTTCTAATCCTTTATTACTCATGTGACCTAATCTATTATGCCATAAAACAGATTTATCACCTATCACAGAGTTAACAGAATCAAGCACAGGTTCAGCATGATAAACATACAAATTATTTTGTTTTTCAGTAGTAAAAACGAGACCCTTTTCAGAATTTTCATAACCCCTTTACCTCATTTTCCCTCTAAACCATCATTTTCTAGAGATGCACAAGAAATCAAGTTATAACGTAAATCAGGAACATGCCTAACATCCTTCAAAGTAAACACAGAACCAGAAGAAAACCTAAGGCATACATCACCAGTTCCTGAAACATTGCATTTCTTTTCATTTACCATTGACACAAAGTCATTCTCTATTTTCTTGTAGTTTGAAAACAAGTTTTTAAAAGGAGTCATATGAAAAGTACAACCAGAGTCTACCAACCAATCTGATTTACGCAAAGGATCAGATAACACAGAGTTCAAATATGCATAATCACACAGATTATTAATCATGAAAATTTCACCCATTTTGTCCTCACTGACAGCCATATTAGCATGATTATTTTGCTGATTTTTCTTAGGCTTAGGACAATATTTAATAAAGTGGCCAGTTTCATGACAATTATAGCATTTTTCTTTAAACCTGGACTTAGATCTACCCCTTCCATTTTCAAATTTTTTTTTCCTACTTGATTCCCCATTACTAGCATTATTTTGGTTATTAGACCTATTCTGAGGCCTACCCCTCACATGCATAACCTCACCAGAATTTTTATTTCCCCTAGAATGTTTTAAATCTAATTCCTTACTCTTAAGACCATTGACCATAATGTTAAGGGTAACCTTATCTCTATCATATTTAATAGCAGATTTTACATCACTATATGAGTCAGGAATAACATTTAGAAGAGCAATAGGTGTATAGTCGTCTATATGTTTATCACCAGTTAACTTAATATTTGAAATAAATTTTGTGAAAACATCTAGGTTCTCCTCAATGTCCTTAGACATATACAATCTAAATTTAAAAAGTTTTTTAAGCAAAAACATTTTACTGGGCAAAGAGGTTTCAGTATAGAGTTCTTCAAGTTTATCCCAAAGGGTTTTAGCAGATTCCAAAATTCTAACTTTTCTAAGAACAGAATCAGATAAGTTCAAATAAATTGTGGAACAAGTATTTTCGTTCGTTTCAGCCCTTTTTTCTTCAGTGTCAGAAGTCAAATAAGTCTGACCAACAACCCTAAAAGACTTCTGTTGAATTAAAATGTATTTTATTTTTTGTTTCCAAATGCTAAAGTCAGATTTTCCGTTGAACGGAACCATACCATATTGATTAGCAGCAAACATTTTTCACACAGAAAAACAGACAGTAACTAGCACGATGATTTCGGTAATTATCCTTAAAATTTGTGAAGCAACTAGCACGAACAAATGAGAAGAACGATGAACACAAAGTTCTTGTTTCAATCTTTTTGTTCTTTCACACGAGCACAAATAATAACAGAAAATTTTTTAGAAAAATAAAATGCAAATATAGCCGAATTTTTTTTCAAATTTGCGAAGCAACTAGCACAAACAAAATGGGAATAACGATGAGCACAAAGCTCGAGTTCAGACCCTTTGTTCTTTCGCACGCGCACAAACCAATTTTAGTTTCAGAAATTTTTTTCAACAAAGCCAGAGCTTAACTGTAATTTTCAATATCATAATTAAACGCAGTGGAAATGGGGAACAATTGATATAGCATCAAATAAAGAGGCGATACAAACGAGATAAAAAAACAGAAGCAACAGGAACAGTTTTCCAACAAAACCAGAGATTACCTAAGCGAAACTCATTGTAGAGAGTTTCGACCTTATCCACACCCACGCGGCGGTCCGGCGGCGGTCCTGCGGCCGTGCTCCGACCCGTTCTGGAGACGTAGATCTTTTTACTTAGGCTGATCGTCGACTCCTGACCGGCTGGCAATCCGGCTGTTTTGGAAGGGCGACAACTCACCGAGCTCTGATACCACTGTAGAGGATCGACATCGTCGCTGTTTGGCTCAGAAGTCTGCTCTTCAGTCACTGTTCCTTCTCAGTTTTGCACCACCAAGAACAAAAAAAGGAGCCCACAGATCTTCTCCTTTAATCACTCACAATTCACACAAAGCGATGGTCGGGAAAATCTCACAGAAGGGGAGGAGAGATCGCACAAAGCAATAGAGCACAAAGCTCAAGTTCTCGTTTGTCTCTTCTTCCTTCGCCTCCCCGAGCTACTACCAACCCTTGAGGCTAAGGTTTTGAATGGTAGGAGCCGACCTACAGGGATGGGAGATGAGACTCCAAGCGGCGGTCATCAGAACACACAGATGGGAAAGGGATTGAGTATCATCGGGTAAGAGAGAGGAATAGAGGGGGCTAGGGCAAATGAAGAGGGGAACTGGGCCCTTAGGTAACAGGCCATCAACAGACCTTTGGGCCAACTAATATCAACAAAAATAAACACGTAGCTCGAAAAGCTTCATGCAGTACAGCTCAATAACAATGATGCCTCGGAAATACTCTAGCAAGTTCCCATGCCATCAGCAGTTGCAAACAATGAAAGTGAACCGCATCGATGTCGCCTCATACTTTATCATTGCCTTTGAAGTCAAGAAGCAGGGGATCAGAGAGAGAGAGAGAGAGAGAGGAGAGAGAGGGGGCCGGGTGGGGGGGTAAAGGAGTAAGAACAATATCATTTGGATACTACCGAGCCCATGCCTTTACGCGCCAATTAAAGCATTTGGTTTTGACCCACAAATCTGAACGCATGCCCCCAGTCCCATGTTAAGTCCTGATATATTTTGTCCCCGCTTCGAGATTCTTTTTACTTGGATTTCCGATGCAACACTCAACAAACATTAGAGGTTTTAGAGCAGTCAAGCTGTTGAAATGGGAACATGGGTGTAACCTTTTCAGCTGTCTTACTGCAACAAGTGTTTGTAGAAATTCCGAAAAGTTTATGTGGTCATGTTCTTTTCTTTTTCTTTGTATTATTGTACATATACATGGTACAAAGTAAGGTATTCTATTTTAGTATTGCATAGAAATGTAGGACCATTTCTCTTGAATTGACATAAAAAATTGATGAGTCATTAGGGACGTGCACCTTCTATTTAAGGTAGCACAAAATAATTTTAGATTTATAGTATAATTTTCACTATTCATGAAATAAATAATGACTCAAAGTAGTTTAAAAAAGTACTATTATAATTTCGCCCCTACTTATTCTCTAAACTATTCACTTTGTCCCTTCGAACTCTATGAACTATTTTTAGTGCCCACCCCCCTCTAAAAAAAACTAATTTTTGTTCCACTTTACCCCCTTAAACTATCACTTCATTGTCATCTTACTCCTAAAATATCACTTTGCTCATTTAAGGTACCCACAAACTGATGAAAGAGAAGTGATAATTTTGTAGTGAAAGTGATTGCTTAGGTAAAGTAGGATTAAAAATAGTTTAGGGGTAAACAGAGACAAATAATAGTTCAAGGCACAATATGAGACTAAGAACAGTTCCGAGGGTATTAAGAGGAAAAATAAATAATTCAGGAGTGAAGCAAGGCTGAAGCCGATTAAGAATAATAAACTATTTCTAGTGATTTATATGGCAACAGTCAGTTTGCTTGATAATTTATTATTTCCTCTGGGCATCTCCAACCATACCCTCCAAATTTGGCCCTCCAAATTAGAATATTTTAGGAATATTCCAATTTGGAGGGTGAAATTTGGAGGCTTGCTCCAACCCACACTCTCCAAATATATTTTTTTTAATTTTTTTGTCAAAAAAGACATAAATTAAATAATGTTGGATATAGTTTATGTTAATAATTTTATTGTTAATAATTTATTTGGGAAAAAAAATTATAACATTATAAAGGTGTCGATGAGAGCTTTAAAATGAACCAAATATTAATACTGCAAGACAAAATATTAAAAAAGAAGAAATTTTGAAATAACAGTGAAAGCATACATCGATAGAACAAGAAAGCAAATATTAACCTCTAATACAACATACCATAGGTCGCAAACATAAACCTCAAACATAAAATATGATAAGAGACAATTAAAATTCTGGTAGATCATTATCGTTATAACTACCGGTTCCATCCTGATCTCTCGAAGAACCACCATATTCATTTCTTCCTACAGCACCAGCTTCGTCCGCAAATTGAGAAAATCCTCCTTGATTTCCAGTGGGAAATTCATATTCGTAATTTATGCTTGTATTTTTTTATGGAGCAAGTTAAATAGATCTCCGTATTTAAAATTTCATGTCTGATACTTATTTATTTAATTTAAAAATTAATAATTTATAATAATACTAAAATAAATTAATCTTAGTTTCATTTTAAAGATCTCAACGAGCCCTTTCCAAATATATAATGATTTCAAATATTAGATTAATAATTTTTTAACTATATTTATTTAAAATTAAACATCTAATTTAAATTACTAAGAAAGATGACAAAGTGGTAATTTTTAAGAAACCAAATAGTTAAAAATGGCAAAATTGTAATTAAAAACCCATGAATAGTGTTATGGAGAGACCCTCTATTTTTTTCTCCCCACCCTCCAAATTTGGAGGGTCAAATTTGGAGATCTCCAAATTTGGAGAGTGGTTGGAGAGGTTCCACTCTCCAAATTTGGAGATTTTGGAGATATGGAGGGTGGTTGGAGATGGTCTAGATCCATTTTTAGGTTAAATTGCACTTAAATACCCTATTTTTCCCAAAACTCACTTATATACCCCAAGTTTGCAAACGAAGCAAAAATATACCCTAAAAAGTTGTAAAAAAGTGCAATTTGCTACATTCTATTAAGCAGCCATCAGAATATCCGCAAAATATTCCATGTACTGCTCATGTAACTGAATTTCAGTGCAAATTACCCTCAGTTATTGAATTATTATAGCTTTACCTGAAGAAATACAGGAAACAACAGAGAATCAGCCAGATAGAAGCCAGACAGACTGGCGATTGACCACCGCGGTCGACCGCCAACGTGCACGCAGATTTACTGGGATTCGGAGTTGATGGCGGTCAACCGCGAATGACTGTAAAGGATTTATGCTCTCAGGTTTGTGATTCGGTCGACCGCCGTGGTCGACCGCGAGACCTGCGCAGTCGACCGCCGCGGTCGACCGTCGATGTTTTTCTGGGCTGGGCTTCGGTTTTTGACCCGATTCGTTTCTAAGTTATATATAACCCTAAACCTCTTTTGTTAGGGTTAAGCAAGGACGAATTTGAGCAGTCTTTGAGAGAGGATTGTTGCATCCAATTGTGGGAGAGTTGTGAGAGATCAAGAGCTTTGTTTTAGGGTTTGATCGGTGAGATTTGTAACTCTACTTGTATTCTCTGATTTCTAATAGTAAGAACTCCCTCCCCCTTGCCCCGTGAACGTAGACAACTTGCCGAACCACGTAAATTGTTTGTTCTTGCTGCGGTTGTGTTTGCATATTAGTTGTGGTTTAGTTTGAGTTATTGTTCGTGTTGCTCGAGAAAGCTTCCGCCGCGCACAACAATTGGTATCAGAGATAGATCGACAACAAGGGAGATGCAAGCACGTCAGCTTCGTCTCTTACAAAGGCGATACAGAGTCTGAGCATCAATAACACAAAGATTGATGTTGCGAAGTTCGACGGCAAGATCAATTTTGGATTATGGAGGTGTCAGGTGATGGATGCCTTGGATGCACAGAATTTGGAGGAGACTCTTGAGTTAAAAGAAAAACCCTCAGATATGGAGGATAAGGTTTGGAGGAAGATGAACAGTAGAGCTTGTGGTGTTATTAGGTCATGTTTGACGTCGGATCTTATTTACGATGTTATGAACGAGACATCGGCGAAGAAGATGTGGGAAACACTCAATGAGAAATATCTTACGAAGAGCATTGAGAACGAGACATCGGCGAAGAAGATGTGGGAAACACTCAATGAGAAATATCTTACGAAGAGCATTGAGAATCGGCTTCACTTGAAGAAGAGATTTTACCAGTTCAAGATGAAGAGGGGAGTTTCCATCAGGGAGCATGTCAACAACTTCACTAAGCTACTTTCAGATACGGCCAATGTGGACATTATAGTTGAGGATAAATACAAGGATATGCTACTTCTGTGTTCGTTGCTGGAAGATGATTATGGTACGTTCGTTCTCTATATGATCAATGGAAGAACTACAGTCAGTTACAAGGAAGTAACCTCAGCTTTGGTGAACTATGAGTTGAGGAAGAATGATGGTGAACCCTTCGAGAAGGCATCGGGAGATGCATTAGCAGTTCGTGGCCGAGATCCAAACCGTCGTCAGTTCAACCGCTCAAAGTCAAATAATAGGAGTGCCTATAAGAGTGTTGGTAGAAATCAATGTTGGTATTATAAAGAAGAAGGACATTGGAAGATTGACTGCCCAACGTGGAAAGAAAAAGCCGGGAAGAATATGGGGAAAGCTGTACAAGCTTCAGAAGTGAATGTTGTAAAAGCTATTGGTGAGCATTCAGATTCATATTCTTCAGGCTATTCATGCTCTGCGTTACCATCAGTTTGCTATGCGGATTCCACGGAGTGGATGATAGATTCGGGAGCTACATATCACATCTTCTCTAAGAGGGAGTGGTTTTCTAGCTTTGAAGAGCTAGAAAGAGGGGGATGTCGTGCTTATGGGTAATGACCACGTATGTCCTATTGGTGGTATTGGTTCAGTCCAGATTAGGATGCATGATGGTATAGTGAGGGAGTTAAAGGAAGTGAGGTTCATACAGTAGTTGACGAAGAACATCATTTCTCTTAGGACTTTGGAGGCAACAGGATATCGAGTGATCTTAGAGGATGCTACAGTGAAGGTCACGAAGGGTTTTATGGTGGTGATGCGATGAGTCAGGGAAAACAACCTATACTACTTGAAGGGCAAGACAGTTACAGGGGGTCTGGCAGCTTCTATCACTACAGAGGAGGACACTACCACATTATGGCACATGAGACTTGAACACACAGTTGATAAGTCCCTACAGTCATTGGCAAAACAGGGGCTATTGAAAGGTGCTAAGACCTACAAGATGGAGCTGTGTGAGCACTGTGTACTTAGGAAGAAGACTAGAGTGAAGTTTGGCACCGCTGTTCATAACACCCGAGGTACATTGGATTACATACACACAAATGTTTGGGGTCCTTCCAAGAACACATCTCTTGGGGGGGGTAACTATTTTATCACTTTTATTGATGACTATTCCAGAAGGAATTGGGTATACCCGATAAAGCATAAACATCAGGTCTTGGATATTTTTGTGGAGTGAAAGAAGAAAGTGGAGTTGCAGACAGGTAGAAAGGTGAAGACTCTACGTTCAGATAACGATGGAGAGTATAAGAGTGATCCGTTTCTGCAGTTTGCCAGGATCACGACATTAGAAGATACTTCACAGTTCGAGAGACACCGCAACAGAACGGGGTGGCTGAGAGATTGAACCGTACCTTGCTAGAGAAGGTACGGTGTATGATGACACAGAGTGGATTGCCTAGATTCTTTTAGGCCGAGGCGGTAGTTTATGCGAGCCATCTCGTGAACAGGTTGTCGTGCACTGCGATAGACGGGAAAACTCATTTGGAGCGTTGGTTTGGTTCGGTGGCTAGTGACTATGAGTCACTTTGGATATTCGAGTGTCCAGCTTATTATCATGTCAGTTATGGTAAATTAAATCCGAGAGCGAGTAAAGCAGTCTTTGTGGGATTTAGAGATGGAGTCAAAGGCTTCAAGTTATGGGATCCACATGACAAGAAGATAGTTATTAGTAGAGATGTCACATTTGACGAGGCATACATGATGAGGCATCGAGCCCCTCAGCGGGTAGAGGGAGACCAGACAGGAGAGATATCATAGCAGGTGGAGGATGATGTGACTCCACTCACTCCAGAGAGCACTGTATCCATTGAGGCTCCTACAGAGGTGACACTGGGAGGAGATAGGATGACAACCGGGCAGATAGAGGATACAGTGGATTATGGGACTTATGAACAGGGTCATGTTCAGGGGTCCATTGTAGCAGATAGACCGAGGAGAGAGATTCGTCAGCCAACTAGGTATAATGATGTCATGGTCGTATATGCATTATCAGTGGAGGTCATTGATGGTATGGTTCCAGCCACATTCAAGAAGGCAGAGTCTAGCCCCGATTCGATCAGGTGGAGGGAAGCTATGGAGGAGGAGATGCGATCTCTTTAGAAGAACGATACTTGGACACTTGCACATCTACCTAAGGGTAAGAAGGCTATTGGTTGTAAGTGGGTATATGCGAAGAAGGAGGGATCTTTTACTGGGGACATAAGGTTCAAAGCCAGATTGGTTGCCAAGGGATATGCACAGCTTGAGGGCATTGATTACAATGAGGTATTTTCACCCGTTGTGAAGCATTCGTCGATACAGATTTTATTGGTGTTGGTGGCACAGTTGGATTTGGATTTGGTCCAGATGGATGTGAAGACAGCCTTTCTACACGGTGATTTAGATGAGGAGATCTACATGACACAACCCCAGGGTTTCAAAGCTGCAGGAAAGAAAGATTTGGTTTCTAAGCTGAAGAAGTCTCTTTATGGTTTGAAGCAGTCACCAAGACAGTGGTATAAGAGATTCGACGGCTTTATGATTGGCCGAGGGTACACGAGGAGCCCATATGACCTATGTGTTTATATGCACAAGCTACATAATGGTGAGCACATATATTTTCTTTTATATGTTGACGATATACTTATTGCTTCCAGAAATTCTTCGGCTATTCGAAAGTTGAAAGATGAGCTGTCATCCGAGTTTGAGATGAAGGATCTTGGAGAGGCAAAGAAGATATTGGGTATGGAGATCGAGAGAGACAGGGTGAAAGGGAGATTGAAACTTACACAGAAGAGCTACTTGCAGAAGATGTTGAAGAAATTCAGCTTTGACGACAATGCAAAAGCAGTTAGCACACCATTGGCTCCCCACTTCAAGCTTTCAGTATTGATGTCACCTGTTTTAGTTGAGGACAGAGATTATATGTCAAATATTCCATATGCCAGTGCAATAGGTATGCGATGGTGTGTACGAGGCCAGATTTGTCACAGGCCGTGAGCATGGTATCGAGATACATGCATGACCCCGGTAAGGGTCATTGGGAGGCCGTGAAGTTGATTCTACGGTATGTTCGAGGCACCGTGGATATTGGTTTAGTATTCCAGAAGGATGAGAAGGATGGGCAGGATTGTATTGGATATGTGGATTCAGATTATGCTAGAGATCTTGACAAACGCCGGGCTACTTCAGGTTATGCTTTTACATTGGCAGGTGCACCTGTTGTTGGCCTTCTTGTTTTGATGATGTTTAACAAATAATTTACCACTAATGTTGTTTGTCTAGTATTTGTGTTTTTGTATTTACTTTTATTATGTCCATATAAATATTCCATAAGTTTTCAAAACTTGTTTTGAGTCAAAAATAACAATCACATGTTTTTCATATATACGTCTTTTAGTGCTTTTGCAGAATACAGTGTTTTTCACAAATTATAAATGCAAATTGAGAAATTCTTTTTCTAACATGTTTGTTTTCATGTTTACAAACATTTCTCAAAGTTTCGTCAAGTTTGGAATTGATTTGTTATGTTTAATGGAATTTACAAAATCATAATTTTCATTCGTGCATGTTCGTGCATGTTTTACAAAATAGATGAGTTTTCATAAATGGAAAATGATATTCACTAAATTCTTTCTTTGACATGTTTATCTACATGTTTAGAAACGTTTCTCAAAATTTTACTATTTTTGAAGTTGATTTACTGTGCCTAATTGATTTTACAAAATCGTGTATCACAGCAGATTTTCAGAAACTGTATTTTTGTGTTCAAACATTTATTTCTCTCAACTGGAAACATATTATTTAGAACTTCTTTCTCTGACATGTTATTCTACATATCTAGAACATTCCCACAAAATTTCATAATTTTTGGAGTTCATTTACTATTTTAAATTGATTTTACAAAACAGCTGCGCACTGCTACAGTAATCCGGTCGACCGGACCGGTCGACCGGAAATGTCTCTGGACGTTGGTTACTGTAGCTAACGGCTATAATTCCCAGATTTTGATATATCCGTTTTTTTTGTCTTTTTGCTTGGTTTTCTTGGGTTTTTGGGCTTGTTTCATGAGCCAATATATACCCCATGCCCTCATACTTCTAAGGGCACTTAAGAAATGTTTTAAACAAGTTTAAAGAGTTTTAAACAAGGGTTTAAGTGTGTTTTAGTGTTTGTTTGGTTTGAAGATTGTTTTTACAAGTGGAGGAGATCATCTTCTTGTTTGGGCTTCAATCTCCATCTATCCATCTTGTTATTCAGAGAAGAATCTCTAAACTCATTTCTAGCTATTTATTATTTTGTTTATAATTTCTATATGCTAGATAAAGTTTTTAACAAGGGTTTTAGTTTGGTTTAAGTGTGTTTAAAAAGCTTTTAAGCAAATTGAGAGTTTGTTTTTGTGATTCAATTCTACAAGAGCTTGAGGAGATCATCTATTGGTGTTTGGGCATTCAACTATTCTCCCTCCAACTCTTGATATATTGAGAAGTTTTCTAAACTCTATTTCTAGCTTTTTTATATATTTGATTATCATTGTTATTAAGCTAGAACTACATTGAGTTTAGTTTTGATTTATATCTCTTTGTTCACACACAACCTTTTGAGCTTATTGTATTTACATTCATAGTATAATTTGGGGTTGTGGGTTTGTGACTAAGAGTTGTGCTTAATTGAGTTCTCACCTTGTTTTGAGAACAATCATTTGTCATATTTGTGCTTATTGTGAGAATCACTTTGTAATACACTTGTACACCGAGTGAGGAGTGTGTGGTGAGAGTCGGGGATCGTCCCAAGAGGAGTGGCGTCGGTTGACGTGCCTAGGGAGAGGTTGTAACCGAGCACTTGAGGGAGACACGGCTAGGTCCAACACTTAGTGGGTGTAGAGTGTGATTGCAAGAGTGTGAGTTGTAGAGTTTTCGGTTAGCTAGAAAACCGAGTGTGTAGAAGAAGTTCCGGCTTCCAAACCGGATTGTGTTAGTGGATTTCTCCCCGGGAGTGGGGAGCGGAGACGTAGGACGGAAGGTCCGAACTCCGTGATCATATTGTGTGTTTGAATGTGCTTTGGCGTTTATTCTTATTTATGCTCATTGCTCATTTCGCCATTGTCTCATTATTTATATGATCCACTATCTAGTTCATATTGTTTACCCCTTGTGTTAGTTTATATATCCTTGCATATATATATATTTCATCATATAGGATATATCTCATTGTTTACATTGCTTATCCTAGCTCATAATTCTTGTGGTATTTCATACTTGCTAGGATAACTTGTTAATTAATTTTAATTGGTATATAATCGGATTAGATTAGCATAAGACCCTAATCACCCCCCCTCTAGGGTCTAACAATTGGTATCAGAGCTTGGTGCTCTTTGATTTAAGGTCTAATCGCCTTGAGTTAAAGATCCAAGTTAGCTTATTGTGCTAATCTAATTTTGAGCTTTTATTTGTATCTTGCTTGCCTTTTATATTATGGATATGCATGGTTTAGGTTATGCCATTAATATTGCTCCTAGGTTAGATAATTTCCCTTATGCCCAATGGTGTGTTAGATTTAAACTTTTTGTTCAATCTAAACACTTTGATTTATGGGAAATTATAGATGATGCCTATATTGTGCCCACTATGGAGAAATCCAAGTGGAATAAAAATGATCATCGTATGTTTACTATGAACAACATTTTGTTAGAATATTTGCTAAATGCTTTTAACTCATCTATGTCTAACAAGTTTGTTCATGTTGATAGTGCTTACACCTTATGGAAATTAATTGAAGCACATCAAGGGGACTTGGAGGCGATCCAACAAGTTTTGGCGGATCCGGTTTCAAGTTCATGTGGAGCGTCATGCACACGTGCACTAGGCGATAGCCCTAGTGAGGTTTGCGAGTTCAAACCCATAAATGATTTACCTAATGATGAACTTGCTTGTGCATATGATAGGTTAATGCATGCCTACACTAAGTTGCATAATAATTTCATTGATCTTAAAAGCAAGCATGTTAATTTAAAATCCGATCATGAATTGCTAGCATCAAAATTTGATACTATTGCTAAAGATAATGTGATCCTTAAAGAAAATAATAAAAAATTAAAATTGGATCATATTACCTTGAGTTCCAATGTTGCTAGCTTAATTCATGAGAAGAATGATGCCATGTTAGAAGTAGAATCTATTAGAAGTAAATTTACATCATTTAAAAATGATCATATTTGCTCTACTTCTATTGACAATGCTTCTATGCCTAATGATGAGTTGAACAATATTAAAAATCGCATTTCATCTTTAGATTCAACTCTTAACACATGCATTGTTAATAACAAGAAACTTATGGACTTATGTGCAAAGTCTCGTGCTAACTCTTCAAAACCAAGCACTCACTATGCACATATGTATAGCAAAGTTTACAAATGCTCAATTTGCGGTCGTAAAGGCCACATTGCTAAATTTTGCTATGATGCACACAAATCTTCTAAGATTAATGCTTATTGTGCATCTCATAAGGCTTCTTCATCACACACACATGCACATGCATCTATTTCTCATCATAAGCATGCTAATGTGTATAAATGTGATCTATGTGGTCGGTTTGGCCATTTGGCAAAGTTTTGCTTTGACATGAAAAAGAATTCTAGTTTGCCAAATGTTTTTCATAGACCACATGTGTTTAAGTGTGATTTTTGTGGTAGATTTGGCCATTTGGCAAAGTTTTGTTATGATTTAAAAAATTATTCAAACTTGCCAAATTTCTCAAGTAGACCACCTTTGTTTAATGATGTTTCTAATTTACAAAATAATTCTAAAAGACAATCTTTATTTGCAAATGTTCTACGTGCACCTTTTAATGGTCAACATAAGCAAATGCTTCCTTTTCATTGTACATATTGCAATCGGAATGGTCATTTGAGTAATTATTGCTATGACCGATCCCATGCACCATATATGTCCAAGAGGGTTCATAACCCTAGGACTTTGAGCTTTAATGATAGGGGCCATGTCCCTAAACAAACCGGCACCAAGAATACTTGGGTGCCAAAATAATTTTTAAAGCCAAGAATTTTAGTATTTTTTTTCTTTTTCTTGGTTTCGAAAAATGTATTTTAAACTTTTATGAAAACAATTCCTTTTATTGGTTAAAATCTTTTGTTTTCATGATTATTTGATTTGCTTTCATAAGAGGACTACGTTTATATAACCCTCCGGAGTTATTGGGTGTTTATTCCCAAACATTGTTTGCCGGATGCTAAAATGTTCATATGAGTTAATACTAGCTTAAGAGCTAGATAGAGTTGCCTCTCTTGATTTTTGAAAATCAATGATGATTTAATTTTATGATTTAAACTTTGATTTATGATTTCAATTGGTTGATTTGTTTTC
The DNA here is from genome assembly GCF_001876935.1 of Asparagus officinalis. Lineage (NCBI taxonomy): Eukaryota > Viridiplantae > Streptophyta > Magnoliopsida > Asparagales > Asparagaceae > Asparagus > Asparagus officinalis. Next base: position 127,496,275 of record NC_033800.1, read on the forward strand.
ATTTGAAAACTTTTTACATGATTCTCATGTTTCTCTTCTTTTGATTTCATAAATCTATTTTATTCATATGGCTTTTTGATAGGGGGAGCTATTCCCTATATTTGCTTTATACTCACCTATGCTTATTGATAGGGGGAGCTTTTGCTCTTTTATTATTTTGTCCCCTTTTTGATGTTGTCAAAGGGGGAGAAATACTGTGAGTATATTCTTTCTTATTTATATGCATGATATATTATACATTGTATATTCATTTCCTTTCATGCATATATACTTTTGTAAATTGTTTGTCATCATCAAAAAGGGGGAGATTGTTGGCCTTCTTGTTTTGATGATGTTTAACAAACAATTTACCACTAATGTTGTTTGTCTAGTATTTGTGTTTTCGTATTTATTGTAGACAAACAACGTAGTTGGAGGATGGATGGATTGCGCCATAACGACGATATCAAATGGAGGTTGGCGGAATTATGGAGTGAAGCATCGTACAATTCAAGTTCAAGATCCAAGTTTAGCTTCATCCGCAACGTGTACCAAGTTGAGCTACAATGAAGATCAAGATCATTGCTTGGGTATATTTAGTATAGGTTTATATCATTTGTGTTAATTCTATAAGCTCAAACATACGCACACATATATATTTGTGATTTTTGTAACTATAAGTGTTTTTATGCAAAATAAGTTTTGGACTATATTTACATCATAAACAACTTTTATTATGTCCATATAAATATTCCATAAGTTTTCAAAACTTGTTTTGAGTCAAAAATAACAATCACATGTTTTTCATATATACGTCTTTTAGTGCTTTTGCAGAATACAGTTTTCACAAATGGAAATTCAATTTGAGAAATTCTTTTTCTAACATGTTTGTTTTCATGTTTATAAACATTTCGTAAAGTTTCATCAAGTTTGGAATTGATTTGTTATGTTTAATGGAATTTACAAAATCATAATTTTTATTCGTGCATGTTCGTGCATGTTTTACAAAATAGATGAGTTTTCATAAATGGAAAATGATATTCAAGAAATTCTTTCTTTGACATGTTTATCTACATGTTTAGAAACTTTTCTCAATATTTTACTATTTTTGAAGTTGATTTACTGTGCCTAATTGATTTTACAAAATCGTGTATCACAGCAGATTTTCAGAAACTGTATGTTTGTGTTCAAACATTTATTTCTCTCAACGGGAAACATATTTTTCAGAACTTCGTTCTCTGACATGTTATTCTACATATTTAGAACATTCCCACAAAATTTCATAATTTTTGGAGTTCATTTACTATTTTAAATTGATTTTACAAAACAGCTACGCACTGCTACAGTAATCCGGTCGACCGGACCGGTCGACCGAAAATGTCTCTGGACGTTGGTTACTGTAGCTAACGGCTATAATTCCCAGATTTTGATATATCCATTTTTTTGTCTTTTTGCTTGGTTTTCTTGGGTTTTTGGGCTTGTTTCATGAGCCTATATATACCCCATGCCCTCATACTTCTAAGGGCACTCAAGAAATGTTTTAAACAAGTTTAAAGAGTTTTAAACAAGGGTTTAAGTGTGTTAGTGTTTGTTTTGGTTTATGAAGAAGTTTTCACAAGTGGAGGAGATCATCTTCTTGTTTGGGCTTCAATCTCCATCTCTCCATCTTGTTATTCAGAGAAGAATCTCTAAACTCATTTCTAGCTATTTATTATTTTGTTTATAATTTCTATATGCTAGATTTTAATTGAGTTTAGTTTTGATTTTGATTTCACTCATTGTTTACACACACCCACTTGAGCTTATTGTATTTGCATTCATAATATATTAGGGTTGTGAGAGTTGTAACATTGAGTGTGGGCTTTTATTGTGTTCTCATCCATATTAGAGAACAATTTATATTTGTTACATTGTGAGATTGTTAGGTTTTCGGTGAGCTAGAAACCGAGTGTGTTGTGAAGTTTTCGGTGAACTAGAAAACCGATTGTGAGGAGTGACGTTGATCGGTGAGCGTTGAAAACCGATACTGTGAGGTGTAAACGTTATTCGGGTGAACGTAGAAAACCCGGTTGATAGTGGATTTCTCCCTGGGAGTGGGGAGCGGAGACGTAGGACGGAAGGTCCGAACTCCGTGATCACTTGATTGTGTTTGAGTGTGCTTTGATGTTCATTTTTATTTATGTTCATATCTTATATCACCATTGTGCATTGCTCATTACTATATCATCCACTATCTTATTTAGATTATCTACCCTTGTGTTGTTTATATATCCTTGCACATACATTGCTTATATCTCATTATTAGGATATATCTTATTGTTTACATTGCTTATCCTAGCCCATATATCTTGTGGTATTTCATACTTGCTAGGATAACTTGTGAATTAATTTTAATTGGCATTCAATCGGATTAGATTAGCATAAGACCCTAATCACCCCCCCTCTAGGTTCTAACACCTGTATGTTGGCGATGCACGCTTCAGTCAACAGTGGCTCTCTGTACTACAGACGCAGAGTATATGACAGTTACTGAAGCTATTAAGGAGGCTTTATGGTTGCGTGGATTATTGGAGGACTTGGGGATCGCTCAGGAGACTATTCAGGTATATTGTGATAGCATGCCGGCTATCTATTTGGCGAAGAACCAGGTTTATCATGCGCGTACGAAGCACATAGACGTCAGATTCCACTTTGTACGTGACGTGTTGGATGATGGAGACGTTATATTAGAGAAGGTCCACACGAATGACAACCCTGCAGATATGTTGACCAAAGTTGTTTTAGGAGTGAAATTTGGTCATTGTTTGAAGCTTTTGAACATCCTTCGGTGCTGAGGCATTTGGAGGCCATTTGGGTGAACTACGTTCGGCTTGGTTCCTTGGGAAAGAGGATACGTAGGCAGTTTTTTAGATACAGCCAGTTTGATCAGTTGATTCGGAGGGGGGGAGATCGTGTTTTCAACTCTAGATTGGTTCCCTGACTTGTTGAGGGACTATTGGATAATTTGGTGCCGGCTCAGTTTTGGTGGAAACATTTGCCGAGGTGGAGAATTGAAGAAATATAGAAAACAGCAGAGAATCAGCCAGATAGAAGCCAGACAGACTGGCGGGGGGCCCGCGGCATGAAGGGTAGTAGGAATCGGAGCTGGTGGCGGTCGACCGCCGCGGTCGACCGCGATTGACTGTAATCTATTTTCTCTCGGGTTTTGGGGTTCGATCGACCGTCGCGGTCGACCGCGAGACCTGCGCGGTCGACCCCGCGGTCGACCGTCGATGTTTTTCTGGGCTGGGCTTCGGTTTTTGACCCGATTCGTTTCTAAGTTATATATAACCCTAAACCTCTTTTGTTAGGGTTAAGCAAGGACAAATTTGAGCAGTCATTGAGAGAGGATTGTTGCATCCAATTGTGGGAGAGTTATGAGAGATCAAGAGCTTTGTTTTAGGGTTTGATCGGTGAGATTTGTAACTCTACTTGTATTCTCTGATTTCTATTAGTAAGAACTCCCTCCCCCTTGCCCCGTGGATGTAGGTAATTTGTCGAACCACGTAAATTATTTGTTCTTGTTGCGGTTGTATTTGCATATTAGTTGTGGTTTAGTTCGGGTTATTGTTCGTGTTGCTCGAGAAAGCTTCCGCCGCGCACAACACTACCTACCTTTTCTCTTTATTACTATTCACCTTTTTCTTCATCATCTTCATTCTCAAGCTTTTCAATCCCAAATTGGGGTGCATATTTGTTTTTATAAAAAGTGTTTGATGTTTGTATCATAAATAAAAGAAGCCTAGATAGCGCAAGATGTCATATTTATACATGTACTTGTTCATTTCCATCATCAAAACCAAAGCTTCAAACCCTAAGAGCTTAAAATATATAAAACTAGGGCCATTCGTTCTTTTGACCTTCTCTGTTGGGGTGGGTGGGGGGGAGTTTTTTTGGTGGCGGGGAGGCAGGGATCTGCAGGGAAACAATAACAATTGGTTTTTTTTCACAATGGGCTTTTTTTAAACTAACACGGCCGTTTTTATCGTTTTGGTTAAATTATAATGTCGTTTAATCAATTTACACAATGAACAACTCTGGGTATATTTTTTGTCCATTTTGAAATTTGGAGTATATAAGTTTTTTTTTTGGAAAACAGTAGGATATTTAAGAATAATTTAACCTTTTTTTTACTCTGGCAAAATGGCTAGATTGACTTTTTTCGAGGCTTGGTGATATATTGGTATATTTTCTTTTAGTTTTGTCAGATTGGTATATTTTTTAACTCCGGCGCCATATAGACCTTAAATTTGGCCGGAGTTACTGTTCCGGCCAGGGCTGATGGGATTTTTTACAAAAAACCCCCTCATCAAATATAATTTCCTGCTCCTAACCCCCCTCCCTCCCTCCCTCCCTCCCTCCTCATCCTCTTCAATCTCCCCCTCTCCCTCCATGCTTTCATTCTCATCTCAACTCCCCCAACCCAAAATCCATTTCATCTTCAACCTCCCCCTCTCCCTCCATGTCATTTGATGCTTGTGGGTGAACTGCACACAATGCGGCCGAAGAGATATGAGAGAGGGACGAAGAGATGGGGGTCGAGGGCCTGCCATTGGAGACGGTGGGTCAAGGGGTCTTATGGATGATATTGGTAGTAGTTAATCATAATAAGCCTAAGAATGCATAACCTGGCAGTTGATATTCTTCTAAATACTACAATTTAATTTTTTTCTTGATGATTTTAATCATCGAATCAAAAAACCAACTCTTTCTCAAACAGGGACGTTCATCTATTAATTTTATTGCAATGTCATGAACACACCCTACATAGCTGAATAAAATCTATATAAGAAAATTATAATATAATAGACAATGTTGTGGGTTTGGATCAAGATGGATTGAGAATAAAATCTATATAAGAAAATTATAATATAATAGACAATGTTGTGGGTTTGGATCAAGATGGATTGATGTTATTTTTGGGCTGACCCAAGATGGAGGAAAACATTACCTGGACATGACAGGAATATTGCTTAGAATATAGCATATTTCAAGATGGAATAGGGCGCTGACCAATACTTACATCTTCCAATGCTTATATGATAGCTGATTGCAAGCTGAGGTAACTGGTGAAGTATGTTGAATGATTTGAGAACAAAAGTGCTTTTGTGGGAGCGGCACCTTGCATTTCTGTCAATGCTTTTATCTTGTCTCTCTTTAACTGAAATTTTGGCCTAAGATGTAGAAATAGTCTAAATTTACTTTAATAGTTTGAATAACTAGGCAATTGACATATAGTTATGTACCATTACAGCAATAACAGTTTGCTAGGATCAAATTCATGTATAATAGAAAACTAGATGTTAATAAATATTTTAATAACTGCTTTTATCTCACCCCTTTTTCCATTCATTCCTGTATTGACTGTAGTAAATACCATGACTGTCTGTCTCTCCTTGCTCTATAGCAGCGATGCTTTTAAATGCGACAATTTCAATTTTGATGAAAACCTGCTGCACAACGTGGAACCAGACCCCTTGACCCACCGCCTCTAGTGGCAGGGCCTCCAATGGCAGGCCCTCGACCCCCATCTCTTCGTCCCTCCCTCATCTTTTCGGCCGCCTTGTGTGTAGTTCATCCACGAGCATCGAACGACATGGAGGGAGAGGGGGAGGTTGAAGAGAAAGAGATTTTGGGTTGGGAGAGTTGAGATGAGAATGAAGTCATGGAGGGAGAGGGGGAGGTTGAAGAGGATGATGAGGAGGAGGAGGGAGAGGGGGAGGTTGAGGAGGAGGAGGAGGAGGAGGGGGAGGTTGAGGAGGAGGAGGGTTAGGAGCAGGAAATTGTATTTAATGAGGGGTTTTTTGCAAAAAAATCTCATCAGTCCTGGTCGGAACAGTAACTCCGGTCAAATTTAAGGCCTATATGACGCCGGAGTTAAAAAAATATACCAATCTGACAAAACTAAAAGAAAATATACCAATATGTCACCAAGCCTCGAAAAAATATGCCAATCTGGCCATTTTGCCCATCTTTATATCACACATATGCCTGACGTAAATAATTTAAGCAACAAGTATATAGCAAATCAATATATTAATTGATATACAAATTCCAAAAGGGTAAGCAACCTTTATTTCGTATACCTCCAAATCTCCTCCAATCTTTCCTTTTATATACATACCCGCTCCCAAAGCTCTCTGCTCACACACAAATTCTTCCTCCTTTCAAAACCTGAAAGGGTATATTTATTCATTAATAAATACCCCAACCATATCTCTATTTAGATACACACATCCCCGATAACCCTAGCTTCTTTCAAACATACTCCAATTTCTTGTCACCCCCGAAAAATTCTAAGTCATGCCTAAAGCAATATCTCTTCTACTCATTGCCCTGCTCCTCTCCGTGTCTTTATCTCAAGCTGCCAGGCCCCTGAAGCCAGTGGATGCAAAGGTACAAATCATTTAACTTTTATGCTTTTGTTATTTATTTCTTTGTGGGTGTTTTGGATTTTAATTTGGTTGGTTTTGTTGAGTTTTTTAGAGTGATCATCATGAAATTGTGGAGAATGTTGATGAAGCTTGTGAAGGAGTTGAGGAAGAGGATTGCTTGATGAGGAGGACTCTCAACGCTCATACTGATTACATCTATACGCAAGATCACAAGCCCTGATTAATTAATGATGTTATCATTTCTAATAACTGTTTAATTTGAAGATTGAGTAATAAATGTAATGGTTAGATGTTAGTGGTTGCTCTGTTTTGGGTTGTTTATGTGAGTGGATTTCTTGTTCTTGGTTTGTTTTTGGAGTTTGTTTTCTTTCATAGGAAATTACGTGCGTGGTCTTTTGGATTTCTCCTCTTTTTTTTGCCCTTTGAAGTGAGCTTGATAGATACCAAGTGGGTAGGATAAGAAAATTGGATGACTGATGTTTCCCAACTATATTGTCTTTAAAATGTTACGTTGATGATCTTTTTTTAATTAAATGCATATGTTTCCCAACTATATTGTCTTTAAATGTTACGTTGGTGATCTTTTTTTTAATTAAATACATATTGTTTCTCAGAACATCTACATAGAAAAAGAGATGTTCTTATACTATTTATTTACAAAATAAATAAATAAATAAACTAAAAACTAGCAGTTACAATGGTATGCAAATGAGGATGTCATGTAATGTTTTTATTATTAGTATGAAGAACGTGCTTATTGAACTTGTACCTAGATTTAAAGTCTACACGCTATTAAAGATAGCCGGTGTTTTAGTTAAGTTCAAATACACCTCCTAGACTATACGATAATAAGAGTAAGCTACTTATGATCCTCTGATGTTCAAACACAGTTATCTTTTTGTCATTGATTATCACATAGTATCAATATGTTTCAGAGAGATCCCATTATTTGAGGATATTACTAAGTTACTTGTGTTGTGTTCTCTTATTATTGCTGAACTTACACCCGTTCATGCTACAAGTCACAAATCGAAAATATTACCCCGATTTGGAAATTAGAAGGTCTACATGGGAAAGACAGATTTAGGAGTAATAGCGAACTTGCCTCCGACAGTTTTTTCTTTTTCTTTTCGTTGGTTGTGTTTTTTTTATGGGTTGGGGGAGGGG
>NC_033800.1:127503864-127504390 GCF_001876935.1 Asparagus officinalis
GATCCAGGCACGCCCGGGTTAGAGTGGGCTTGGCCTATTTCTCTCATCCCGACCCACGACCCGCTTAGAGGTGGGCTGGGTCAGGCCCGACCCACGGCCCATTAGTTGTGGGTCCGCCCGTGGGTTTTTAACTTTTTCTTAATTTTTTATTTTTAATTTCTAAACTATATTAACCTTGTGTTAGTATCTATTAAATTATATTTAAATTATTTTTTCGATCTTACTCTTTATTTAAAATGATATATACACACACATTATACAAAGATAAACATCACACAGAAAAACATCGTAAATATAAAGATATATGTAGTTCGGACTTCAAAGGAAGACGTACATCCACGGGAAGTTAATAACTTTCCTCTAGTTTAAATTTAAATTACAAATACAAAAGGAAAAAAAAGAAAAGAATGTTAAATAAAAGCTAGTAATTAAAATTCTAGGTCGGGTCGAGCTGAAGCAGGCCTGGTCGATAGTGGGCCGGGTCAAGATGGGCCGGGCCTATTTCTCTAGTCTCGGTATGGCGCTG
>NC_033800.1:127504526-127505618 GCF_001876935.1 Asparagus officinalis
TTGTAAATAGTTTCCTTGTGTTTGAGCTAAAAAGCATAAAGCGGGGTTTATTAGACTTTAGAACATGATTACCGAGGAGACCGTGGGGAAGGAATGAAATGGGGGAAATATCAACAGCATCAAAACTCAACCTAAGAGCATTGACTTCAAAACATTTTGTAGCCGTGCAGTTGTGTTCAGATATAAGGAGACTTGGTGTAAGAGGCATGGGTTTGATGACTACATGCAATCACTAAAGATGGCAATGAAAGTGATCCTTATTTACATTGCATTTAGAGTTAGTTACACATTTAATACTTAGATCCGTGTAGCTCTCATCCAACTTGACAACACCCCCTAGACAATCAAATTACAGTACACTGGTGTGCACCAACCATGTACTATCAAGATCTCCTCGATCTATCAAACCTTTCGGTTCAAAACCTTTCGGTTCAAAACCTTTCGGTTCAGGAAAAGATCTCCTCGATCTGTTAAAACCTTTCGGTTCAGGCAAAAGATCTTTCGATCTAAAACAACCTTTCGGTTCAAAACATTTCGGTTCAGGCAAAAAAATCTTTCGATCTTAAACAACCTTTCGGTTAAGGGCAATGTTACTTTGGGAACAGATTAAAGCTTGCACGCTTCCAGATTCTGCAGCAGCAGCACAACAGCACAAAAGAGATTTTCGTCTTAATTTTCATATCACTTTTTTCATATGTCCAAGAGCTCCCCAAGACGCACTATATATAGGCCTCTAAGACCATCTCAAAGGTCACCCACATTTAATTTGATCGTTACAAACATAATGATAATTATGACAATTATGTTTGTAACAGCAAATAAAATAAATGATGTAACTACTGCATCCAATAACGTCTAAACGCGATGGTCGTGTTCTTGCGCAACGTGAGGGTCGCGTCCAGCCTCGAACAAACGCGAGGGTCGCGTTCCCTCTTGTGAATGCGAGGGTAGCATCCTTACGAGAACACGAGGCTCGCCCGAGCTACGAACGCGAGGTTCGCCCGCAAGCTGCTAAGTAGCCTGCGAGGCAGTCCTGCGAGGTAGTCCTGCGAGGTAGTCCTGCGTGGTGGCCACAGTGGCAGCCAACATGGC
>NC_033800.1:127505640-127519557 GCF_001876935.1 Asparagus officinalis
TAGTGGCGTCACCTAGCCCCGATGCCTCCGTGCAAAGTGACAAAACTCCACTTAGCGCCTTAGCCCGATTAGCCTTGATGTCCGGCCCACGGCCCATGACCAACGACCCACTAGAACTTATGAGAGATTAATTAAATAAAAATAATTCTCAGTTTGCCGTTAGCAAGTCTCGAACACAGGACCTTTGAGATATTAAAACTTTAACTTTCCGCTACACTACTAAGGATTTCTGAAAAATACTATATTTAATAAATACATAGTTTGAAAACTCATTTTTGAAAATCGGTTTTGACCAAAAATATCCAACAATCCCCCATAAGTTTTTAAACTAGTGTCATGTAATGGTGTCGTTGTTTCAATCGTTGTGCATAAGGTAGATGTCACAAGGACTTGAATCCCCTTAGACTAACTGAATAAAAGATTGTAGGCTGTCTAAAAATCATAATAGATAGCTTATCCCCAATCAAACACCGATGATGGAAGTTATAATCTGACGACTTCCAGAAGGCTATAATTTGAAGACTTTCACGTAGATCGCTGAAGGTTATAATCTGACGACCTTCACGACAACCGATGAGAGCTCTAGTTCAACAGCATTCACAATCAACATCGGGAGTTACAATCTGATGACTCTTATATTCTCAAGGAGCCAAGACGAAGATTACAAGACAATGATCTTTGCAACGCTATGACAAAAGAGATTACTTTGTGATAATCTCTTCAAGACAAGACGTGGAGGTCCTCCCCGTGTGTCAACATCAAAACGCCGGGGTCGATCCCGCGTTACAACATCAAAACGCGAGGGTCGAACCCACGTTACAACATCAAAACGCCAGAGTCAAACCCGCGTTACAACATCAAAACGCTGGAGTCGATCCCGCGTTACAACATCAAAACGCGAGGGTCGAACCCACGTTACAACATCAAAACGCCAGGGTCAAACCCGCGTTACAACATCAAAACGCTGGAGTCGGACCCGCGTTACAACAAGCGAAACTTGAGCGACCCTCGCGTTCTGGATGTTCAGTCAACACCCAACCTCGCGTCTCAATCCTAAGACGCGAGGTTAGGGTCCTGAATGCCAGGTTGGGCGTTTGACTCATTCAAATATGAGTCGAACGGTTTCAGAACCGTTTTGCCCACGATCTGAGGAAATCACGCCCACTTAGGAGTGGATTTAGAGGGCAGTTACACCCCCTTAATCCCCTATAAAAGCGAGTAAACTCAACTGAGTTCAGGGTTGGAATTTCTTGGCTCAGATCGACCACTGAAGGCTGGCATTTTTTCGGATCTGGGACTTGGCAGCAGAAGAGATCGACATTCATCTTTTGGGATCAGTCCTGAGAGCCTTCGGCCTTGGCTTGAAAACCGATTCTCGGTTCAATTTAACTCTTTTTCAAGAGTTTCCAACTCGTGCAGAGTTATCAACTCATCAAGAGTTTCAAACTTACCACGCAAGTTCTCCACAACGTCGAATCGTGAGGAGAAGACATCGTTCCAGTGAATCAAGATATTCAGATCGTCAACGGAGAGCAAACTTGACGCGAGCATTCGAAGGAGGCACTCCATCGCCACCGTGAAGAACCCAGTTTTAAACAAAGGGGAGAACCAAATTCGTTCTCCTCTCTTTTGTAATCGAATTGTAACCGGAATCAAAGAAATACAAGTCAATTTTCTTTTATTCTCTTTATTACAATTTTCTACACCAAACAAAGATAGATGCATGGTGTCGAGACTTGAACCAGTACATGTTTAAAATCTAGCGATCACACAAGATCAAACTCATCTGTGGTAGTTTTTACTTTGAACCGCACTTCCTTTGCCTTTGCATTAGCTTTACACATTTATGGCCCTGTGCATATCCTAGTTTATACTAGGGCTCTAGGTATCTTTCCACAAGATATCATAGGAGATGGTAAAATCTCCACCCATGTATAGGTGAGTTATTTAGGCATATTTCCTATCAAACATCCCGCATCCGAGATGCTTTGAACTCATTAAGGCTTAAAAGCCAACCTCTCTCATGATAGGATTCCAGGTGAGTCCTTTAGGTGTGTTTCCTATCTAACACCCCACATCTAAAATATTTTGAACTCATTAAGACTTAACAGCCATCCTCTTTACATCATAGGATCATCGGTGAGTCCTTTAGGCATGTTACATATGCAACAGTCCGCATTCGAAATGCTTTGGACTCATTAAGGCTTAACAATCATCCTCTTTACCATGATAGGATTTTACTTGCAAATCTTACTTAACTTTTAAACCAATCATCTCATCATTAGTAGCGTAAGCTTTGAACTAATAACTTAATATAAATGTAAGTATTGTTACATACTCATCATACACTCTTACAATTCCTACTTGATCTTCTTTGAACCCAAACATATCTTATTTTTTTTCCGCATTTCTAGGGTAAAGACACTAAGCTTTAAGACACATAACTTGGTATGAGGCATGGTAAGTATTTCAAAGACTACACAAAAACTTGAGACCTATCCAACAGACGTCCTTCCTACTATGTCCTTTTTTAGACCCTTAGTAAAAGGATCAGCTACATTCTCTGAGACCCGGTACGTCATATACACATAATGACTCTTTGGCAAATGACTCGTTTTCTCAAATAGTCATGCTCGGACGAATGCATTCGCTTCTTCTTCCATTGGAACACTCAAGTTCGCTACCACCAACCACTCGCCGTCGGCTGATCTAGTACAATAGATAGTAATTGTGCTCGCCATTTTGTAATGGAAGTCATCGAAAACACAAACCCAACTCCGCTCCGCCACCTTCAGTCTCTCTATCTCCTCCAATATAGACTATTCTGCAAAAACTCGAGATTCTATCGCAGACCTATCGCAATCCATGCCCAGCGCTTAGACTACATATGACTAGCACTCCTCCACCAGACTACGGCGCCTTCCACCGAGGCGAAGCACAAATCTCCACAACGCCTTAGATTTACGCCTTCATCTGGTATCACACCACCTCGCATCTTTAGGAATTAGCTTTCGATACCAGTCCGGAGTTATCCAGTGTAGAATTGGTCCCAGACCTGTCCGGTTCCCTCTTTAAGTTATCTCATCAATTCTCTGAACAACAATCCCAATAAAACTTTCCACCATTACTTCGGTTGTAACCTACTAAAAGCATTCCCTATACGAATGCCTAGTGCTGGTCCGTGTGCAGCTTCATCTGCTACCATAAGGACTGCCAATGTAATCTTTGACGTACTTAGCGCCTATACTGGTCTTCTAGTATCAATCGACAGCTTCCTTCTTGTTGTAAATCATACTAACCTATTTAGGAGTATATAATTTTGCACAGTCGTATAGTCTACTTCTCTTAGCATGCTTCCTTAACACACTTCCTTAGCATCTCTCAATACTAACGAGATCTGGGAAATACCATACCCTATTCGGAGTATAGAATTTGATTCTGAGAATCACGTCGTATTCTAAGCCTTCATACTGAACCTTGCTAAAGACAAGTTTCTTGTAATATCGATATTCCAAATCCACTTCAGAATGAGCTATCATCACATAGACTGATGATAACCACCAATTCTTCCCCCTCAGACGACCTTGCCGATGCATATACAGGCACTGTGATCACTACCTGATTACCCAGTATACGCAACAACCCCATTCGAACTTTTCAGGCCAGAGTAAGTGTGCTTAAGTTAATATACGACTTAACAGTTACAAATTTACCGCTGGAGCATCAAGCCCTTCTTCTGTTCTCATGTAGATCTCTCTGTTGAGATCTCCATTTAGAAAGGCACTTCACATCATCCTGAGTATTGATAAATCTTTCATCCCGCGCTCATGTTGTGATGAGCACTCTAATGCTAGATCTATAAACTGGTGCCTAGATATTAAAAAATTCATTTCCTTCTTTTCTGAGGAGAATCTCTCTTTACCACCAGTCTCGTGTACTTCTTATATGTACCAATCCAGACAAATTCTTTCTTGACAGATTCCACCTTCTCACAACTGATACCTTCGCCACTTTTACGTACATCCACCAGCCTCCCTACAGTTATGATTTTGACTCCGAATGAATCGCCAATCTCATCCATCTATAGCTTCTTTCGCATAGGACGATGTCTTGTGCATATACTTACTTCTTAGAACAGGTCTGCTGGATCTCTTTCCGATATCTATAGCGGTATGACAGTTATCTCCAAAATCTTCTTCTCTTGATACGCTTGGAAGATGTTCGCCGCTAATTCTTCATCATTGAGCACTTTAGTTCTCACAAAATGGCTCCTCTGGTGCAGCTGAGTACTACATTACGTCTGCTCATCAATCATTTGACAGCAATAAACATCTAGCTATTCATAATCCTCATTCCTAAAGAATTCCGGCATCCGGGCGTCACATGAATGCAGTTAGTTCAATGCGTCACGGAACCTGTATCATTAACTGTGTTCAGCAAACAGGCCAAGAAACAATCACATTTGTAGCCGCCTTCTGATAACTCAGCTTCAAGTCCTTCTTAATGATATTAAACCCCTGGACGACTCACTATGCCGACACCCCCATACACTATTCGGCACTACCTCAAAGAATCTATATATCCCTAACCTACCTTATGAGGCATTACTATAACTCTCCCACAATCAGTACTACTTCCGTTTCAGACATCTAGCTTTACCTATCTAGCAAAACAGCCCTTCTCCCCCAATATGCAGCTCCGTTGCGTAAACAGATGGACCGTATTAGCACTCAGATTCACCATCTCCAGTCAATATGCAATTCTTTCCTTTCGAACTTCCACTTCAAAATTAACGAATTACATCGCAGCAGTAGTTTCAGCAATGATTCAATACTCCTTGAAGTATGCTTTTGACTCCTTAAATCGGTACTCTCTTCCTCTATTTCTCCTGATTCTTTTTACCTGAAGTCTAAGATGCTTCTCCACACGAGTCCGAAACTCGATAAACTTGCTAAAGGCTTCATCTTTAGATTTTAGCAGGTAGACGTGGCAGAAGTGAGAGTGGTCATTAATGAAGGTGATAAAATACTTCATGCCGCCTCGAGTGACGAAGCACTTGAAGTCACAAGTATATGAGTGAATCAGATCTAATAGGTTGGTGCTCCTTGTGACACTTAGAAAGGGCTTCCTTATCAGTTTCTCTTACGTGCAGACTTCACACTTCTCAGGTTTGTTACCCCATATTTTAGAAGTAATCCTAACTTCTCCATACTAGATAGTTTTCTATAATTTACATGTCTCGGTCTATTATGCCATAACACAGAGGAGTAAGCAGAAGAGGATATTTCATTAACAACTAAATTTGGTACGATAGTACTAATCTTATACATACCATCAGTATGATATGCATTTCCAAAATATATTTTCTTAAAAGATAACACAGTCTTTCCTCTTTGGAAATCCAGCCTCATACCTGCATCACACAGCAGGCTTCCTGAGACTAAGTTTTTGGCAATTGAGGGAATATGTTTCACATCCTTTAATGTGAGAGTCTTTCCTGAAGAGATAGTCAGCACCACAATCCCAGTTCTAAGAATAGGAATCACAGAACGATCAGCCATTGATACGTTCTCTTTGGCAGCAACATAGGAAGAGAACAAATCTCTGTTGGAGCAGACATGACAGGTAGCATATGTATCTAACCACCAACCAGAGATGTTGTTGGGAATTGTCACTTGGAAAAGCATAGCCACATAATTGTCAACTTGATTAATATTGTGTGTTGTTCTCTTCTTTGGTGCTTTGCAGTCCTTGACAAAATATCTTTGTTTCCCATAGTTGAAGCATTTGCCGTTCTTCTTAACATATTTCTTTTGAACATTTAGATTCTTCGGGTTTTGGTTCTTCTTTTTATTAAATAACTTCTTCTTCTTCTTCTTGGAAGAAGAACTAGTACCCTTCTCGAAGATAGCAGCCACCATGTTTGCAGACGTCTTCTGCTTAGCAAGGAGCTCATTCTTCGTGCGAGTTCAAATCTTATCATCGATCCGAATGAACTTCTTCAAATCAGACAGAGCCACCTGTCTTTTCCTTATTTGAATGTTCATGGAGAATAACATCCAAGATGGACGAAACTTGTTGACAATTGCACCAAAAATAAAGGTTTGACAAAGATTGTTTTTTCATCCTTCAGCTTCATAACAAGCTTTTCAAGCTCTTTGAATTGAGGGAAAATCTCAATGTCATCTTCAAATTTAAAGTCCAGAAACTTGTCAAGGAGGTTAGACTTGGACAAGTTCTCCTTATTCTTGTATTGGTCCTCCAGAGCATTCCAGATTTCCTTTGCAGAGGGCTTGTTGGTGTAAGCATTTGTCAGATGATCAGCCAGACAGTTAAGGAGATAACTCCTACAGAAATGATCATCTTTAGCCCAAGAGGCTTCAGACTCAGAATCTTCTTCAAAGTCGAGTTTCTCCTCAGAAACGACATAGTATATTTTTTAGGTGTTGCATCCCGAAAAATATTTTTCGACGCCATGCATTAACGTTGGATCCGTGAAAGTTTTCTAACATGAGACAGTCCACTCCCAGTGTACTCGTAGGATCCATTATAGATCAAAAATATTTCTTGAAGGATGTTAGCGTCTGTGGCTAAATCTGGAATAAAACAGATAAATCTATTAGAGAGTTGAAGTGGTGTATTTTAAAACTTTTATGAAACGTTATGCTTAAAGCAATATTTGGCCTACTCTGGTGTAAGGATCCCAAGGCCAAACTGCTTCCAAAAATAGTAGTACAGTACACTAGTGTGCACTAACCAGGTACTATCAAGATCTCCTTGATCTATAAGGTAAAGATCTCCTTGATCTATCAAACTTTTTGGTTCAAAACCTTTCGGTTCAGGCAAAAGATCTTTCGATCTTAAACAACCTTTCGATTCAAAACCTTTCGGTTCAGGCAAAAGATCTTTTGATCTTAAACAACCTTTCAGTTAAGGGCTATGTTCTTTCGAGCACAGATTAAAGTTTGCATGCTTTCAAATTCTGCAGCAGCAACACAACAACACAAAAGAGATTTTCGTCTCTAATTTTCGTATCATTTTTTCATATGTCCAAGAGCTCCCCAAGAGGCATTATATATAGGCCTCTAAGACCAACTCAAAGGTCACCCACATTTAATTTAACTGTTACAAACATAATGACAATTATAACAATTATTTTTGTAACAGTAAATAACATAAATGTTGTAACTGTTGCATGCAGTAACGTCTGAACGTGAGGGTCATGTTCTTGCGCAACACGAGGGTCGTGTCCAGCCTCCCATGAACATGAGAGTCGCGTTCCCTCTTGTGAACGCGAGGGTCATATCCTTACGAGAACACGAGGCTTGCTCGAGCTGCGAATGTGAGGCTCGCCCGCATGCTGCGAGGCAATTCCCGATGCCTCTGTGCGAAGTACAAAGTGAGCCTAACAAAGGGTCACTTAGCGCCTCAACCTAATTAGCCCCAATCCCCGGCCCATTGGCCCATGGCCCACGAGCTTACGAGCCAACGGCCTATGACCCACTAGAACTTATGAGGGATTAATTAAATAAAAATAATTCTCGGCTTTCCGTTAGCAAGCATCGAACTCATGATCTTTGAGATATTAAAACTTTAATTTTTCGCTACGCTACTAAGGATTTCTTAAAAAAATATCAATATTTAATAAATACATAGTTTGAAAACTCATTTTTAGAAAGCGATTTTGACCATCAATATCCAACAAAGGATAGACTAGGCTAGAGGAAAAGCCTATTTTATCGAATAAAATAATCTCTTGCGTCTTGTCTTTTGCTTTTACCATTGTATATATTTTCTTTGTGGAGGATGAAAGTGAGTTTGTTGTTCTTTGCCATACTTTAACTAAGGAGGAGTAATTCATGTAATTGCAAATCTCCACAATTTCTAATGCGTGAACTTTTTCTCTCATAATCGTCAATCCTCATTAGAACTTTGGTGCTTTAATCGGGTGAAACAAATCTTTAGCACAATGTAAATTCATATTTCATCGGACATGGTTTTAAAAAGAATTTTAAAAATAGTATTGTGCATGAGTAGCATATTTCCAGAAAGTCATTAAAATTATCCTTCGGTTTCTATGTTTGGATTGTGATCAGATTTTGGAGATTGTGATGTCAGACGAGGTCGTCAGCTCTGTTTCTTGGGTATCTGAAGCTCTGACGGTCGGAATTGCAAGAAGGATTCAATCAAGCTAGGATTTTAGTGAGCTGATGACTTGGTATGAATTCACGGATTTAGCACTGGATAAGTTGTCCTCTGATTTTGGATCTGGATATGCTTTTGTTATTATTGATAGTTACCTTTGCGAGGAATCTGGTGTTCAGATTTATTCTAGTGGGTCACAGCAAGATTCAGTATTTGGGTCTGGACCGAGTTAGGTTCAGCTGATTTGTGACGATGGGAAGTGTAGAGATTTGATTGCTAATTGCGTGTGAGCTTAGTTCCTGGCAAAAAAAGGTTCATTCTTGATGTCACGAGGAAAGTGACTTTTGAGACTGTGATGTCTTTTCTTGAATTCCTATCGTGGAAATTGTATAATGGAGTGAAGAGAAGTGTTCATACTAATCATGGAGTCATTGAGATGGGGATTGAAGCAATGAGATATCTTGGTGCCAAGTCAATGCTTGTGTCGCGCACCTATACGGAAGCGTGCTCGCAAACCGAACGAATCTGTGATCACGGGAGAAGAGAACCAACCACACACGAGCACAATCCAAAACTGAAATACGACAGATCAATCACAAATATAGAGATATACGTGGTTCGACAATTTGACTACATCTATGGGGAGATGATGGGGAGATTTCACTAAATCAAGGAGAGTACAAAGGGTTACAATCTTACAAAACTCATAAACTAACCCTCAACCAAAGCTCTCAACTTGCTCATAATACCTCCCTCTCATAATGCTCAAAAGTCTCTAATCTTTGATTATAACTCTCCTCTTTTTGATTTGATTCTAATCTTTTCTAAGGCGTTCCATATATATAGAAAACCTAAAACCAAAAACATATTAGGAATTCTAAAACCAAAAACATACTAGGAATTCTAAAACCAAAAACGAAACATATTAGGAATCCTAATAACCTGTTACCAAAACAGATTTGAAATCCTATTACCCAAAACAGATTAGGCCCAATAACCTATTACCAAAATATATTAGTAAACATATTAGGAACATGCTATCCAACAATTCTCTATCTCGGCAAAGTTTTTTCAAAACTAAGCCGGCATCAATACCAACCAAACATCTCACTTGTTGTGTCCAGTATGAAGTGGAACAAATCCACGACAACAGACTCGATCCACAACAAGTCAAGAACTCAAATGAGAATGCGAACAAACTCCAAATGTCGGTATCAACTCACTAAATCGGCTGTATCATAAATGACTACCTATGTATCCTCTTACCCAAGGAATCAAGCCTCACGTAGTTCACCAAATGGCCTCCAAATATCCTCAATCAACTAGAAGAGTTCGCAACCCTTCTCCAACATCATCAACAAATATGCGGTTGATAGCTCTCCCAATGACCCAAAAGTGAAACAAACCAAATACCTCAACCTGAGACGAACCAACGGCCATATCCAAATCCAAACTATGTCCACCAGCAACACTCGAATCAACCAACTCATCATCTGCATCCATATTAATATGATCCCTAAACTGTGTCACATCAGCTGGAATCCTAAATAATACAGTATGATCTGGAGTATGTGGAGTAATCTCCACCCAACGTGGAGTAGCATCATCCTCCACCCGCTGTGATATCCCAATGATCTGATCAACACTCTTCATGTGTCGAGAGTCAAATATGATATACCTGCTCAGAACGAAATCAGAGTCTCCCAACTGATAACCAAACGAGCCTCTGAATCTCAAATATGCAATCAGATCAAATCTCACATCCTTGATGTGACCAAATGCTGGGCAATCAAACATCCGAGGTAACCCAAAATCTGAAGCAGCTCCACTAGATCTAAAAACTCTAAACGTAGCAGTCGGCAACCTATGACTAAGATGACCCAAACATGTCAAAGCCTCAACACCAGAATCAATACTCGACATCAAACGTCGATCCTCCTCCAGAAAGGAACGACCAATCAAAACTGTCATCTCATCTCGTCGCCCTAATGTTTCCTCTCCAATGAAGTGTCTCAAACTGCCGTGAGCTCGGCACAAATGCAAGAAAGAACCCCTACCAAAATCAGAACAACAGATCACCTTTCTGCCAATATACTTCCTCCATCTGTTATTGACTACTAGGACTTCAAACTAACGGGACTTGGTTGTAACCCACCAATGCCTAGAATAACCCACCAATGCTGTGAGCTCTGGTACCATTTATTGTGTGCGGCAGAAGCCAAACAACCGATTACCTCCTAATGATGCCTACTTAGAAGGTCCTCAAATGCCTGAATGAACACCACCTAGAAGACCTCTCAATCATCAAATAGAAGTGCCAAACTCCACCTCGGTCTCCTTGCTCATACTAATGTGCTCAAAGGACTTCAATATGTAGGTCAAGGCACTTCTCAATAATCCAATATCCCAACCTCAACTCCTTCTTTCTCGGCCATCTATCTCAAAGCACTAACAAACCAATGCGAATCAAACGAAGAATAGATACAAACTGATAAAGGAGATATTTCTACCTCTAATTAAAACCCTAACAGGAGCCTTCGAAAGATCTCTCCCTGCACGATGGAAACGAGATTCATAAATAGGAAAAATCCCACTTTTATCACCAAACGAAGCCCTAAACGAGCCTCCAAAACGATCTACTCCTCCAAATAGCCTAAGCGTAGCCCGAGCTCTAATACCAATTGTCACGTGCCTATGCGGAAGCGTGCTCGCACACCGAACGAATCTGTGATCATGGGAGAAGAGAACCAACCACACACGAGCACAATCTAAAACTGAAATACGGAAGATCAATCACAAACACAAAGATATACGTGGTTCGGTAATTTGCCTACGTCCACGGGGAGAGGATGGGGAGATTCCACTAAATCAAGGAGGGTACAAAGGGTTACAATCTCACAAAACTCCAACTAACCCTCAACCAAAGCTCTCAACTTGCTCACAAAAGTCTCTCTAATCTCTGATTACGACTCTCTAATCTCTTCTAAAGCGTTCCATATATATAGAAAACCTAAAACTAAAAACATACTAGGAATTCTAAAACAAAAAAAAAAAACAGATTAGAAACCCTAATAACATGTTACCAAAACATATTAGGAAACATAGTAGGAACATGCTATCCAACAACTTGTTGTTACCACATGCCTTACCACATGCATTTTGCTGATATAAGGGGCCTTTTTGGCAACCTTTACCATTTTAAGAGGAATTTTGTTTAGGTAGAATTGGGTCAAAACTAGCTTAGTGTTACTTGGTTCTTTTTTTATCCCTAGAGGACAGTTCTTCTCAAAACCGGGCCATGTTTAGTCTATTGGCCCAATTTTGAGAAGATTGCCAAACACACCCAAGAGTCTTGATGTTGACCAGCGTTGGCAATGCTACTCTCTAACCATTTTCAACTTGTTTTGTCAAATATATACAGGATTATTCTTGCTATAACGTATATGGTTTGCTTATATACATTTCTTAGAGTAGAGAACAAGTGTATGATATTAATAAAGGTTGATTAGATTGTTCATTTAGTAATTTTATTGATTATATGTAAATTCATGCTAAACTCTCTGTTTGAAATCTTCCTTCTGTTAGTTAACCATCATTTTGTTTTGAGTAATAATTGTGTCCCTAACATGTGAGTAAGGGTAACATACAGATACGATTTTATCACAATGGAAGAGAATCTATAAGATACATCTGCTAGTCTGCTGTATTAAAATGAAGACACGTGTGGATGTTTAACTTGTTTAATAGTCTTCATGTTTAGTCATCTTGAGTAATGTGCATGGAGTGATTGTCACTTGTGTGCTCTAATAAGTTCAGTGACCAAATTAACACTGAAGTGCATATTCTCCTTGGTCTATTTATTCGTTCAAACACACCTCCAGTATTTGGAGACAGGTTTATTTTTTTATTAAATATTTTGCGCACAATATATTTTTTCCTTTTTGATGGACACATCATGTATATTTGTTCATTTATCAGAATGAATTTTCATCAGCTGATAACAGTCCAGGTAATGAGACCTATATTGTAGTTTTGGTGTAGACTACTCAAATATATAGTATTTTGTTAAAAGAATATTCATTGCTGACATTTATTATTATTCTGGATTGGTCATGACTTCCCGATCTATTCCTATCTTTGCTCCTACTTAAAGGAACAATAAGTTCACTTCTATAGGGCATGCAAAGTTTCAGGGGTCATCAGCTCCCATAACACCTTGCAATGTCATTGTCTCTCATAACATCTCATACAATAAATAATGGTTTTACATCAATATTTTGGTTATAATAAGGCTTTTCCATAAATATCTATATTGTTGGAGTTTTATTATCGAATCCACATGAAAATGGATTCTATAAAGAATTGAAGGATATGATTCATGTAGCCTCCAAACATTTAGGATAAAGGCTTCGATGATGTTGTTTTGTTGTTATTATTAACTCCATCCTATGTCTTATCGATGTGAAATTGCACTTGATAATTTTTTATTGTAGTGTCACACATGTTTACCATCAAATTTATTCAAAAGTGGATTCATTATGGATACTGTCAACTTAATTGTGGAGCACTCTAGTTGTTAGGCACTGTTGAAAAAAACGCGTAGCATAACTTGTTGTTTCATATTATGTAACACAACAAACCCTATACATTACATAACATTTTGAATAAATCAAATCCCTATACATTACATAACATTTTGAATAAATCAAATATGTTGTAACATTGCCTTATTACAATAGAGTGTGTCTATATCAATGCAATAAAGTTTATTTTGATATAAGGCATGCTATTTAATATTTGTGGTCAACGTTACGTGTTGTTGTGTTATATATTAACGCAGCGCGGAAGTAATAAACTGTGGAATCCACCAAGGTTATTCTTTGAATCCACAAAAAACGATTTTTTAATCCAGGAAGAACTTTGAATTAATCAATGAAGAAAATATAATAAAGAGAAAATTTTACTGATGAAAAGTTATCAAATACCATCATGCTTACAATCCTTCTTCTTAAATAGAAAAAAAGCCTACTCTTAATAAGAATAGAATTCCTAAAAGAAAGAAATAATTTCAAACTACCTAAAAGACTCTCTATGATAAAGGAAACAAATCAGTATAACTTAAATCAAAATTGATTTTATTTTCTATTTTAAATTGACTATAACTTTATTACTAAAAGTAAACTCAAAGCTGATTTTCTCTTTCTTTTTTTGGATTTTAGCCAAAACTGGGTATTACTTGTGAGATTTTAAAAATCTGACACAGTTGGCTCCGTCTCATCGAGATAGATAATTTACATACATAATATATCAGAATCCACTTTCTAGGTTGGAAGACATGAAATCAAATTTTATGCTCTACATTATTGTTCTTTTCAATGTTGTTGTTAGGTTTTATGCACTTAAGAGCCAACGCGATTTTCAGGTTACTGTTATATACTTCTCTAATCCTACCATTATACTCAGTGAAGAGACAGCATACCGGCTGCATTGCATCTCCTTCTTAACATGCAATAAATGAACTTTGCTTGCAATATTTAGTACTCCAAGGGTATATTACAGGATCAAAGATATTGCTAGATGATGAATGGTTGATTTTGCAGAATATTGACAATGTCCACAAATCGAAGAAATATAAGATTTACCTTTAGATTCATAGCAATGAAATGATTGTATAGGAATTACTACCATGTAAATATTATGGGTAAAAATAGAATAATATTTGAAGTCAATAGCTAACACAGAGGAGAATCGGGGGTGGCCATGGCCAACACT
>NC_033800.1:127519567-127597284 GCF_001876935.1 Asparagus officinalis
ACATATGTGTGAACGTGAGGGCCACACCCACGAGCGCGAAGGAAGCCCATGTGCGGGTGTGCCCCACCCAAGTTATCAATCCTAGAAATACGTGGTTCGGCTAGGGTTTTTTATACGAGAAAAAAAACAGCAGAGGGTAGTCGGCTGCAGGAGAAAAAAGGGGTTTTCAGCTGCTGTTTAGAGGAGAAAAACAAAGTGTTTTTCAGATCTAAAAGAGATATCTTGAGGAGAGAAAAAGAGAGAGCTTGGAGAGATTTTACAAGAGAAAGATCAATTTATTTTGGGTAAAAATTATAACTTTATCTTTGGGACGAGCTTGTGGGTTGTACAAGTCGTCGGTGTTCTCCTTCATAGTGGAATCTCCCCTCCCTTTCCCCGTGGACGTAGACAAGTTTTCCGAACCACGTAAATCTCATGTCTTTACCATTTTCTTGGTGTTGGCTATTGCTTGTAGGTTCTCTCAACAAGTCAGTCCTAGAACTGATGAGAGGAAGAGTGTATATTTTACTTTGTTGAGATATTTCACTTTCTAATGAGAGGAAGAGTGTATATTTTACTTTGTTGAGATATTTCACTTTCTATTCTTGTTTCCTTTGTGAAACGAGAATATAAGAGTGTATATTTTACTTTGTTGAGATATTTCACTTTCTATTCTTGTTTCCTTTGTGAAACGAGAATATAGAGGTTGACTTGAGCTTTTGTGAAAAAAAAAACCATGGCTTTCTCTCGGGTTATATCGCTTCCGCGGCGTGAGGGCGTGACTCTGCGCCCATCAATTGGTATCAGAGCTGTTATTCAGATTAGGAGTGTGTAGCTTCTGGTTTGAGGTTGTGCTCGACAATTTCTTGAGAGAAGTGGATTTAATAATACAAGTGAAGAATGACGCCAACTAGCAAAATAGTTAAAGTTAGAAAGTACGAGATCAAAAAGTTCAGTGGGAAGAATGATTTTTCCCATTGGAGGATGTAGATGAAAAACTTGTTGATTTCACAAAAATTACACAAGGCTTTGGCTAGAAAAGAGAATAAACATAAGGATATGTCTGATGAGGATTGGGAGGAGTTGGATCTGAAAGCACGGACGTCGATTATCTTTTACCTTGAAAGGGATGTAGCTTTATTGGTAGATGGAGAGGAAACGGCTGCTGGCTTGTGGTCGAAGTTAGAAAGTACCTTCATGACGAAGAATCTAACGAACCAGATCTATTTGAAATCCAAATTGTATACTTGTAAGATGGAGGAGGGCTCATCAATCCGGTAATACATCAACAAGTTTGATAGGATCATATCAGACTTAAAGGACATAGACATGACAGTTGAAGACGAGGATCAGGCGCTTCTACTACTTCTATCTCTGCCAAAGTCTTATGAGAACATGGTACAAATACTGATGCTTGTGGGAGACAATTTGACGATGGATGAGACTAGAATGGAGCTTCTAGCGGATGACCTTCGAAAGATGCCAACCAGTGACACGACTACTGGTGGCAGCAAAGAACAAGCGCAGGGATTGCTTGCTAGAGGAAGGAGCAATGAGCGAGGAAAATACAAGGGAAGAAAGTCTAGATCTAAATCAAGACCTCTTGCGGGAAGAGCAAGTTTCAAATACGGTGAAGTTGGGCATTTCAAGGTCGACTGTCCAAATAAGAGAGTAGGTGGGAAGAAGAACAATAACAAGACTGAGAGGAGAGAAGGCAAGGAAGAAACAAGCTATGTTTTAGAGGAAGGGAGCGAGAAGGAATGCTATGTCGTCATGGGTGGCAAGTATATCTCCGGGAAGTAGATTCTTGATTCAGGTTGTTCTTACCACATGTGCCCAAATAGAAAGTGGTTTACTACCTACAGAAGCATTGATGGTGGAACCGTATTAATAGGGAACAATCATGCTTGTAAAATAATGGGGCTAGGTAATATCAAAATCAAGATGCATGATGGAGTGGTCCGAACATTGACGGATGTGAGGCACGTTCCCGACTTGCGGAAGAATCTTATCTCAGTTGGTGCATTAGACTCTGATGGTTGCAGGATTATTATAAAAAACGGAATGAACAAGGTTGTTCGGGGTTCCCTTGTAGTGATGAAGGGTGTTCGCCATGGTAATTTATATACTCTCTCAGGTACGACGGTGACGGGAGATGCAGCGATTGGAACTGAAGGAAGTAGTGGAGACCCATGTGAGCATACACGATTATAGCATAGGCGGCTTGGGCACATGTCAGAGAAGGGTCTAGTTCTGCTTGGTAAGGAGGGTCTGCTGAAGAATCTGAAGAAACCTTACATGGATTTTTACCAGGATTGTGTGTACGGAAAGGCGTACAGGGTCCAGTTTCTGAGAAGCAAGTCTAAGAACAGGGGGATACTAGATTATGTGCACACAGATGTTTGGGGTCCGGCTCAAACAACTTCCAAAGGAGGTTCTAGATATTACGTCTCTTTCATAGATGATTATTCGTGGTATGATTGGATTTATTTTCTAAAGCATAAGAATAATGTGTTCGAGACATTCAAGAAGTAGAAGGCAATGGTTGAGAACAGAACATGAAAGAAATTGAAGACACTAAGATTTGACAATGGTACAGAATACACAGATAGTACCTTCAAGGAGTTCTGATCATGGGGGTATTGTTCGACACTGAACAGTCAGGTCAACACCACAGCAGAACGGGGTCGCGGAGAGAATGAACTGAACATAGCGGGAGAAATCAATGAGTATGCGATCTTATGCTGGTTTGGACAAGGAATAGTGGGCAGAAGCGGTGGCTACAACTTGTTATATTATGAACCATTCTCCATATTCTACATTGGATGGTGATATACCCTATAGGGTGTGATCAGGGGAGCATACAGATTATGAGAGGCTTCAGATTTTCGGGTGTACCACCTATTATCACGTCAACGAGGGAAAGCTTGACGTGAGGACCAAGAAGACTATATTCTTGGGATATGCAAAGGGTGTAAAAGGCTACCGTATTTGGTGTACAAAAGATTTGAAGTTCGTGATCAGCAGGGATGTTACCTTTGATGAGAAATCCATAATTACTAAGGCGCCCAAGGATGATGGTGTTCGGACTGTTAGGACTTTAAAGTCCCAGGTTATTAAGATAGAACTTAAAGAGCAACCAGGTTCTAGTCATGTTCAAGTGGGAAATAAGGTAGATAATGAGCTTAAGCAAGAAGAGGTTCAACAGGAGAATACACAAGCACTACAATAACAACAGCTCGAGGATAGTTTAGCTTCCACCAGGCCAAGGCGAGCATACAAACAGGTACTGAAGCTGGGGGTTGATCAACCCCTAAAGCACTATGGGCAGGTTAATTTGGTGGAATACACACTCTCGGTGGAGGATGATGAGCTGGTCTCTTTCAAGGAAGCTATTCAGGATAGAGATAGTGAGACTTGGTTGGCTGTGATGGAGGAGGAGATGGAATCTCTTCGAAAGAGCCAAACATAGGAGGTGGTCCCATTGCCTATAGGAAGAAAAGGTATTGGTTGTAAGTGGGTCTACAATTGAAAGGAGGATCCTTCAGACCTCGGTGGTATAAGGTACAAGGCGAGGCTAGTGGATAAAGGGTTTGCACAAAGAGAGGGTATGGATTACAATAAGATATTTTCTTCGGTGGTGAAACACACTTCTATTCGGGTGCTATTGAGTATTGTTGCTCATAGTGATCTTGAGCTAGAATAAGTTGATGTAAAGACAACCTTCTTCCATGGAGACTTGGATGAAGAGATTTACATGCATCAACCTGAGGGCTACAAGGTTAAGGATAAGGAGAATCATGTGTGTCGCTTGAGGAAGTCACTCTATGGACTAAAGTAATCTCCTCGGTAGTGGTACAAGCAATTTGACTCCTTCATGCTGAAGCATGGGTTTTTCCAAAACGATTATGATTATTGTGTTTACATTCAGAAGCTTCATGAAGGTGATTATATCTATCTTCTTTTGTATGTAGATGACATACTTATTACTTCTAAGAGCAGGGTGGAGATTGATAGATTGAAATCTCAACTTGGTAAAGAGTTTGAGATGAAGGGCATGAGCGCTGCAAGGAAAATACTGGATATGGAGATTAGAAGAGAGCGGGTGAATTAGTGATTGTTCTTGAGTCAGAAGGGCTACATAGAGCGGGTTATCACAAGTTTCGGGATGCAAAGTTTTAATTCGATGGTGACTCCATTGGCTCCATACTTCAGGCTTTCAGGTAAACAATCACCCACTATAATGGAAGAGAAGACACACATGGAGCGTGTTCCTTATGCTAGTGCAGTTGTCAGTTTGATGTACACCATGGTGTGTACACGCACAGATATTTTTCATAGGCGGTCAGTGTGGTCAGCAGATTCATAGTGAATCCGGGAAAGGCATATTGGGAAGCGGTGAAGTGGGTTTTTAGGTACTTGAAGGGTACTATTGATACGAGGTTGTGTTTTAGTGAAGATACTGTTAGACCCTAGAGGGGGGGTGATTAGGGTCCTATGCTAATCTAATCCGATTAAATGCCAATTAAAAACAAATTAATATGTTATCCTAGCAAGTATAAAATACAACAAGATATGTGAGCTAGGATAAACAATATGAACAAGGAATATATCCTAGCAATGAGATATACTATGAGTTATACGCAAGGATATGAAACTAAGGGTGATATAAACATAAATAAGATAAACAAGATAGTGGATAATATGAACTAAGAGTAAATGACAATGGCGATATAAGATATGAGCATGAATATAAATGAACGCCAAAGCACACTCAAACACACTATATGATCACGGAGTTCGGACCTTCCGTCCTACGTCTCCGCTCCCCACTCCCGGGGAGAAATCCACTATCACAACCGGGTTTTCTACGCTCACCCGAATAACGTTTACAACCACACAGTGCCGGTTTTCAACGCTCACTGAACAACGTTCCTCACCGAAAACCTCACTACACACTCGGTTTCTAGCTCACCGAAAACCTCACTACACACTCGGTTTCTAGCTCACCGAAAACCTAACAATCTCACAATGTAACAAATATAAATTGTTCTCTAATATGGATGAGAACACAATAAAAGCTCACACTCAATGTTACAACTCTCACAACCCTAATATACTATGTATGCAAATACAATAAGCTCAAGTGGGTGTGTGTAACAATGAGATTCAATAAAATCAAATTAACTAAACTCAAGTATGAAATCTAGCTTAAGAAACAATGATAATCAAACAAGTATATAAATGTAAAGCTAGAGTTTGAGTTTAGAAAACTTCTCAATTTGATAACAAGAGATGGAGGGATGATAGTTGGAAGCTCAAACTTCAATAGATAATCTCCTCAAGCTCTTGTGGAATTTGATTCACAAAACCGAAATACTCAAATGCTTAAAAGCTTATAAACACACTTTAAACAAACTTAAACCCTTGATTAAAACTTTCTTAAACTTGTTTTAAAACTCTCTTGGTTGGTTATGAAAGATGAGAGCAAGGGGGTATATATAGTCACCCAAAACATCAGCAAAAACCAGAGCAAAATGACCAAAAACCCCAGAAAACATCAGCTCAGAAAATAGCCGTTAGAGTGCAACGGTCATATAGTCGGTCGACCGGAAATTCTGTCGGTCGACCGATTTGAGCTCTCGGTCGACCGGACCGGTCGACCGACGATTCGAAAACTGATATGAAAACTGTTTATCTGATTTTGAAATGCTGTTTAAAAATATCAAATAAATTCCAAAAAATGTAAAACTTTGGGGAATGATTGTAGACATGATAATAAACATGCTACAACGACTGGTTTCGAAAAAGGACTTCCCAAATGAAAAATATCATCATTTTACAAAATAGTTCAAAAACATGAAAACCTGAAAATTGATATTTTGATATTTTGACTTAAACAACATTTTGAAACCTTATGAAATGATTGTATAGACTTGATAAAAGATATAATATGTTGTTATGAAGTCTATAACCTAGAAATACAATATTTTCATAAAATTGCATATTCTATGCAATATATTCAAAACACTAAATATGATTTCATTAAATATAAGCTTGTTAAAGGTGAAATCATATATAGGCATATAAACATGAAACAAAATAGTATTTTCCAATTCTATTCATTTGTTTCATAGTAAAACTTGAAAACTATCAAACCAAAACATATATGTATATATATAACTATATATATACAAAAACCAAAACGTGTATGTGTGTATATGATTGAGCTTAAAGTACTAACACACATAATATAAATTCCTAAACTAAATTACCCAAGCAATCTTGATCTTCAACGAAGCTCTTTCTAGGTAATCTCGCGGATGAAGCTTTAACTTGGATCTTGAACTTTGAATAGCAAGGCTTCACCGACATTCCGCCAACCTCCTTTGGATATGATCGTTGAAGTTCTATTCCATCCATCCTCCAACATATTATTTGCCTAGAATCAATATAAAACACAAACACTAGACAAACAATATTAGATGTAAATTGTTTGTAAATCATCATCAAAATAAGAAGGCCAACAATCTCCCCCTTTTTGATGATGACAAACAATTTACAAAAGAGATATATATGCATGAAAGAAATAAGTATATAAATTAGAATTATCATGCATATAAACAAGAAAGAATATACTCACAATATTTCTCCCTCTTTGACAACATCAAAAAGGGGACAAAAGAATTAAGAGAGCGAAAGCTCCCCCTATCAATAAGCATAGGTGAGTATAAAAACAAACATAGAATAGGGAATAGCTCCCCCTATCAAAAAATGCCATATGGAATATATGAAATGAAGATCATGGCAAACATATGTGAGCAAGCATAGATGAATATGCTAAATATCACTCACATACTTACAAGAGAATGAGAACACATATGAATGTATTATTGAGATAATGTGTCTCAATATATCAAGATGAACATATTGTCTCATATCATAAAAGCCAATGTATAAAATAGATTTATGAAATCAAAAGAAGAGAAACATGAGAATCATGTAAAAAGTTTTCAAATGAAAACAAATCAACCAAAAGAAATCATAAATCAAATTAAATCAAAAAAAATGTAAAATCAAATCATCATTGATTCAAAAATCAAGAGAGGCAACTATATCTAGCTCTTGAGCTAGTATTAACCCATATGAACATTTTTGCATCCGGTAAACATGATTTGGGAATAAACACCCAATAAATCCGGAGGGTTATATAAGTACAAACCTCTCATCAAAACAAAACAAATAATCATGAAAACAAAAGATTTTATCAATTATAAATTTATTTTCATAATCAAAATATTTTAAGACATAATTTTAAAACCAAGAAAGGAAAAAGTATGAACACTAAAATTCTTAGTTTGAAAATCAAATTTGTTTTGGTACCCAAGAACTCTTGGTACCAAAAGATTTAGGGACATGACCCCTATCATTAAAGCTCAAAGCCTTAGGGTTATGAACCCTCTTAGGCACATATGGTGCACTAACATGGTCAAAACAATATTCATTCAAATGACCCTTCAGATTGCAATTTGTGCAATGAAAGAGATCCATTTGTTTTTGTGGACCATTAACTCGTGCACGTGAATCATTTGCAAATAAAGATTTTCTTTTAAAATTATTTTGCAAATGAGAAACATTCTTAAACAATGGTCTATTTGGAACATATTACAATTTAGAAGCTTTTTGTATATCAAAACAAAATTTAGCAAGATGTCCAAACCTACCACAAACATCACATTTAAAAACATGTGGTCTATTGGAAGCATTTGTCAAATGAGATTTTCTTTTCAAATCAAAGCAATATTTGGCCAAATGACCAAAACGACCACAATAATCACACTTGAACACACTAGCATGCTTATGATGAACTTTGTGAGAATGAGCATGTGAATGTGTAAGTGTACAAGATGAAGAAGCTATATGAGATGCACAAGGAACATT
This sequence comes from Asparagus officinalis, assembly GCF_001876935.1. Lineage (NCBI taxonomy): Eukaryota > Viridiplantae > Streptophyta > Magnoliopsida > Asparagales > Asparagaceae > Asparagus > Asparagus officinalis. The sequence continues at coordinate 127,527,488 of NC_033800.1, forward strand.
AGGATTCTTATGTTTGTGTGCATCATAACAAAACTTAGCTAAATGACCTTGACGGCCGCAAATAGAGCACTTATAAGTTTTGCTATACATGTGTGCATAATGAGTAGATGATTTTGATTTAGTCTTGGCACACATGTCCATAAGCTTCTTATGGTTATTAATGCATATTTTCAAAGTTGAATCTAAGGATGAAATACTATTTTTCATAAGATTCAAATCTTCATTTTTAGGTACATATGCATTTTTAGAAGTAGAACATAAATAATCATTTATAAAGGAAGCAGTATTATTTTGTATGTTCTTTACTTCTAACATGGCATTATCTCTTTCATGAGTTAAACTAGCAACGTTTGAAGTTAAAGAAACATGATCCAATTTTAATTTTTCATTGTTTTCTTTAAGGATCACATTTTCATTAGAAATAGTTTCAAACTTAGATGCTAACAACTCATGATCGGATTTCAAAATTTCATGCTTGCTTTGTAAATTAATGAAATCATTTTGCAATTTGTTAAAGGCATGTAATAATTTTTCACTAGCACAAGCAAGTTCATCACTAGATAAATCATTATCAGGTTCGAACTCGCAAACCTCACTAGGGCTATCGCCTAGTGGCCGTGTGCATGATGAAGCTCCAATATTACTTGAGGAAGAATCCGCCGGAATCCTTTGGATCTCCTCCAAGTTACCATGATGTGCTTCTATGAATGTCCACAATTTGTAAGCACTATCAAAGGAAACAAGCTTGTTAGAAATAGAGGAATCAAGTGCATTATGCATATATTCTAACACAATCTTGTTCATGGTAAACAATCTTTTGTCATTTTTACTCCACTTGGATTTTTCCATAGTGGGTACAATATAAGCATTATCAATAATTCCCCATAGATCAATATTTTTAGATTGCATAAATAGTTTAAATCTAAAACACCATTGAGCATAGGGGAAAGCATTGAATTTAGGAGCAACACTAGAATCATAGCCTAAACAAGATGCATCATTCATATTCATAATTTGTAAAAATATGCAAGCAAGATGCAAATGCAATCAAAACAAGATTAGCACAAAAAGATAACTTGGATCTTTAACTCAAGGCGATTAGACCTTAAATCAAAGAGCACCAAGCTCTGATACCAATTGTTAGACCCTAGAGGGGGGGTGATTAGGGTCTTATGCTAATCTAATCCGATTAAATGCCAATTAAAAATAATTAACAACTATATTCTTGCAAGATAGGTATACAATCTATTATGGGCAAGAATATGCAATATACACAAAGTGATATATCCTATATGATGAAATATATATGAGTATATGAGCAAGGATATATAAACTAACACAAGGGTAAAACAAACTAAACTAGATAGTGGGCAATATGATCAACAAGCAATATATGAGGGCGATATAAGATATGAACATAAAAATAAGTACGCCAATGCAATCACAAACAAACGATATGATTACGGAGTTCGGTCCCCACGACCTACGTCTCCGCTCCTCACCTCGAGGAGATCTCCACTATCACAACCGGGTTTTCTACGTTCACCCGAACAACGTTTACACCTCACAATACAATCACTATGTAATCACACCTCACACACTAAGTGTTGGTCCTAGCCCGTGTCCTCCTCCTCAAGTGCTCGGTTACAACCTCTCCCTAGGCACGTCAACCGACGCCACTCCTCTTGGATTCGACCCCGTCTCTCACCACACACTTCTCTCGGTGTACAAGTGTATTACAAGTGAATCCTCACAATAAGCACAATATAAATCAAATGATTTGTTCTCTAAACAAGGTGAGAACTCAATTAAGCACAACTCTTAGTCACAAACCCACAACCCCAAATTATACTATGAATGTAAATACAATAAGCTCAAAAGGTTGTGTGTGAACAAAGAGATATAAATCAAAACTAAACTCAATGTAGTTCTAGCTTAATAACAATGATAATCAAATATATAAAAAAGCTAGAAATAGAGTTTAGAAAACTTCTCAATATATCAAGAGTGGAGGGAGAAGAGTTGGATGCCCAAACACCAATAGATGATCTCCTCAAGCTCTTGTAGAATTGAATCACAAAAACAAACTCTCAATTTGCTTAAAAGCTTTTTAAACACACTTAAACCAAACTAAAACCCTTGTTAAAAACTTTATTAAACTTGATTAAAAACCCTCTTGGTTAGTTTGAGAGTTGAAGGCAATGGGGTACTTATACCCTCTCTCAACTCAGCCAAAAACCTGAGCAAAAGACAAAACACAACCCCAAGGCAACGGTCAAAAAACTAGCCGTTGGAAGCTGAAGGAACACTCGTCGGTCGACCGGAAAATTCGTCGGTCGACCGAAAATTTTCATCGGTCGACCGGACCGGTCGACCGACAGGCTTCTGTCGGCCAGGAAACTTTTGACCTCAGGTTCGGTCGACCGATCCGGTCGACCGAAAACTGACACTCAAAAAACCTGATTTTAAAATGCTGTTTAAAAATATCAAATAAATTCCAAAAAATGTAAAACTTTGGGGAATGATTGTAGACATGATAATAAACATGCTACAACGACTGGTTTCGAAAAAGGACTTCCCAAATGAAAAATATCATCATTTTACAAAATAGTCCAAAACATGAAAACCTGAAAATTGATAAAGCTTGTTGGATCGCTTCCAAATCCCCTTGATGTGCTTCTATAAATTTCCAAACTTTGTAAGCACTATCAAAATGAACAAACTTGTTAGACATATATGAGTTAAAAGCATTTAACAAATATTCTAACAAAATGTTGTTCATAGTAAACATGCGATGATCATTTTTATTCCACTTGGATTTCTCCAAAGTGGGCACAATATAAGCCTCATCTATAATTTCCCATAAATCAAAGTGTTTAGATTGAACAAAAAGTTTAAATCTAACACACCATTGGGCATAGGGGAAATTATCTAATCTAGGAGTAATATTAATGGCATAACCTAAACCATGCATATCCATAATATAAAAGGCAAGCAAGATACAAATAAAGCTCAAAATTAGATTAGCACAATAAGCTAACTTGGATCTTTAACTCAAGGCGATTAGACCTTAAATCAAAGAGCACCAAGCTCTGATACCAATTGTTAGACCCTAGAGGGGGGGTGATTAGGGTCTTATGCTAATCTAATCCGATTAAATGCCAATTAAAAACTAATTAACAAGTTATCCTAGCAAGTATGAAATACCACAAGAATTATGAGCTAGGATAAGCAATGTAAACAATGAGATATATCCTATATGATGAAATATATATATATGCAAGGATATATAAACTAACACAAGGGGTAAACAATGTGAACTAGATAGTGGATCATATAAATAATGAGCTAATGACAATGGCGATAAGAAATATAAACACAAGTATAAATAAACGCCAAAGCACACTCAAACACAAGATATGATCACGGAGTTCGGACCTTCCGTCCTACGTCTCCGCTCCCCACTCCCGGGGAGAAATCCACTAACACAATCCGGTTTGGAAGCCGGAACTTCTTCTACACACTCGGTTTTCTAGCTAACCGAAAACTCTACAACTCACACTCTTGCAATCACACTCTACACCCACTAAGTGTTGGACCTAGCCGTGTCTCCCTCAAGTGCTCGGTTACAACCTCTCCCTAGGCTCGTCAACCGACGCCACTCCTCTTGGGACGATCCCCGACTCTCACCACACACTCCTCACTCGGTGTACAAGTGTATTACAAAGTGATTCTCACAATAAGCACAAATATAATAAGTGATTGTTCTCTACTATGGATTGAGAACTCAATTAAGCACAACTCAAAGTTACAATCTCTCACCACCCAACTATACTATGTATGTAAATACTAAAAGCTCAATGTGGGTGTGTGTAACAATGAGTAAAATAAAATCTAACTCAATTAACAAACTAGCAATAATAAGAATATGAAAATCAATAATGAAATTGCTAGAGAAAAGAGTTAGAAAACTTCTCTAAGAACACAAGAAGAGGATGAAGGGGATTGAGAATGAATCCCTCAATCTGCAGTTAAAGCTTCCTCCTTTGTCAACAGAAACTCAAACTCAAACAACAGTAAAACCCTAAACCCTTGCTTAAACTTTTCTTTTCTTTTAAAACATTTCTTGATTTGCTTGAGAGTTGAAGACAATGGGGTATTTATACCCTCTCACAACTGAGTCAAGAAACCAGAGCAAAAGACAAAACAGCCCCAAGGCAACGGTCATAAAAAGAGCCGTTGGAACTGTACTGGACAGGCGTCGGTCAACCGATCCGGTCGATCAAAAAAGCTCTCGGTCGACCGGACCGGTCGACCGGACCGGTCGACCGACGAACTCTCTGTCGGTTACTGAGCAAATGAACAATTTACCGGTCGACCGGTGCGGTCGACCGAAAACTGATATGAAAACTGTTTATCTGATTTTGAAATGCTGTTTAAAAATATCAAATAAATTCCAAAAAATGTAAAACTTTGGGGAATGATTGTAGACATGATAATAAACATGCTACAATGACTGGTTTCGAAAAAGGACTTCCCAAATGAAAAATATCATCATTTTACAAAATAGTCCAAAACATGAAAACCTGAAAATTGATATTTTGATATTTTGACTTAAACAACATTTTGAAACCTTATGAAATGATTGTATAGACTTGATAAAAGATATAATATGTTGTTATGAAGTCTATAACCTAGAAATACAATATTTTCATTAAATTGCATATTCTATGCAATATATTCAAAACACTAAATATGATTTCATTAAATATAAGCTTGTTAAAGGTGAAATCATATATAGGCATATAAACATGAAACAAAATAGTATTTTCCAATTCTATTCATTTGTTTCATAGTAAAACTTGAAAGCTATCAAACCAAAACATATATGTATATATATAACTATATATATACAAAAACCAAAACGTGTATGTGTGTATATGATTGAGCTTAAAGTACTAACACACATAATATAAATTCCTAAACTAAATTACCCAAGCAATGATCTTGATCTTCAACGAAGCTCTATCTTGGTAATCTTGCGGATGAAGCTTGAACTTGGATCTTGACTTAAATGTGCATTGCTTCACTCCACTATTCCGCCAACCTCCTTTGGATATGATCGTTGAAGCTCTATTCCATCCATCCTCCAACATATTGTTTGCCTAGAATCAATATAAAACACAAACACTAGACAAATAATATTAGATGTAAATTGTTTGTAAATCATCATCAAAATAAGAAGGCCAACAGATACATGTCAGATTGATAGGTTTGTTGACTCTGATTATACGGACGATCTAGATAGACGGTAATCTACTACTGGTTATGTATTAATGATACATGTGGCTCCAGTTAGTTGGCGATCGATGTTGCAGGCTACAGTAACACTTTCTACTACAGAGGCCGAGTACATGATCATGACGGAGGGAGTGAAGGAAGCATTATGGTTGTGGGGTCTTCTAGAAGATTTGAAGGTTGAGCAAGAGAATGTGAACTTGTGGTGCGATAGTCAGAGTGCGATTCACTTGACAAAGAATCAAGTTTATCATGCTCGTACCAAGCATATCGATGTCAGGTATCATTTCGTACAAGATGTCATAGAGGAAGGTGATATTTCTCTCATGAATGTGCATACGAATGAGAATCCCACTGACATGTTAACTAAGGTGGTCACAGGTGGTAAGTTTAAGCATTGCTTGGACTTGCTTCATATCAGCCGGTGTTGAACTGCCCAAGAGGGCATGGCCCTTTGGGGCGGTGATGGGGTGAGGTGGAGACTATATGGAGAACAAAATCTGAACTATGGTTAGCTTGATCCCGGTGGAGGGTACGCAGGCAGTCACGGTATAGTGGCATAGCTCGTTTGGCCAGGTTTGGTGTTTCAGATCTCTCTAGTGATGTTCGCCATTTTCGTCTGGTGTTCGTCTAAAATTTGAGGTTTATCAAATGATATACGAGGTGAAGAATTGTGAACATGGGGGCTACACCCACGAGCGCGGAGGCAGCCCATGTGCGGGTGCGGCCCACCCAAGTCATCAATCCTATAAATACGTGGTTCGGCTAGGGTTTTTTACATGAGAAAAAAAGCAGGGGGTAGTCGGCTGTAGGAGAAAAAAAAGGGTTTTTGGCGGCTGTTTAGAGGTGAAAAATAGAGTGTTTTTCAGATCTAAAAAAGAGATCTTGAGGAGAGAAAAAGAGAGAGCTTGGAGAGATTTCACAAGAGAGATGTCAATTTTTTAGGTAAAAATCATAGCTTTATCTTTGTGACGAGCTTGTGGGTTGTACAAGTCATCGGTGTTCTCCTTCATAATGGAATCTCCCCTCCCCCTTCTCCGTGGACGTAGGCAAGTTTGCCGAACCACGTAAATCTCGTGTTTTTACTGTTTTCTAGGTGTTGGCTATTGCTTATAGGTTTCCTCGACAACTTAGTCCTAGAACTGATGAGAGGAAGAGTGTATATTTCACTTTGTTAAGATATTTCACTTTATATTATTGTTTCCTTTGTGAAACAGGAATATAGAGGTTGACTTGAGCTTTTATGAAAATAAAAGCCAGGACTTTCTCTCGAGTTATGTCGCTAACTAGTAGTAACCAGATATGTTTGTTGGTTCAATTAATCACATAAAATTCACAACCCGTTTTCATTCCCTATCCAAGACCAAAATGGAAACAACCTACTCCATATTTTATGACAACTAGTAGTAACCAGATATGTTTGTTGGTTCAATTAATCACATAAAATTCACAACCCGTTTTCATTCCCTATCCAAGACCAAAATGGAAACAACCTACTCCATATTTTATGACAACTAGTAGTAACCAGATATGTTTGTTGGTTCAATTAATCACATAAAATTCACAACCCGTTTTCATTCCCTATCCAAGACCAAAATGGAAACAACCTACTCCATATTTTATGACAACTAGTAGTAACCAGATATGTTTGTTGGTTCAATTAATCACATAAAATTCACAACCCGTTTTCATTCCCTATCCAAGACCAAAATGGAAACAACCTACTCCATATTTTATGACAACTAGTAGTAACCAGATATGTTTGTTGGTTCAATTAATCACATAAAATTCACAACCCGTTTTCATTCCCTATCCAAGACCAAAATGGAAACAACCTACTCCATATTTTATGACAACTAGTAGTAACCAGATATGTTTGTTGGTTCAATTAATCACATAAAATTCACAACCCGTTTTCATTCCCTATCCAAGACCAAAATGGAAACAACCTACTCCATATTTTATGACAACTAGTAGTAACCAGATATGTTTGTTGGTTCAATTAATCACATAAAATTCACAACCCGTTTTCATTCCCTATCCAAGACCAAAATGGAAACAACCTACTCCATATTTTATGACAACTAGTAGTAACCAGATATGTTTGTTGGTTCAATTAATCACATAAAATTCACAACCCGTTTTCATTCCCTATCCAAGACCAAAATGGAAACAACCTACTCCATATTTTATGACAACTAGTAGTAACCAGATATGTTTGTTGGTTCAATTAATCACATAAAATTCACAACCCGTTTTCATTCCCTATCCAAGACCAAAATGGAAACAACCTACTCCATATTTTATGACAACTAGTAGTAACCAGATATGTTTGTTGGTTCAATTAATCACATAAAATTCACAACCCGTTTTCATTCCCTATCCAAGACCAAAATGGAAACAACCTACTCCATATTTTATGACAACTAGTAGTAACCAGATATGTTTGTTGGTTCAATTAATCACATAAAATTCACAACCCGTTTTCATTCCCTATCCAAGACCAAAATGGAAACAACCTACTCCATATTTTATGACAACTAGTAGTAACCAGATATGTTTGTTGGTTCAATTAATCACATAAAATTCACAACCCGTTTTCATTCCCTATCCAAGACCAAAATGGAAACAACCTACTCCATATTTTATGACAACTAGTAGTAACCAGATATGTTTGTTGGTTCAATTAATCACATAAAATTCACAACCCGTTTTCATTCCCTATCCAAGACCAAAATGGAAACAACCTACTCCATATTTTATGACAACTAGTAGTAACCAGATATGTTTGTTGGTTCAATTAATCACATAAAATTCACAACCCGTTTTCATTCCCTATCCAAGACCAAAATGGAAACAACCTACTCCATATTTTATGACAACTAGTAGTAACCAGATATGTTTGTTGGTTCAATTAATCACATAAAATTCACAACCCGTTTTCATTCCCTATCCAAGACCAAAATGGAAACAACCTACTCCATATTTTATGACAACTAGTAGTAACCAGATATGTTTGTTGGTTCAATTAATCACATAAAATTCACAACCCGTTTTCATTCCCTATCCAAGACCAAAATGGAAACAACCTACTCCATATTTTATGACAACTAGTAGTAACCAGATATGTTTGTTGGTTCAATTAATCACATAAAATTCACAACCCGTTTTCATTCCCTATCCAAGACCAAAATGGAAACAACCTACTCCATATTTTATGACAACTAGTAGTAACCAGATATGTTTGTTGGTTCAATTAATCACATAAAATTCACAACCCGTTTTCATTCCCTATCCAAGACCAAAATGGAAACAACCTACTCCATATTTTATGACAACTAGTAGTAACCAGATATGTTTGTTGGTTCAATTAATCACATAAAATTCACAACCCGTTTTCATTCCCTATCCAAGACCAAAATGGAAACAACCTACTCCATATTTTATGACAACTAGTAGTAACCAGATATGTTTGTTGGTTCAATTAATCACATAAAATTCACAACCCGTTTTCATTCCCTATCCAAGACCAAAATGGAAACAACCTACTCCATATTTTATGACAACTAGTAGTAACCAGATATGTTTGTTGGTTCAATTAATCACATAAAATTCACAACCCGTTTTCATTCCCTATCCAAGACCAAAATGGAAACAACCTACTCTATATTTTACAATTTTCTTTTTTTTAATTCTTTATTCACCATTTTGTTTCTCGGTTCTCTAAAAAAAAAAAAACTAAGCCATAGTTGGTGCCTCAATCCAACTCACTCCGCCTCCCGCTACCATCAAGTAGTTTCCTCCAACCAGTCAACTACCTTTTTGACTTCATCTCTAGTCAACAATAAAGGTTGGATATATAGGTTAAAATGATTCAAGTATTCCTGAATGACGTGTTTGATTGGCAATGTCATTTTTATGTCTTTTGGTTGATGTATTATGTGGCTAAATTTTGCCCCCCGGCCACCCCGACCCCCAACCCCCTCCCCTAACCCACATGCGTGCCCCGGTGGAAAGAAATTCCTAGTTCCGCCACTGTTTTAAGTCATGTTTATGAAATTGAAGATACAAGAATAATCAGATGGGTGATGTCTTATATGTTTGATGTGTACCATGACATTACGAGCCATTTGATGACCCTAGAAGTCCAGTCGAGAACAATGACTAGAACGATCCCTTAGGTTGCACAACAGCAAAAGTTGTATGTGTCCACATGTATTTTGTGAAACATATAAAAGTATTATTTTATTTGTAAAGAATTAAATAATAGTAATACAAATAAAAAGTATGGTGAATCACGATATATATTTGTGTCATTAGATAAATAGTTAAATATAAGTGAAAAAAGGCTAACAGTTCAACATGGATTGTGAGAGGATCTATTGATGATCTTTAACAGTAAATCTTAGATTTTAATTATGATAATGATTAAACATTTTTGATAGTGTATAAACTAAAAAAACTCCATAGTTACGTGTGCTTTGATGATAGTAATCCTAGAATGGCTGATCTTCTAGGAAGTCATTGCATTAAATGATAGTGCTCTTTATATTTTATGGTCGAGACATAACCATGTGTCACCATTCTTGACACATGTATGTGTCATGAATTATGTAACATATGTATATGTCACCACTTTCGACATATATATGTCTCGTTAGTTTTGCTACACATTCTCTCATGTGTAGAACAACGCTCTTTACCCATGCTCTAACCACACTTTTGATGTATGTTGCACTCTACTTGGGCAACAAAAAATGTTAAAAATAGGATACAAGCCTAAAGGGTGGTGAATAGGATTGGTACAAATTTTTCAGATAAACAAAGAACATATAACAAAAAATAAAAAATGAAAAACAAAGACCAACTGACATAGGAACACACAAGATTTTGATAGTAGTTTGGATCAAAATCCTAAGTCCACTCTTCTTTCTCGCGAAGATCTTCTTTACTATAACTAGAGTGATCCCTCAATCGCAGCTCAATTCAGTAGGCCTTACAAACAGGACCCTGAAATCTATCCGAAACTAGTCGAAATACCAACCTCCTCACAAAGACCAGAAGAAACTTAGCCCTGGCTAGTCACACTTAATTACCCTAGGTTAAACACACCAACCTTCAATTACCACTACACCGTCAAACTCACTAATTTGAAATACGAAACTAATCCTAAATATAATTAAAGAACAATTAAAAAGATCTTACTGTTATTTAAATAAACCACTCTCCAAAAAAATGATGTTGAAGATCCGTGAAGAAGCGATGTTGTAGATGAACACAAAGAGCACTCCTCCTCAGTGAAACAATCTCCCGACGTTGAGCATGATGAGAAGAAGTTAAGCAAGTATTAGGGAATCAAATTCTAACTCTCAATCTCTCATAAACCCTGGAATTTGATCTCTCAAAATTAAGCAAATATCATCTCTATTTCTTGTTGTGAACCTCTTCTTCAATTCCTCCTTAAATTGATCTTGATTGCATTGGAAAAAAGTTTTCTAATCAGTGTTAAAATAGGAGGTCAAATCTGTGATCAAACGGTTGAGATTGAACTTGGAAATCTACCAAAACGTGTCCAAACTATTAACGGTTAAATGTGATCATCGATGGTTCATACCAAGGTTTTAAATGTCACCCGACATGTCCGACATGTCGGCCGACATATCGGTTTGAGGGCTTGACCGACACGACATGGATGTTTTCAACTCGTATGTCGGTTTTCAGGGCTAAATCGGAAATATCTGGGTCATATTGGGCATATCGGCCTATTTTTTAGCTTTAAAAAATCGACCGATATGATACTTTTTTTTAAGATATGTTTTTTGTTATTAGGTTTGGGTTTAGTGATAAATACTCAAACTTGTTTGATCCGTTCTCATGTTTAAGGGTTTCTTATGAACCCGATAGAAAAAATTTATGAACCTAAATCCATATATTATTTACTTTTTTATATGTTTAGTCTATAGAATTTATAAAGTATGCTTATATTGAATTTATGAATGCTTAGATTATATTTAGGACATGATATTATACATATGCGTACTACCCAATATGACAATCCGATATTTAGTCAATGTCCTCCGATATATCCCTGATTTCTGCTATCCGACATGGATTTCAACCATCCGACATGGACCCGATATCTGACATTTAAAACCTTGGTTCATACCGATCATTGATGGTTCCCTATAGGCCATTAATTGTTCAAATTCTAATATTTGAAATTCATAGATTATTGATTGTGGTCTATTGATGGTTGAGTGGATCATTGATAGTTGACTGTAGTCTATTGATGGTTTGATTTCTTGTTTGTGAAAAATACAGATTGTTTACTATAGTCCATCGATGATCCATAGATCATTGATGGTTGTCTCATGACCATCAATGGCTAATGGCTGAAATCAACTATTCGTGTTAATTTTTACATTGTTTTGAGCTAAAACTTTTGCGTACATGTTTATTCCTAAAATATATCATCTCATAAACTTATTAGTGCCAAATGAGAGTTTGTTATTGATCAAACAAGAGATATTGCATGAACAATGTTCTCCCCAAATAAAGATCTAGCGATCTCCCACTTCTGATAATAACAAAACTTAAAATTTAAAATCTAAAAATTAAGAACATGGTGAGATATATATTATGTTCAATACAAACATATGACATGCATGATATGCAATGTAAGCTTCCCTTACAAATATGCATACATGAAAAAGAAAACAGGTAATCTAGAAACTCCTTGTTTGAAACCAAAAACGTGAAAACTCTCCCTAAAACCAAGCAATGTTGAAAGACTTCATGTTGAAACCACCTATAAACCAAACATAAAAAACTTCTAAAAACTCACAATCAACCACAATCAAACTCATAAAGTTTTAAACTTTTCAAATTTCTCATTTCTCCCTCTTTTTGTTGTTATCAAAAGAAGCGCATACCTAGGATATACAATACACCAAAAATCTAAATAAAGTTATCCAAAGGTGTAAGAAAGAGAAATACACATCGATTCACAAAAACTTTTATAGAAAATAACACGAGAAATACATTTAGTGTAGAATTGGCAGAAAGTTCGGGTTTCAGCAGAATTGGGTGGCGGTCGACCGGCCCGGTCGACCGCATTCGTGCACAGGAGTTATTGGGCTTCAGGATTGGTGGCGGTCGACCGATCCGGTCGACCGAATCTATGGGCGGTCGACCGTGTCGGTCGACCGACGACCTCTCTGGACATTGGGTTTGCTGCTGGATGGAGGGCGGTCGACCGTACCGGTCGACCGCCGCTGCGGTTTTGAGTTGGGCATGTTTTCAGACCCGCTTCGTTTTGGATTTGTATAAATACCCTTTGGGTGTTTTTTAGGGTAAGAGCAAGGATGAATTTGAGCAGATTGAGAGAGTTTTCTTTGGGCTTCTATTCTAGGAGCAATTGGAGAGATTGAGAGTTGATTGTTGAGGGTTTATGAGAGATTTGTAACCCTAGTTTGTTCCTCTTGATTTCTAATAGTGAAAACTCCCCCCTCCTTGCCCCGTGGACGTAGGCATCTTGTCGAACCACATAAAATTGGTGTTTGGTTGTTTGTGCTATTGATTTGGTTGGTTCTTTATCTTTTTCGGCGATTGGTTTGTTTTCTCGAGGCACAACAATTGGTATCAGAGCTCCGGGCTACGCTTGGGCTATTTTGGAGGAGTAGATCGCTTTGGAAGTTCATCTAGGGCTTCGTTTGGTGATAAAGGTGGGATCTTTTCAGTAAAAATCTCGTCTTTTTCAATTTGGATCTATTTCTCGTTTGTTTCCGCATTGGTTTGGTGGTGCTTTGAGATATATGGCTGAAAAAGATAAAAGTGGGGAGGGTTCTTCTGGTGTGAAGGCCGTCCAAAGTTTGAATATACATTCTATGAAAATAGATGTGGAAAAGTTCAACGGCACAAATAATTTTGGACTTTGGCGATGCGAAGTCATGGATGCGCTAAATGCGCAAAATTTGGAAGATACATTGGAGTTGGACGGGAAACCGGCCGACATTGATGAAAAGGTTTGGAATAAAATGAATAGAACGGCGTGTGGTGTGATTAGGTCTTGCCTTACCCAAGACCTTAAATATGATGTGATGAATGAAACTTCGGCAAAGAAGATTTGGGAGGTCCTAGAGGGCAAATATTTGACGAAGAGCATCGAAAATCGTTTGCATTTGAAGAGGAGGCTTTATCGCTTCCAATTGAAGAAGGGGACATCCATTAGTGATCACATGAACCACTACACGAAGCTACTTGCAGATTTGGCGAATGTAGATGTCAAGGTTGAAGACGAGGACAATGCATTGTTGTTATTGAGTTCCTTGCCTGACGAGGAATATGAGACCTTCGTCCTCACTCTTATTAATGGGAAGGCATCTCTTTCGTATAGTGAGGTCACCGCAGCTCTTGTGAATTATCAACTTCGAAAGAAGGACAAGGAGACTTCCATCGAGCCGGTTGCTGGTGCATTGGTTGCAAGAGCTAGAAGTCCAAACCGTGGAAGAAGGTCACAGTCTAGAGTGGGGCATCCTGCAGTTGGTAGGAATCAGTGTGCCTTTTGTAGAGAGGATGGACATTGGAAAGCCGAATGCCCAAAATTACAAGCTGTGAAGAATAAAGGGAAAGCTATTCAAGCTTCAGAGGTGAATATTGCCAAGGATAGTGGCGATGTTTCTGATTCAGATTCTTCGGGCTATTCGTGCTCAGCTCTTCCGTCAGTTGATGTAGCCGACTCCACCGAGTGGATGTTGGATTCTGGTGCTACTTACCACATATGCCCTAGAAGGGATTGGTTCTCCAGCTTTCAGGAGTTGGAAAGAGGGGATGATGTTCTCATGGGAATATTGCCAAGGCTAGTGGCGATGTTTCAGATTCAGATTCTTCGGGCTATTCGTGCCCAGCTCTTCCGTCAGTTGATGTTGCCGACTCCACCGAGTGGATGTTGGATTCTGGTGCTACTTACCACATATGCCCTGGAAGGGATTGGTTCTCCAGCTTTCAGGAGTTGGAAAGAGGGGATGATGTTCTCATGGGTAATGATCACAGATGCCCTATTGGTGGTATTGGTACCGTTCGGATTCGGATGAGTGACGGGATGATCCAGGAGTTGGCTGATGTGAGGTTCGTTCCTCAACTGAGGAAGAACATCATTTCACTTAGGGTATTGGAGGTATCAGGCTATAGGGTGATCTTGGCGGATTCTCGCTTGAAGGTCACATCGGGGTCCATAATTGTGATGAAGGGAGTCAGACGGAGTAACTTGTATTATCTACTTGGGAGCACGGTAGTTGATAGGGCGCTGACTACTTCTATGGCTATACTGTGGCATTGTTTGGTGCTGGGATATATTGTTGGTTATACCATGCACAGATTATTGAGGAGTGTTATGACCTACAGATTGAAGTCATGTGAGCACATTGGTATGAGCAAGAAGACCGAGGTGGAGTTCAGCACTTCTATCCATCGATCGAGAGGTCTTATTGGAGGTGTTCAGTCAGGCATTTGGGGGCTTTCCGAGGAGGCATCATCGGGAGGTAATCGTTATTTTGTTTCCTATGTTGGGGATTGTACTAGGCATATTTGGGTTGCAACCAAGTCCCGTTGGTATAAAGACCTAGTAGTCCGCAACAGTTGGAGGAGGTGTATGGGCAGAAAGGTTACCAAGTAGGTGTCCTTTCTTGCATTGGTGCCGAGCTCACGGCAGTTGGAGACACTTCAGAGGGAAGGAGACAGTGGGGCGACGTGATGAGATGGCGGATTTAGTAGGCCGTTCTTTTCTGGAGGAGGATCGGTATTGGTTGTCGAGCAGTGGATCTGGTATTCAGGCTTCGATAGGTTTGGGTCATCTTATGAGGTTGCCGACTGTTGCGTATAGAGTTGTTAGATCTGGTGGAGCTGTTTTAGATTTTGGCCGGCATCGGATATTTGGCTACCCAGCACTTGGTCACATCGTTGATGTGAGGTTGGATCTGATTGCGCAGTTGGGATTCAGGAGTTCATTTGGCTATCAGTTGGGAGCTTCTGAATTTGGTCTGAGCAGGTTTGTCACTTTAGACTCTCGGCAGGTGGAGAGTATTGATCAGGTCAGAGGGATATCGCAGCGGGTGGAGGTTGATGCTACTCCACATTGGGTGAGGATTTCCTCACATACTCCAGGTCATTCTGCATTGGTTGGGATTCCAGCTGAGGTGGCACAGTGTGGGAGTCATTTATTTATGGGGGCAGATGATGAGGTGGTTGACTTGGATGCAGCTGGTGGATATTTTTTGGATACGGCCATTGTTTCACCTCAGGTGGAGGTGTTCGGATCGCTTCAGTTTGGGGTCGTTGATGATGCTATCAGCCGCAAATTGGATTGAGGGCCTTTGGAGGCCCATAGGGTGAACTACGTGAAGGCTTGATTCCTTGGGCAAGAGGATACGTAGGCAGTCTTTATGATGCGTGCACAGGAGTTTCTGGGCATCAGGATTGGTGGCGGTCGACCGACGCGGTCGACCGAAGATGGTAGCGGTCGACCGACGTGGTCGACCGCCGATCTCTCTGGATTCTGGGTTTGATTACTGGATGGTGGGCGGTCGACCGGCCCGGTCGACCGCGATGGATCGCGGTCGACCGTACCGGTCGACCGCCGCTGCGGTTTTGAGTTGGGTCTGTTTTCAGACCCGCTTCGTTTTGGATTTGTATAAATACCCATTGGGTGTTTTTTTAGGGTAAGAGCAAGGACGAATTTGAGCAGATTGAGAGAGTTTTCTTTGGGCTTCTATTCTAGGAGCAATTGGAGAGATTGAGAGTTGATTGTTGAGGGTTTATGAGAGATTTGTAACCCTAGTTTGTTCCTCTTGATTTCTAATAGTGAAAACTCCCCCCTCCTTGCCCCGTGGACGTAGGCATCTTGCCGAACCATGTAAAACTGGTGTTTGATTGTTTGTGCTGTTGATTTTGGTTGGTTGTTTATCTTTCTCGGCGATTGTTTTGGTTTCTCGAGGCACAACATATAGAACATCAAAACATATGAAATATGATAACAAGTCATATTAAAATTCACATTTAAATTATAAAGATATTAATGAAAGGTCTGTAAAAATAACAATAAAAGTAATTATATTAGACCATAAAACAAGTTCAAATATATCTTCTAATTTGAGTTTTCTTTTCTTACACAACTTCAACCATATAGGAATGATTAAGAGGAAGAACGATAGTGTTTGGATGGTGATGTACTCCATCTCTATATATAGAAAATATTTAGCATAGGATGGATACCCTTGAGATATTGCACATTTATATCCATGAGTGAGGGCCTTTAACTATCTTTTAACAAATACACTCAAAATTTACCGTGGATTTATAGAGTGTGTGTGTCTTTGACCATTTTTTTTTTTTACAAATACACTCTTTTTGCTTGATGCTATATAGCATATATGTAAATTTGTACATGAAAAAATAATATTGGATTCAAGTATAAAAATTGAGCTCAAAACTTATTTGATATATCCAAAAATACTTTATGATCATTATATAAAAACTTTTATTCTTATTTTTAAAAACTAAACATGATAAGATTATACTAAGATGTGAAAAGTAATATGAAGAATATCATAAGCCATCACCTCTTTCAATCAAATATATAAAACTTTGTGTGCACATACAATATAGATAGATTATGAAAAATATATGTGAACTAATATGACGAAACTCATGCATATATACTAGGCGATAACCATATCTGAATATTTCATGTAAAAAGCATATACTTAGGCACATTCAAAAATTAATTTTTTTAAAAATAAAAATAAATAAAAAGAATTTTTTTATTGTTTATTTTTCATAAGAAAATAAAAATAAAGAAAAAGAAATTTATACATTTTTTTAAATTTTTTATAAGAAAACAAAGAAACAATAAATAAAGAAGGAGAAATTTTTATTTTGTTTTCAATTTTTTATAAAAAATAAAAAGAGAAAAAAATTATTTTTTTTCAATATATGAAAAGAACCAAAAATCAAGAAAAATCAAATAAAAACCAAAAATAAAGATATCTATCAAATCTAATATATATACATACAACGGGACAGATGATCACATATGAGTGCTAACTAAATAGATATAAAGTAAGTGTAAATAGTTAGTACATGCCAGTGTATCTTGTCATGCATCTGGATATACAAGTAATAAGTAAGGGTTATAGAAAATATCTGAAACTTACCCTTATGAGAAGATAATATAAGATATATTTAAAATCTTTATCTTCTCATATCCATGCAGATTGAGGATTGGATTTTGATAATCTGAACCTACAAGTACTCACCGTGTCTTTCCTCAATCCTTGATCAACCTGCAAACCTATAAAAAGATAGACAAGTGTGACCTAGGTATCCACATAGGTCCACGTTTGTTAGCAATAATGCCTTTCGGTATCCATTTCCGTTTAACTGTTATAATCCTATATCTCATACAATAACTCATCAAAATATGTTCAGTGTTTTCACATAATGAGCATATATAATGATAAGTTCTATTGGAAATAGGATCAAAATAACCAAGATTATTATCTTTTACACAAAAGGTTGAAACCTTTTATACTTTTCTGAATATAAATAACCAAGTCTAGTTTTAGCTTTTGCAAATTCTTAATTGGAAAGAACCATGTTAAGACCTTTTGATTCCAATAAAAAATTCTTCATGACCTCTTTCAAATCACTAATTTTAGACTTTAGTTGTTTATTTTTCAAAACAATTGTTGTGTATCGAGTTTCAAACTTATTTGTTCGGATGACAAATTATAATATAACTCATTTATCTTAGCAACAAGTTTCTCTTTTTCACTTTGATGATTTCTATTGCTTATATGAACAAGAGATTTGATTTTGTAATTTAGAACATTGTAAATACTCAAAAGGGGTTGGATCAACTAACTTCAAATTTGAAGAAGAAAATTTAACTTTGTTTGACGAAAGTTTATTTTATTTCTTCAAGTTTGTATTATTCTTTTTAGTTTCTTGATATATATGAGCAATATTTTCCAAATAAATTAATATCTGTTTATACTTAGAATAAAACTCATCATAAGAAGAATATACTTCTTCATCTGACTACTCACCATCATAACCACTTGAGTTAATCTGATTTGAATCTGAAAACAATGCGCCTCTTCCCATAAGACATATGTGTAATGACCGTGAAATTTTGATACTAGTTAAAATAATTTTTTAATATTTTAACATATTTAATTATATTTTTTAAAAGAGTATTTGTATTTTTCTCAGCCTTCTAGAATTTTCTATGATTAAGAAATCTAAAATTTATATTTATTTAAATTATTTTAATATTTATAAATTTATTTTGTGTGGTAAAAATTTCTAAAATTTATTTGTTGTGTTATCGGTACTATTATGTATTATTTTAAATAATTTGTTGTATTATTAATATTATTATGTATTATTTCATATAATACTTTGTATTATTAATTACGTATTATTTGTATAATTTGTTGTATTATTTCTACTATTAGATATTATCTGATTTATTAGTATAACTGATATGTTTTACTGTGTATATAATTATCTCATAATTATTTGATTTTAAATATAAGTAAATATATTTTTATTACTAATTATTCTCGTTTAATTGTATAATATGTGTATATTTTGACTATTTCGTATCAACTGTTGTATTAGCACAACAAGTATGTTTTTATTTATGGATAATTATTCTGTAATTATTTTAATTTTTAAATATCAGTAATTATTTATTTTAATTAATTTTCATTTAATTATCTCTAACCCTAACCGCTAAGTATAATAATCTCGCCGCTCCCTATATATATTTACTAGTTAATATATAGTATCATAACTACTATCCATACTATATATACGTTTTTTATTATTATCATACTCAGCATAATACGTATATACGTACCTATATATATATAATATACGCCTATACCTATATATACATATATAATAACCTATCAATATATATATTGATATATATATTATAATACATATCACTACATACATACTTATTATAACTTTCTTTTACTCCGCTTTCTTCTTCACATTGTTCACGACAGCGCGGCCCTTCTTTTCTTCTCTCCGGCTCTTCTTTCCCTATAAACCACCCGAAACCCATCCCACAACCACCCCGCCCGAGATCCCCTTCCTCCATCCGGCCATCACGCTTTGCAAGCCCCAAACTGATAAGAACCACCACACCCGCCGCCGACGCTGCCGGTCAGCCGCTGCTCGCACTCTTCCTCTCTTCACACCTACCATCGCCCGTCAGACCTCCCCGCTCACCAGTTGGCCGTCCACTGCACCACACTCACCGCCTCCAGCCAACGTTTCACACCGCCCTTAATCTCTCACAACCACCCCAATTCGACCGACCGTTGAGCCTGACAGCACCCACCACCACGCCTCACTCATGGCCGGGGGTGAGCACGCCTGAAACCCCACGCCTTCTCGCTACCTCCGACCACAAGCGACCACGGTCGCCACCTCGCTCGTCGACTCCCCTTGGCCGCGACCACATCACTGCTCCTCCAATCAACCACCCGATATAGCCCTACGAATCCACCTCAACCAGCCCAGTCCGGGTAGCTGCAACCACCACCTCCGCGTCATCACGTCGCTGCCTGACGCATACCCGAACTTGCCGCCACCTGTCCGCCACCGTCAGCCCTGACCCGCAGTCCCTCACCGGAGCTCGTCCCGATGCCGTGCCTACCGCATCGAATCCGACCCGCGCCGCCGATGTTGATTTGTTCAATGCGCTAAGGTAAAATCTCGTTGCTTAATTAGTATCCTTTTATAATTATTATTGTTAATTATCTTGGTTAGATATATTATTTTGATTAATATCATTATTGTGGTTAATGTGAGTATTTGAATATTGTTGGCCTTCTTGTTTTGATGATGATTTACAAATAATTTACTACTAATGTTGCTTGGATCTTTAACTCAAGGCGGTTAGTCCTTAAATCAAAGAGCACCAAGCTCTGATACCAATTGTTAGACCCTAGAGGGGGGGTGATTAGGGTCTTATGCTAATCTAATCCGATTAAATACCAATTAAAATTAATTAATAAGTTATCCTAGCAAGTATGAACTACAATAAGATATGTAAGCTAGGATAAGCAATATGAACAACAAAGAGATATATCCTATATGATAAAAATATATATGCATGGATATATAAACTAATACAAGGGGTAAACAATATGAACTAAATAGTGGATCATATAAATAATGAGCTATGGTCAATGGTGATATAAGATATGAACATAAATATAAATGAACGCCAAAGCACACTCAAACAAGCAATATGATCACGGAGTTCGGACCTTCCGTCCTACGTCTCCGCTCCCCACTCCCGGGGAGAATTCCACTAACACAATCCGGTTTGGAAGCCGGAACTTCTTCTACACACTCGGTTTTTTAGCTAACCGAAAACTCTACAACTCACACTCTTGCAATCACACTCTACACCCACTAAGTGTTGGACCTAGCCGTGTCTCCCTCAAGTGCTCGGTTACAACCTCTCCCAAGGCACGTCAACCGACGCCACTCTCTTGTTATCTTTAGAGAAGTGTTTCTAAACTCATCTAACAATTTATTATTTTGATTATAATTTTCATAAGCTAGATTTATATTGAGTTTAGTTTAATTGATTTTATTTATCGCCTTTGTATATTGCTTGTTGATTATATTGCCCACTATTTAGTTCAAATTGTTTACCCCTTGTGTTAGTTTATATATCCTTGCATATATATTTTTATCATATAGGATATATCTCTTTGTTGTTCATATTGCTTATCCTAACTTACATATCTTGTTGTAGTTCATACTTGCTAGGATAACTTATTAATTAATTTTAATTGGCATTTAATCAGATTAGATTAGCATAAGACCCTAATCACCCCCCCTCTAGGGTCTAACAATTGGTATCAGAGCTTGGTGCTCTTTGATTTAAGGACTAACCGCCTTGAGTTAAAGATCCAAGTTATCTTTTTGTGCTAATCTTGTTTTGATTGCATTTGTCTTGCTTGCACATATATATATTTATCATGGACATGAATTGTGCACCTTTGTTAGGCTATGAATCAAATGTTGCTCCTAAATTCATTAACTTTCCCTATGCACAATGGGCTACTAGATTTAAACTTTTTGTGCAATCTAAAAATTTTGATTGATGGGAAGTTATTGATAATGCTTATATTGTACCCACTATGGAGAAATCCAAGTGGAGTAAAAATAACAAAAGATTATTTACCATGAACAACATTGTGTTAGAATATATGTTTAATGCACTTGATTCTTCTATTTCTAACAAGCTTGCTCATTTTGATAGTGCTTACAAATTGTGGATATTCATAGAAGCACATCATGGTAACTTGAAGGAGATCCAAAGGATTCTGACGGATTCTTCCTCAAGTAATATTGGAGCTTCATCATGCACACGACCACTAGGCGATAGCCCTAGTGTAGTAAGCGATTCGGAATCCGATGATGATTTATCTATTAATGAACTCGCTCGTGCATATGATAGATTAACGCATGCCTACAAGAAATTACAAAATGATTTTATTGATTTAAAAAGCAAGCATGTTAATTTGAAATCCGATCATAAGTTGTTGATTTCTAAGTTTGATAATGTTTCTAATGAGAATGTGATCCTCAAAGAAAAGAATGATAAATTAAAATCGGATCATGATTCATTGGTTTCAAACTTTGCTATTTTAACTCATGAAAAAGAAAATGCCATGCTAGAAGTAGAGACTATTAGAAGTAAATTTACATCATTTAAAAATGATCATATTTGCTCTACTTCTATTGACAATGCTTCTATGCCTAATGATGAGTTGAACAATATTAAAAATCGCATTTCATCTTTAGATTCAACTCTTAACACATGCATTGTTAATAACAAGAAACTTATGGACTTATGTGCAAAGTCTCGTGCTAACTCTTCATAAGAAACTTATGGACAAGTGTGCTAAATCTAGTGCTACAAAATCACCCACACACTATGCACACTTGTATAGCAAAGTTTACAAGTGCTCCATTTGTGGTCGAAAAGGCCATTTAGCTAAATTTTGCTATGATGCACATAAACCAACAAAGACTAATGCTCATTGTGCATCTCATGTAGTTTCTTCATCACATGTACACACACATGCACCCATTGCTCATCATAAGCATGCTCATGTGTATAGATGTGATCATTGTGGTAGATTTGGTCATTTGGCCAAATTTTGTTTTGATTTAAAGAAAGTTTCACATTTGCAAAATAATTTTAAAAGACCATCTATGTTTGCAAATGAAATGTGATTTTTGTGGTCGATTTGGTCATTTGGCCAAATTTTGTTTTAATTTAAAGAGAGTTTCACATTTGCAAAACAATTTTAAAAGACCATCTTTATTTGCAAATGTTCCTCGTGCACATCCACATGGTCAACATAACCAAATGCATCCTCTTCATTGCACTTATTGCAATCGAATGGGTCATTTTCATAATTATTGCTATGACCGGACCCGTGCACTAAATGCGCCCAAATGGGTTCATAACCCTAGGGCTTTGAGCTTGAATGATAGGGGTCATGTCCCTAAATCTTTTGGTACCAAGAGTTCTTGGGTACCAAAACAAATTTAATTTTTAAACCAAGAATTTTAGAGTTTTTATTTTCCTTTTTCTTGGTTTTGAAAAATGTATTTTAAACTTTTATGAAAACAATTCCTTTTATTGGTTAAATTCTTTTGTTTTCATGATTATTGGTTTTGCTTTCATGAGAGGTTTGTATTTATATAACCCTCCGGGTTTATTGGGTGTTTATTCCCAAATCATGTTTACCGGATGCTAGAATGATTATATGGGTTAGAACAAGCTTAAGAGCTTGATATATTGTTGCCTCTCTTGAAATTCTTTTATCAAAGATTTTGTTTTGAATTATTACTTTGAATTCATTATATTTCACTTATATGGTGATAGTTATATGTTTGTGCTTATGAATCATCTATTCGTGCCTTA
Source organism: Asparagus officinalis (assembly GCF_001876935.1). NCBI lineage: Eukaryota > Viridiplantae > Streptophyta > Magnoliopsida > Asparagales > Asparagaceae > Asparagus > Asparagus officinalis. Next base: position 127,550,817 of record NC_033800.1, read on the forward strand.
TAATGTATTCCATATGTGGTTTCATCAAATCCCACAAAGAAAATTTTCTTGATTGATCAAACATCGTTTTTGGATTTAAACTTTGATTTATGATTTCATTGGTTGATTTGTTTTCATTTGAAAACTTTTTACATGATTCTCATGTTTCTTTTTTCACTTTGATATATTTATATATGTTCTCATTTGTCTTTATGTATGTGAGTTGTGTTTAGCATTTTTTTCCATCTATGTTTGCTCACATATGTTTGCCATGATCTTCATTGCTTATATTTTATATGGTATTTTGATAGGGGGAGCAATCCCTATACTTGCTTCATACTCACCCATGCTTATTTGTAGGGGGAGCTTTCGCTCTCTTAATTCTTTTGTCCCCTTTTTGATGTTGTCAAAGGGGGAGAAATATTGTGAGTATACCTATCTTGTTTGTTTATATGCATGTGAGTTATTATACTTTGTATATTCATTTCCTTTCATGCATATATCATTTTTGTAAATTGTTTGTCATCATCAAAAAGGGGGAGATTGTTGGCCTTCTTGTTTTGATGATGTTTAACAAATAATTTACTACTAATGTTGTTTGTCTAGTGTTTGTGTATTCCTATGTATTGTAGACAAACAACGTTGTTGGAGGATGGATGGAATAGAGCTCTGATACCAATTGTTAGACCCTAGAGGGGGGGTGATTAGGGTCTTATGCTAATCTAATCCGATTAAATGCCAATTAAAATTAATTAATAGGTTATCCTAGCAAGTATGAACTACAACAAGATATGTAAGCTAGGATAAGCAATATGAACAACAAAGAGATATATCCTATATGATAAAAATATATATGCAAGGATATATAAACTAACACAAGGGGTAAACAATATGAACTAAATAGTGGATCATATAAATAATGAGCTATGGTCAATGGCGATATAAGATATGAACATAAATATAAATGAACGCCAAAGCACACTCAAACAAGCAATATGATCACGGAGTTCGGACCTTCCGTCCTACGTCTCCGCTCCCCACTCTCGGGGAGAATTCCACTAACACAATCCAGTTTGGAAGCCGGAACTTCTTCTACACACTCGGTTTTCTAGCTCACCGAAAACTCTACAACTCACACTCTTGCAATCACACTCTACACCCACTAAGTGTTGGACCTAGCCGTGTCTCCCTCAAGTGCTCGGTTACAATCTCTCCCTAGGCACGTCAACCGACGCCACTCTCTTGTTATCTTTAGAGAAGTGTTTCTAAACTCATCTAGCAATTTATTATTTTGATTATAATTTCCATAAGCTAGATTTATATTGAGTTTAGTTTAATTGATTTTATTTATCGCCTTTGTATATTGCTTGTTGATTATATTGCCCACTATCTAGTTTAGATTGTTTACCCTTGAGTTTATATATCCTTGCTCATATACTTGTAATATCTCATTGATAGGATATATTCATTTGTTCATATTGCTTATCCTAGCTTACATATCTTGTTGTATTTCATACTTGCTAGGATAACTTATTAATTGATATTAAATTGGTATTTAATCGGATTAGATTAGCATAAGACCCTAATCATCCCCCCTCTAGGGTGTAACAAATATCTGCGTGAAATGAGGATATGTGATACTATCTTATATCCAAAATTTGACAAGCATGAAATGATAAGCGCACGGATGGAAATTAGATTAATAATGTTGTTAATTATATTTTAAGAAATTACGGACATAAAATGACAAGTTAGGTGTTAAAATTAGAATTTACAAAATATTATCGAAAAAGAAATAAATTAAAGGTAATATATATATTACATAAATATTTTTATTTAGTTATAATGAGAAATAGTTTTAAAGAATAATTTTGGAAAAAGAATATTTATTATTTATGATAGCATAACTGATCATCGTAGAGCGCGACATTTCATGTGCAAAACGATATCGGTTTCTAGTTTTCTTTTTATCGTATTATTATATTAGAGGATATTTAATTACGGTTAGCTTACATGAGAAGTTTGGACACCCAGTAGTAAGTTATCAAGGAAACCTATTTATGTGTGCATTCATACTGTGGTAGACTGTTCATGTATTCCATGTTTTAATGTAGTGATTATTCATGCGTTACAAACTTGTTTACTCATGTTCGACATGTCATGTTGTTATTATATAGAATTAGTTTTATTTATTGCCTCTTGTTGTGATTAAGAACCTTAGTAGTTCATGACTTAGTAGCCTCGTACGTCATGAACAAACTTAGTGACATGTGTGAGTGTGTTGACTGAGTTTAGGTGGTGAACCCGAGTTTCAATAAGGATTATGGTTGACTTAAAAAAGTGAGAAGAGTTGGGATGGGGAAGTTATGGTTCATGTAATCGGATAAGGCTGTTGATATATCTTCCAGGCTCGCACCAGTGGATCGGTGTCGTGTGACGACCCAGGGTTCACACAAGGCTGCAGTCCAAGGTGAAACCCAGATTGTCAAACCTGCCAAGCACCAAACACCATGCTACGACATGTTTCACCATCACAATCACTATCTCTCTAGTGGAAACAATAAATAGACGAAGGTACAGAAAGGCAAAATAGAAATAGAATGACACCGAATGTACACAGAAGAAGCATATGAAATATCAATAATGAGCCCAACTGGGATGAAATAAATATATCTCTAAATATGAACTGAATTTCAAATACAATGAGTCAAATAAACAAAGTCTCACAATAGCTCTTAATTCTATGAAACAAAATACCAATCTAGAGTCTGAAAATAATCAACTACATGTGGAGTTCTGTAATAACTATAAAATATGATAAATAGCTAAACAGACAACTAAGATGTCCTATCAACCTGTGACTCTCCGTGCGTCGGACTCGTTGCCTGAAAGAGGGGAAACAACGAGCGTCAAAGCGCTAGCGAGATCATCACTACCTCTCCCCAGGGGAAGGGATAAGAGTATATAAGAAAATAGATTCAGTACATACATATATCAAATTATTCATATAACTCTCTATGAAGGAAAAACAAATAATCAATGATAAATACTTCAATCTCTAACATAAAAAATAATCATCTCATCTCGAAGTACATCCGAGTAATCTGCTCCAATATAAGAGGATACCAACTAAGCTAAAACAAGTATATCTGCCGTCCATAACGGGTGTGCCAAAAATCTCAAAGTAAATACCCTACTTGCGGGTAAACTCTCATGAAAGTAAAGCTTACAACTAACCAATTATCTATGTGTACATCATCTCGTATTATAGCGATACTTTTGTAAGGCTCTTTACTCAATCGCTCTGCGGCAATAGGGTTTATTATTTTCCTATTCCGGATACATATAATAACGATACTATTGTAATACTCTTACTCAATCGTTCTGCGGCAACTAGGTTTTATTATTTTCCTATTCCTGATACATGTAATAACGATACTATTGTAATACTCTTACTCAATCGTTCTGCGGCAAATAGGTTTCATCTCCCTATTCCCGGATGCGAATAGAACATCATTATTCATATGTGTTTATCAATTTAACTCGTGTCGAAAGTGTGTCAATCTAACACAACCTAGCATACATACACCAATCTCGGTGTGCGTGTCCATATCTGAAGTTCACCATCTTTCTAGGTGTTTATCAAGTCTTAACATTGTAGTTAATCATCACAAAGTCTAGAGGAACACTCGAAAACCCAAAATCCAACTCAACTGAACATGCACAGCCAAAACAAACTGGCCTACCCTAGCCTCTGTCCTGTACGCGGTCGATCGTGGCGGTCGATCGTGGATCTTGATTTCCAGATTCTAAATTCTTAGTGTATGTCGTGTTCACGTTGTGTTTTTATGATTCAAACATGATTAAACCCTTATAATCTTGCATACAAATATGTTACAGCAGATAGAAATATCTGAAAAACAAAATAACATATATAACCATGATTTTATGCATTAGATTCATATTCAAAACTTCAAAACATGCATAAAAGCTCAAAACAACGAATCAAACTTCTTTCTATTGATTAAACACGTTTTAAAATCATCATCATATCTAAATCACATCTGTAAAAAAATGTTCTCAACCCTTTTAGCATGAAAAGACCTAATCTTTATACATATAATACAAAAGAGTTGTCTTTTATACATAATCTATTCGTTTAGGCTCTACAAAACATGTTTAAATCTTTTTAAAAATATTTTAAAAACTGGGAGGGGGGTTAGTAGAGATAATACTCACCTGGGGTTGTAGGAAAAGCTTTTAGAAGCAACATCGAAAGAGATCTCTACTCCAAAAGCGAAAAATCAACAAAAATCCACTTGAAAGCCTCCAATCTTCTCCAAGAAATCAAACTAGGGTTTGGGGAGGTTTGGTGGCTGTTAGGGTTTTAAAATACTAAAATAGTACTAAAAATTTCATGAATACATGTTATATATAGTTGAAAAACAGGTGTGGGCCTGAAAATACCCAAAACCAACCCGAACCAGGAAACCTGATCTGACTAGGAAAATACCTCTTCGGTATTTTGACTGTAACTTTCTCATACGATCTCAGAATGAGGTGATCGAAGACTTGTTGGAAAGATAAAGAAGAGACCTACAAATTTAATCTTTTATTCCCAGATTCTAACTGCATCGGTATGAAAAACTTAAAATCTAATAACTGATCATTATTCCCAGATTTTTACTCTTTTGGCCTTTGTGCATGTTTTGTGCATTTGCACTCATATTTTCATAAATATACATTGAATTAATCTCAAATCAATTCTTATCATATCCAAACATCAAAATATATTATTTTTCACTATATAACATATTTATCATTATTTATCATAAAATATTCAAATTTACAGGGTTTTACATTCTTCCCCCCTATATAACATATTTATCATTATTTATCATAAAATATTCAAATTTACAGGGTTTTACATTCTTCCCCCTTTAAAGAATTTCGTCCCCGAAATTCCACAATCGTATCTTTGAAATTAATAACATGAGAAAAGCACTAAGAGGGGATAATCCAGACAAGGAAACCCTCTCATAAATATCTCGTACCATTAATCTCTAGATATGAATTACTAGTAATATTTATGCTTAACGATCTAAAATGCGAATGCTCCCACTTAACCCCTAACTAAACGGAACTATTTATGCTTAACGATCTAAAATGCGAATGCTCCCACTTAACCCCTAACTAAACGGAACTAGTACGTCGGGTAAAAAATCCAAATAAGGAACCCCCCATAACTAAACGGAACTAGTACGTCGGGTAAAAAATCCAAATAAGGAACCCCCCATATATATACCATGTGTTCCAAATGATTAGGAGCTAAGTGTTAATACCCCCATTTCAGCTTTAAATATAAATATGACCATATAGAACATTCAAAAATCATAAACATCAATGAGTTATAAAAAAATCAATTTACCCACTCGAACAGTTACGGGTAGTCATGACGCATATCCTCCTTGTGCTCCCAAGAAGCCCCCTCATCTCTTTTCTATCTCTATTTTGAACTTTAACTTAAGGTATGACTTCCTTTATAAGCCTCTCGTCCTCTCTAGTAAGAATACTACCCGTGATCTCCACGGTAGTTAAATCTATTTGAAACTTAAATTCTGGTGCATCAATCACCCTCTGCTACTCCTCGTCGTGAAATTACATCTAAATTATCAAACATGGAAAACATCGTGTCTACTCGACATTGATGCTAGAAGATCTAGCCCATACGAAACGGCTCCAAAATGTATAACTCTCATGAGCGGGCCAATATACCTTAGGGTAAACTTTTTTCATCTACCGAGTCACAAAATACATCGGCGGTATTTTTAATAAGACATAGTCCCTAATGTAGAACTCTAACGATCATCATCTCTGGTCTGCGTAACTCTTTTGACAACTATGCACCGCAAGAATGCATTCCAGAATCTCTATTACCTTTTCTGTAGTCTGCCTTACAAGCTCCTGTCTAAGCAATAAACTTTCTTATAATTATGTCCAATGAATAAACAATCTATAATGTCTCCCGTACCATGCTTCATATGGTGTCATGCCAATAAGCAAACTCAATCAACAAGATATGATCCTCCCAGCTATCCTGTAAATCTATAATACATGTATGCTACATGTTTTCCGACACTTGGTTTACTCTCTCCGTTTATCCATCCGTCTGTGGGTGGACAATACTAGAATATCACAACTGGCTACTGAATAAATCCTGAAAACTCCTCTAGAAGTGTCTTTTTACATCTTTGTACATTTTCCTTGTGCTTGAATGCACTGTATATCTGGTACGATGCGCCTTAACTATCGTAAAATATAAGTCATACCCTCCGGGTCTGTATCAAAACACCTCCTAGACCCGCTAGTGATGTGTCCACGTAAACGACAAATGTCGTATCACTGCTTAGAAAAGTCAGAATTGTTACCGTAGTCTATCTAGCCTTAATAGTCTCAAAGGCTTCCTAGCACCTCGTGCTCAAAGCGTAGTCTATCTAGCCTTAATAGTCTCAAAGGCTTCCTAGCACCTCGTGCTCAAAGCAAGTGTTATCATACTGATAATACATATCTATACACCCTTCTTCGTAAGGTGTGTAAGTGGTATCACAATCTTCGAAAAGTTCTGAATGAACTTTCTCTCATACCCTACCAAAACTACAAATATCCGTAATGGTTCTTACCGGCTCCTAATCAAGTACAGCCTCAACAATTGTTGGATCCACTGCTATGCTTTCGATGCTGATGACGTGGCCTAAAAATCTGACCTCTGATAGCCAAAACTCGTATTTGCTGAACTTTGTGTATCACTGTTACCTCCAATCTCGATTGTTCGTAATGCCCGCAAATGCTAATAGAGGATGCTGCTCATATTCTGCCTCCGATCTCGAAAAGATAAGGATGTCGTCAATAAAATAACTACGAACTGGTCCTAGTATGGACGAAAAACCCAGTTCATCAAATCCATAAATACCGCGGGTGCATTGGTCATCCCAAATAGCATGACAAGAACTCAAAAGAACCATATCGAGTCAGAAAATGTGATTTTGAAAATATCCATTTAACGCACTCGCAACTGGAAATAATTAGAACGAAGATCAATTTTCGACAAATGCTACGCTCCCCGCAGCTAGTCGAACAAGTCATAAATCCTTAACAGTGGATCCGTGATCAAGAAGTGACATTGTTCAACTCACGATAATCTATACATAATTACTTGCTATTGTCCTTATTCTTCATGAAGAGGACCGGTGCTCCCATGGAAAAAAAATGACTTCAGATAATGAAACTCTGAGATAACAACTCATCTAGCTGAGTTTGTAGCTCCCTCATCTCAACGGGTGCCATATGATATGATAAGGTGCTTAGAATATCGGTACGGTGCCTGCTGCAACTCGATGCAGGGAAACAACCTCTCTCACTGGAAAAAACGTAGGTATGTCCTGAGCGACATCCTGATACTCTGAGACAACTCCGGTCTCGCTCAAAACTACACCCTGATCCCATATCATCACCTCCTCAACGTATTCCAGAAATAACTCCGCATTCTGGTTACCCTATGAGGTTGCTACTATTATACAATCCCAACGAATGCTCACAAGTGTACTGTTTTAGCAAAACAGTCAATACTGATATTGTAGGATGATAACCATTTCATACAAAAAATGACGACGAAGTTCGACATCCACAAAACGACCAGGTAAAAGATGAACTCAAACTCATTTATGTTGGCCTTCTTGTTTTGATGGTGATTTAGAAAACAATTTACATCTAATATTGTTTGTCTAGTGTTTGTGTTTTATATTTATTCTAGGCAAACAACATGTTGGAGGTTGGATGGATTGAGGCTACACGATCATATCAAGAGGAGGTTGGCGGAATAGTGGAGTGAAGCAATGCACATTCAAGTCAAGATCCAAGTTCAAGCTTCATCTGTAAGATTACCAAGAAGAGCTTCATCGAAGATCAAGATAGCTTGGGTAATTTAGTTTTAGATTTATACTTGTGTGTAGATACTTTAAGCTCATATATTAATCACACATACGTATTTGTTGATTTTGTTGAAATATAGGTGTTTTTATAAAAATATTGTTTTATTTGTTTATAGACTTTAATATCAGTTTATACATACTTTATTAAGTCTATAAAATCACTTTATAAAGTTTCAAAACATGGTTTAGTCAAATGACAAAAACAAGTGTGTTTACATTTATGTGTTTTGGACTATTTTGCAAAATAATAATATTTTACAAATGTGAAGTGCAATTCTAAAAATTCTTTTTGTAACATGTTCATTAACATGTTTATAAACATTCTCCAAAGGTTTACATTTTTTAGAATTTATTTGCTATTTTTAAAGGCACTTCAAAAATTAGTTTTTCTATTCAAAACAGGCTGATACAGTGTTATCAGTCGACTGATGGAAGTTATCAGTCGACTGATAAAAATGCCTGGAATATTCATTTTGCTTTCTGCAATGTTTCAGTCAACTGATGTGTCGACCGATGTCATCAGTCGACTGATGTGTCGACCAATGAGATGTTTTTCAGTTTTTTCAGTTTTGCAGTTTTTGACCAGTTTACTAAATAATTTATTTCTCTCAAATGGGAAGTGATAATTATGAAATTATTTTTTTAACATGTTCATCTACATGTCTAAAATCTTCCCTAAAAATTTAAAGATTTTTGGAGATGTTTTACTGTGTCAAATCGATTTTACAAAGTTGGATGTTTCAGCAGTTTTCGGTATCTGTAATGTCTATGTTCAATCAATTATTTCTCACAATTGGGAAGAGATATTTGAGAAATTATTTTTCTAACTTGTTCATTTACATGTTTATAAACTTCCCTCAAAATTTCATAATTAATGGAGTTCATTTACTATTTTTAATTGATTTTACAAAACAAGATACACAAAATTCCAGCTCTCTGTAAAATCTGTTTTTCACCAAACGAGGTCATCAGTCGACTGATGTATATTTTCAGTCGACCAACAACCTCATAACGGCTATAATTTCTAGATTTTGATATATCCGTTATTTTGTCTTTTTGCTTGGTTTTCTTGGGTTTTTGGGCTTTGCCTTATGATCCTATATATACCCCTTGCCCTCTAACTTCTGAAGTGACCAAGAAAATATTTTAAACAAGTTTAAAGAGTTTTAAATAAGGTTTAAGTTTGGTTTAAGTGTATTCATAAGCTTTTAAGTATTTGAGTGTTTTGGTTTTGTGAATCAATTCCACAAGAGCTTGAGGAGATCATCTATTGAAGTTTGAGCTTCCAACTATTCTCCCTCCAACTCTTGATCTATTGAGAAGTTTTCTAAACTCTATTTCTAGCTCTTTTATATATTTGATTATCATTGTTATTAAGCTAGAACTACATTGAGTTTAGTTTTGATTTATATCTTTTTGTTCACACACAACCTTTTGAGCTTATTGTATTTACATTCATAGTATAATTTGGGATTGTGGGTTTGTGACTAAGAGTTGTGCTTAATTGAGTTCTCACCTTGTTTAGAGAACAAATCATTTGATTTATATTGTGCTTATTGTGAGATCACTTTGTAATACACTTGTACACCGAGAGAAGTGTGTGATGAGAGTCGGGGATTGTCCCAAGAGGAGTGGCGTCGGTTGACGAGCCTAGGGAGAGGTTGTAACCGAACACTTGAGGGAGACACCGTCGGTTGACGAGCCTAGGGAGAGGTTGTAACCGAACACTTGAGGGAGACACGGCTAGGTCCAACACTTGAGAGGGTGTAGAGTAGGATTGCAAGAGTGTTGATTGTAGAGTTTTTGGTAAACTAGAAAACCGTATTGTGTGGTGTAAACGTTATTCGGGTGAACGTAGAAAACCCGGTTGTGATAGTGAAGATCTCCTCGAGGTGAGGAGCGGAGACGTAGGTCAAGTGGTTAGACCGAACTCCGTGATCATATCGTTTGTTTGTGATTGCATTGGCGTACTTTTACATTCGTGCTTATTATTCATATTGCCTTTGTCAATTGCTCATTGTTGTTTTTCCCACTATCTAGTTTATGTTTAATTCACCCTTGTGCTAGTTTATATATCCTTGCATATATTTTACTATATACCTCTTTGCTAGGATATATCATATTGTATATTGCTTATCCTAGCTCATATATATTGTTGCATTTCATACTTACTAGGATAACTTGTTAATTAATTTTAATTGGCATATAATCGGATTAGATTAGCATAAGACCCTAATCACCCCCCCCCCCTCTAGGGTCTAACAATTTATACGGATGACACACCTCCTACATATACTCTCTAATAGGGACACCTCTCCTAGAGGAGTAGAAACTGATAACAGAACATCTAAGGGATGTGTAACTAACCGAAGCCTATACATGAAGGCATGAGATATGAAAATATACAAAGTTCCTGAATCAAACAAGATTCGAACTGGATAAGAATTTACTACGAAAACTCTGCTCGCACTATGATCACGTGGTACGACTACATAAACTCTGCTGGTGGCCGGTGCCTGCTACGCTGCTGGCGGTGAAACACATGGGTCCATCTGATACATATGAATACTCTAAATAGCACAATTTTGGCCTTTAGGCCCCTAAATCCTTGGAATAACCGGTAGTACATCTATCCTCCGATGCTGGCCGTAACTACTGCCCTAAGATTATTGACCCTGATCTCTATCATGCTACTCTCCTGCTGGTGTACTGTGACAATTCTTTACTCTATAGCCGATCTTGTTATAATTGTATCATGTGTCCGCTGCTACGGCGCTATCAAATCATGTTGTGCTATCTTCTTATAATGTCTTTGTTGCTGATGGTAAAAATCCTTACCCACTGCTAGGGTCTTCTAGATCCCATAATAGGCCTCTTGTCCTTGTCATTGCCATTATACTAGTCTTGATTTCGTAATTAACTATAGGCATATCTCACTGTTTTAAGCAAACTAGCTCTAACTGCTTGTCGAAGAAGTAAACAAAATTTTCCCAAATAAGTGATATTCACTGTCCCGACGAAAATCTAAAATCGTAGCTATCGTTTGCTACTATTCTCTGGTGATATCCTCTGTGCTGAATATATTTAACCTCTGGTTTGGTACTGAGTCTATGTTAAGAAAATTTCACACATTCCTTTTTATTTATAAGCTGCATATGAATCTAGTGTGCCCTGCACTATGGTGTTCTCAGTGTCTGATATCCTTCCTATTCTTTCAGAGCCAAACCTCATGCAATACGGTTCTATCAACAACTAGTTGTGGTGATGATGAAATCATTGGTATTACCTCTTCATTAGGCATGACTGGTACAATTGGTGGTGGAACTTCAGAAAATATAATGTGGCTCGCTACTCCCTCCTCGAGTGTTACTAGTCACTGTTTCTCCAAACGGTGCCATAAAGTCGATCAAATACTGTGGAGCCTGCTGCGGCTCGGACTCTGCTTGCCCAATTCTTCGGGTGTGAGTTTTATCTCGATAGCATCCTCGTCCCAACATTTATAATATCGAGAGGAGAGCTTATGATCACAGTAAGTGAGATCTCAAACATATATATATATATATATAATATATATATATATATAACGTATCACAACACGTATTCATAACATATAGTATTCACACAAATACTTTAAATCAACATAAAATAATTGTTATAATTTTTTTTGAAATTTTGAGATATATGCACATATCGTCCTCACTTATTCTAGGAATTCCTAACGGACTCTATACATGAATCCTAGGAAACTCAATCCTAGCTCCACAATTTGACACAGGAATGATCCTAAGGATGCAGAACTAGAGCTCTGATACTAATTGTAACACCCCAGGGTTTACACAAGGCTGCAGTCCAAGGTGAAACCCGGATTGTTAAATATGCTAAGCACCAAACACCATGCTACGACATGTTTCACCATCACAATCACTATCTCTCTAGTGGAAATAATAAATAGACGAAGGTACAGATAGGAAAAATAGAAATAGAACAACATCGGATGTACACAAACGAAGCATATGAAATATCAAGAATGAGCCCAACTGGGATGAAATAGATATATCTCTGAATCTGAACTGAATTTCAAATACAATGAGTCAAATAAACAAAGTTTCACAATAGCTCTCAACTCTATGAAACAAAATACCAATCTAAAGTCTGAAAATAATCAACTACATGTGGAGTTCTGTAATAACTACAAAATATGATAAGTAACTAAACGGACAACTAAGATGTCCATCAACCTGCGACTCTCCGTGCGCCGGACTCGTTGCCTGAAAGAGGGGAAACAACGAGCGTCAAAGCGCTAGCGAGATCATCACTACCTCTCCTCAGGGGAAGGGATAGGAGTATATAAGAAAATAGAGTCAGTACATACATATATCAAATCATTCATATAACTCTCTATGAAAGAAAAACAAATAATCAATGATAGATACTCCAATCTCCAACATAAAGAATAATCATCTCATCTCGAAGTACATCCGAGTAATCTGCTCCAATATAAGAGGATACCAACTAAGCTAAAATAAATCTGCCATCCGTTACGGGTGTGCCAAAAATCTCAAAGTGAATACCCTACTCGCGGGTAAACTCTCATGAAAGTAAAGCTTACAACTGACCAATTATCTATGTGTACATCATCTTGTATTATAGCGATACTTTTATAAGGCTCTTTACTCAATCGCTCTGCGGCAATAGGGATTATTATTTTCCTATTCCGGATACATGTAATAATGATACTATTGTAATACTCTTACTCAATCGTTCTGTGGCAAATAGGTTTTATTATTTTCCTATTCTTGATACATGTAATAACGATACTATTGTAATACTCTTACTCAATCGTTCTGCGGCAAATAGGTTTCATCTCCCTATTCCCGGATGCGAATAGAACATCATTATTCATATGTATTTATCAATTTAACTCGTGTCGAAAGTATGTCAATCTAACACAACCTAGCATATATGCACCAATCTCGGTGTGCGTGTCCACATCTGAAGTTCACCATCTTTCCAGGTGTTTACTAAGTCTTAACATTGTAGTTAATCATCACAAAGTCGAGAGGAACACTCGAAAACCCAAAATCCAACTCAACTGAACATGCACAGCCAAAACAAACTGGCGGTCGACCGTGGCGCTAGACCGTGACGGGCTCCAGAGGCTAACCTAGCCTCTGTCCTGCACGCGGTCGACTGTGGCGTTCGACCGTGGATTCTTATTTCTAGATTCTAAATTCTTGGTGTATGTCGTGTTCACGTCATATTTTTGTGATTCAAACATGATTAAACCCTCATAATCTTGCATACAAACATGTTATAGCAGATAGAATTATCTGGAAAACAAAATAATATATATAACCATGATTTTATGCATTAGATTCATATTCAAATCTTCAAAACATGCATAAAAGCTTAAAATAACGAATCAAACTTCTTTTTTAGATTAACCACGTTTTAAAATCATCATCATATCTAAATCACATATGTAAAAAATATTCTTAACCCTATTAGCATGAAAAGACCTAATCTTTATACATATAATATAAAAGAGTTGTCTTTTATACATAATCTATTCGTTTAGGCTCTACAAAACATGTTTAAATCTCTTTAAAAACATTTTAAAAACTAGGATGGGGATTAGTAGAGATGATACTCACCTGGGATTATAGGAAAACTTTTTAAAAGCAACGTCGAAAGAGATCTCCACTCCAAAAGCCAAAAATCAACAAAAATCCACTTGAAAGCCTCCAATCTTCTCCAAGAAATCAAACTAGGGTTTAGGGGGGTTTGGTGGCTGTTAGGGTTTTAAAATACTAAAATAGTACTTAAAATTTCTTGAATACATGTTATATATAATAGAAAAACGGGTGTGGGCCTGAAAATACCCGAAACCAACCCGAACCAGGAAACCTGATCTGACTAGGAAAATACCTCTTCGGTATTTTAACTGTAACTTCCTAATCCAACCTCAGAATGAGGTGATCTAAGTCTTTTTGGAAAGATAAAGAATATACCTACAACTTTGGTCTTTTACACTTTTCTAAATTCTAGCTGCATCGGTATGTAAAACTTAAAAACTTATAACTGGTCATTATTCCCAGATTTTTACTCTTTTGGCCTTTGTGCATGTTTTGTGCATTTGCACTCATATTTTCATAAATATACATGAATTGATCTCAAATCAATTCTTATCATATCCAAACATTAAAATATATTATTTTTCATTATATAACATATTTATCATTATTTATCATAAAATATTAATTTACGGGGTTTTACATGTCGCCATTGGGGTTGGTTTGTTGGGTCAAAGTAGATCGGTGTCGCTACTTTGGTCTGTGAGTTTGATATTCACCCGAGTTTTGCTTGAGTTCGGATCAGGCTAAAAATGGATTACGTGTAGTCCTCTGACCGAGTTTGTGTATCGGTATTGGATGCACGTAGGGGATGTGTGAACAGTCAATTATCCAATGATATGAGCGTTGACTCTGTGTGAGATATGAACCAGTGACCTGTTATAGGATGACTAGTTACATGACCTTATTATCTGAATGATCTATGGATTATTGTGAGATGTAGGCCGATTATATTTCTTTTCATACATAGATCGGTGTTAATATTTAATTATCTACAATTTGAGACATATGGTATATACATGATGGTTTCCTTGTTTGGATTATTTCGCTCGACGTACTACACCTCTTGTTGTAGATTTTTAAGTATTAATCTCATCTAGTTATATGATATTGTTACTTGGATGATTATTCTGATGGCTAGCTGCATGATCTTATTACTTGGTTGATTTTCTTGGATTCTTTGACTATTATATACTATTGGTGGATTTCATCTAGTTTTTAGTATCTAGCTACATGCTTCTATTTATTATTACTGTTTTTACCTTGGTCATTCGACCGTTCCTATTTCTCCCTTGTGGGATCTTACCGTGTGTCATGCATGCTGACGTACACCTATTTTCTCTGGTGTACATCAGATTTAGGAGACAGTCAGATTCAGTTCGGAATTGTACATGAGCCAGAGGATTCTCAGTAGGAGTGCCTTGTAGATGGAGTAGAAGAACAAGCTGAAGCGTAGTAGTTTTTTCTGTAGTAGTTGTGGAACATTAGAACTCTTTATCATATTTTTCTTTAGTTTGATGATGGATTTTTGCATTTTTAGTAGCACTTCTTTTTATTATGGACTATGTATTTTATTCCTAGTTGGACCGTTTTTGTAATAAGGGTATGTTTGACCCATATTTTATGTCTAGGATGATCTGCTTGATAATATGTTTATTTCTTATTCTGGGTTGTCTTTATATTCTTGCTATTGTGATCAGGGACCTGTGATTGAAATTTATGTATTTGACACTTAGCGTATTAGATTGAGAAGATAAGAAGAAAATAAAAAATAATAGTGTATATTTCTTCTCAATCTAATACGTCGCGGGCTTATTCACGTTCCAATTCCCCTGTATTTTAGGAAGCGGGGCGTGACAATATGTGTACTATTTTTTCATCATCACTTGAACTACTCTCCGAATCCTCCCAAGAAGTCATTTAGAATTTATGCCCTTCCCTTTATAGTGTTTTTTATTTAGTGGGCAATTCTTCTTCAGGTGGTTGCGTTTCCTACATCGAAAATAAATTAATTCAGTATCAAAATTACTAGAACTATATTTATTGACATTGCTTATACAATGATCTCGTTTGTCTTCCAAGAAATTTTGACCATTCTTTGACTTAAGAAAATATTTGTAGCCTTTAACAATTTTATCATCCTCATCTTTAGAAGTCGAGCTTGACTCTATTTTCTTCTTTGATCGAGATTTCTCCTTTTTTGCTCTAAAGATTAACGACTTCTTTTTTTAATCTTCCTATGAGGCATCTTCTCTATCTTTCAATTAGACATCATATGTGATGGGATTGCCTACAAGATCATCAAGAGTAAGTTTAGAAAAATTTTAAAGTTCTTCTCTTGTCATTACCTTTGGGTCCCAATCCCTAGATAGAAGACGCAATATTCTTTTACATAGCTCCTTGTGGTTGTACTCCTTCCCTAAAGATTTTGATTTGTTCATGATATTGATGAATCGCGTTAGTATCTCCTGAATGCTTTCTGAGACCTTTATCTTGAAATTCTCATATGTGCTTGTCAACTTTGCCAGCTTTGCCTCCTTAACCTGCGAAGTTCCTTCATGAGTGACTTCAAGTGTCTTCCAATTTTCCTACACCGTAGAACATTTAGAAACATTTAAATTCTTCAGCACTAAGAGCATAGTATAAAGCATTCATATCTTTTGAATTATTTGAGTAAAGTTGTTTATGTTGTGGAGTCCATGTATCCTTGATCAAAACAACTGTTTCTCCCTCTCCCTCAGTAGTGGGTTCCATATACCCATATTCTACACTCTCCCAAACATCTAAACTAGTAGACAATAGAAAAAAATTTCATACATGTTTTCAAATATGTGTGATTAGTTCCATCAAAAAGTGAGGGTTGGTTGATAGCTTGTCCTAGCGGTTGTAAGACTTTACATATCTACCCTAGGTCGTAATGCCTAAAGATGGGTAACGAGGCTCTAATATCACTTATTGAAAACATGATGCAAGCCTAGAAGATGGTGAATAGGATTGCTACAAAAGTTTTGGATAAACAAAGTATATGCAGCAAAAAATAAAAAGCGACGAGCAACTAACACAAGAACACACGAGATATTTATAGTGGTTCAGATCAAAATCCTAAAATTACCCTAGAGGAGGGTGAATAAGGTATTTTCTAATCTAATTTGGTATTAATACCAAATTAAAACTTATTAATAATTATCCTAGCGATTATGATATACAATAAATTATATGCAAGGATATGTAATTAAAACAAGGGTGATATAAATATGAGACAATGGAGATATAGAAGGTAATAAACAATGAGCACAAATAATACACCAAGGCAAATGCAAACACACAATATGATCACGGAGTTCGGTCACCCTCAACCTACGTCTTCGCTCCCCACTCACGAGGAGAATCTCTACTATCACAACCGATTTTCAATGTTCACCAAAAATGTTTACAAGACACACAATAGGCTTTCTAGCTCACCGTAAACTTTCACAACTCACATAATTACAATCACACAATACACCCTCTAAGGGTTGGCCTAGTCCGTGTTGACTTCCTCAAGTGCTCGGATTTACTATCTCTCCGTAGGCTTTACTACCGACGCTACTCCTCTTGGAATCGACCTCGTCTCTCACCACACACTCCTCTCAGTGTCCTTATCTATCACAATGTGATCTCAACAATAAAAGCTCAAGTACAAATAATTTCGTTCTCTAACAAGAAGAGAACTCAATTAAGCTCACTCTTAACTAGTCACTCACCATAACCCAAGTATATAATGTATAAAATGCTAGAAGCTCAACAGGTGGTGTGTGTGATTAATGAGCAATAACCAAAACTAAACTCAATTATTAAATCTAACTTAATAAAATGATCAATCACCAAATATATAAATGTAAAGCTAGAAATTACGTTTAGAGAAAACTTCTCTGATAAAACAAGAGTGAGAAAGATGAGAGATTGAAGCTCAAATAGTAGATGAAAAGGTCTCCTCCTCTTGTGAAACTTTCTTCACATAAACACTTGTAGATACACACATAAAACAAACTTGAAACCCTTGTAAACTTGTTTTTAAAACTATCTTAGTTAGTTCAAAAGTTAGAGGGAATGGGGTATATATTGGTTCACAAAATAAATCCTAAAAACCAAGAAAATCCAAGCAAAAACACAAAAAGCCCAAAAATCACACAATCTGGAAACTAGCCATTACAGTGCCATCAGTCGACTGATACTATTCATCAGTCAACTGATGAGCTGACCGTTACAGGCCACTCATCCGCTATCGATCGACTGATAAACTCATCAATCTACTGATAACCGGCATCAGTCAACTGATGGTTCATCAGTCGACTAAGCAGAAACAAAATGCATATCCCAACGCATTATCAGTCGACTGATAACAATCATGAGTCAACTAATAACGTGCACATGGGTTTTTTAAACAATAAAAATAAACTTTGAACCCTCTTTAAAAATATCAAATAAATTCCAAAAAATATAAAATTTGAGAAAATGTTTATAAACATAAAAATGAACATGTTACAGAAGAAAATTTTGAAATATCACTTCCCGTTTGTGAAATCTCTTTGTTTTGCAAAAACTCACAAATACGTGTATATATAAAACACTTGATTTTTGACTTTTGACTTAAACCAAATTATAAAATCTTTTTAATTGATTTATAGACTTAATAAAACATGTATACAAAGATTATTTTGTCCATAAACCAATAACACAATATTTCCCTAAAAATACTCAAATTGTGATAAAATCAAGGAATGTGTGTGTATATAACATGAGCTTGAAGTATTTACACACAATATATAAATCCTAAACTAATATACCAAAGAGTTGCATATTAAACTTGTTCTTGAATCTTTAACTTGATTTGTATTGGCTTTATTTCAGATATCATCGACCTGGATATATGATAAACACAAAAACACTAGAAACACACAGTTATAAATCGTTTGTTAAATCATCAAAACAAGATTAGATAGTAGGCTCATAAACATGAGTCCTAACAAATCCTACGTCCACTTTTTTTTCTTGCGAAGGGCCTTCTTCACTATGATCAGAGTTATCCGTGAATCATAACCCGATTCAATAGGATTTACAAACAAGACCTTGAAATCTACCCAAAACCACTTGAGATATCCAACTCTTCACAATAACTAGAAGATACCTGGCCTAAGGTAGCCACACTCAATTACCCTACCCTGAGCACGCCAACACTCAATTACCCCGGCTTGAGTACGCCATCAAACTCACAAGTTTGAATTATAAAATTATTCTTAAAAATTATTAAAACACAATTGAAAAGATCTTACAGCCCCTTAAATAAATCAATTTCCAAAACGATGATGTTGAAGATCTGTGAAGAAGTAATGTTGTAGATGAACACAAAAGGCACTCCTCCTTGCTGAAATGATCTCTCGATGTTGAGTGCGATGAGAAGAAGTTGAACAAGTATCAGGAAATCAAATTCTAACTCTCAATCTCTCACTAACCCTAGAATTTGATCTGTCAAACTTAAGCAAATATCTTCTCTATTTCTTGTTGTTAATCTCTTTACCAATCTGTCCTTAAGTTATCCTTAATTGCATTGGAAAGATGTTTTCTAATTAGGATTGAAATAAGAGATCAAATCTGTTATCAAATGGCTGAAATTGAATTTAGAAATCTGACAAAACGTGTCCCAACCATCAATGGTTAAATGCGATCATTGATGGTTGACGCCTATCATCGTTAGTTCCCTATAGTCCATCGATTGTTCAAATTTTAGTTTTTGGAATTCACATATTATTTACTGTAGTTTGTCAATTATTGAATGGATCATCGATGGTCGACTATAGTCCATTGATTATTCGCTTTCTCGTTTCCAGAAAATATAGATTATTGACCGTAGTCCATCGATGACCTATGGACCATCGATGGTTGCCTCGTGACCATCGATGGCTAATAGCTGAAATTAAGTGTTCGTGTTGATTTTTGTATCGTTTTGAGCTGAAACTTTTTTGTACATGTTTAATCCTGAAATATATTATCTCACAAACTTATTAGTGCCAAATGAGAGTTGTTATTGATCAAGCAAGAGATATTGCATGAACACCGTTCTCCCAGAATAAAGTTTAACACAAAAATGTGTCATGTAGAGACTAAAGATATATCATAATTTATAACTTTTGTTGTATGTCAAGAGCATAAAACTGAGCCTGCAATACAACCTCCAAGGTAGACACTGTCAGACCCTTTCTCGTTCATGGAAATTTAGTTAATTACAATAAGAATTAGACAACGCATGGCTAGCTCAGGAGAGTTGAGCAACTAACCATTAGACTAATGCTGTAGATCTGGGCATAAACTAAAATTTTGTGATACCTTTTGTGTAGTAGGATGGTACACAAAGAAGTAGCTCCGAGTTCTGGAATTGGAGAACATTGTGCAGCAATGGGATAATATGCACAGGCAATAAAGAGGGATGAAGTCCTTGCAAAATGGACGGATAATTTGTGCTGGAGTCAGGAGAGAGCGAGATTGGGGATTGACAAAAGCAAGGTTGAACCTTGTCGGTATCAAGATCAGTTTGCAATGGCCTGCAGTGTAACCTATAATGTGCATGATTCTGCATAGGGCTTTTTCAGACAAACGGAAAGGATTCTGTCAATGAGCGCTCTGCTCTACTTTGTAGTTTCTTTGTACATACGGTTATAATTAGTACTTGAGTTTTCACAAGGAATTATGTAGTTTATTTAGTTGTTTACATTTCCACCTTCCACATAAAATTTTCTTGCTAACTCGGTATTGAAAGTATATATGGAATAATGTAACTGGGATTTAGGGAGCTCATTATTCGTAATGATCTATATATGTGTCATATTATTACATACCAGAGGAGGTCTGGATGGAACTGAACCTGTATTTTCCTCAAACATATCACAAACGGCCACAAATGTTGAGGCTCTCTGCTGTTCCATGTCAGGGTCAGCTTTCGTCAGAAATACTTACTCAATTTTGAGTGATGTACTATCATTGGTGTGGCTTCCAAAGTTCACATTGGATATGAAGATGCAGATATAGGTAATGCTTAGAATGCTTGTTTTTCAGTGTTTCTAATGTTTCATCACTATGTATTTTTCAAGTCCTTTAAATTGGTTTGATGTGAGGCTATGTCAACCGGGTACTTTTAATCTGAAGTCCTACCCGTAGTGTACCCAAACTCCTCAGACATTCCTTGCATATTATACATATATTTATTCAAGCATGTACGCAATTATACAATATATGTTTTAATTTAAAACTCTAGTCATACATTTTTTTGACATATATCCTACACTTCACATCCACTTCTTGAATTCATTGGATATAGGTTAGGTTCCGAATTATGATTTTTAGGGCCGTTTGATATCTAGTTCAGAAACTAGTGATTTTCTAATTTATGTTGGAAAAAAGAGGAGAAAACAAGAATATAAGTTTTATTAAAGAAAATGTTTCATTTACTCATGTCATACTAACAGAGAGAATAGCCAAATATATAGGCCTTACACCAACTTAAACTCCTAGAAATCAGTAACAAACAATTCAAAAACACTTGACAATTGACTAAGTAAACAACTAAACCACTACTAACATACTATCCTAAAAAGTAGGAAACAACCTAATAGCTAATTTTGAATCATTTATTCAACATCCCCCCTTGATTCAAAATTTCTTGTCATTCCTCTTGAATCTTCATAGAGCACTTCTCTCCATTATCTTGTAAAGCACTTCTCTTTACTTTGTGATGCACTTCTCATCTCTATCTTGTTGATGCACATAATCACCAACATTCTCTTAAAGGAGCACATCTCTTCACAAATATTGATAGAGTACTTGTCTCAATCTCTCCATGGTGCACATCTCACCATGATTCCTAGAATAAAAATTCTTCTTCAACTGCTTGTGCCATGTTTGCTTGTTCTTCACCATTATATCGACAATATTTTTAGATATGACCAAATCTCTTGCATTTTGACATTGAGGTTTTCCTTTATGCCAACAATCCTTCTCCTCATGGCCAAGTTTCTTACAATGGTTGCATTGGACGCCTTTGCCTTTCCCTTTTGAAGATGAAGTCTTGGCTAATAAGGCTTCTTCAATTTTTTTACCATTTTCTTCCTCCCTCATTGATCTCCTTTGATCTACGGCACTGAGGTCATTGACTAAATCAACTAGAGTTATTTTGGATAGGTCTTTAGAATCTTCAAGTGAGGAAATTTTGGACTCATACCTTTCGGGAATAGTCACTAAAATCTTATCAACCACTCTTTCATTTGAAAATATTTCACCAAGCAATCTAATTTGATTGACAATAGCCATAACCTTACCGACATACTCTTTGATGGCCTCACCTTTCTTCACCTTTTGCATCTCAAATTCCCTTTTGAGATTCAGAACTTGCATCAATTTTGTTTGATCGTTACCCTCGAACTCTTCCTTTAGCATCTACCACGCCTCCTTAGGTGATTCACAAGTCATTATACTTGTGAAGATTCCGTCCGACATGGCCGAATGAATACAAGAGATGGCTTTTAGCTTCTTTGCTTTTTCTTCGTCATGCTTTTTGATTTAGTTTAGGGTTGGATTTTGTGGAACAGGGGTCGGCTCATAGTCATTCTCAACAGCCTCCCATAAACTCAAAGTTTTTAAATGAGATTTCATCTTGATAGCCCAAGATTGATAATTGTCTCCATTGAGGATGGGGTATGGAAGCGAAAAATTATTGGATGCCATTAAAAAACAAAGGTTGATCACTCTATATATTTTTTAAATCCTCACAAACACAAGAAAACTGGAGTTCTGATACCATATTGAAAAAAAGAGGAGAAAACAAGAATATAAGTTTTATTAAAGAAAATATTTCATTTACTCATGTCATGCTAACAGAGAGAATGGCCAAATATATAGGCCTTACACTAACTTAAACTCCTAGAAATCAGTAACAAACAATTCAAAAAACACATGACAATTGACTAAGTAAACAACTAAACCACTGCTAACATACTATCCTGAAAAATAGGAAACAACCTAATAACTAATTTTGAATCAGTTATTCAACAATTTTTAACCCACAAAATAATATTATAGCAATTTTAGTTCTCATCCTCATTCTCATATAAATTATCAATTCTAATTTATTATATATGTGTATAAAAATATTTATATAGCCGTGTTCCCGTACCCTACTTTTTACAAATTTGTCGTGTTCTGTACCCATACGCTTACCCATGCAACATACATAGAAGTGAGGTAATACACTACTCAAGTGATACACCATCAAGCTTGTGTTGATTGGTTCTTGTGAGTTAAAAAAGTTTACATGTAATAAATTAATTTATTTGTGAGTTATCTTTTGTGTGTGCATGGGCGCTCGTTCTTTGGGAATTGGGAAGAGGGGAAGGTCGGTCACGTGTATATTTTGTTTCATCCCACAAATTTACGGAAGGAGAGCAATTGTTGAACAAGAAGAAGGAAGGGGGGGATTATTACTAGTTGAAACTGAAAGTCAAGATACGAATTTCTATAATCTAAACTTTTATATCCATTAGACCTCAAATGTGTAAAATATACAAGACATGATCCAGAGAAATAACACAGCTTTTACGACCATCTTCTCGAAATGTTTTGTCTTTTTTATGTTTTCCCCTTTTGAGTTCAGTGTCATAGCTTGTTATGTCGCTTACGTCGCCTTACGGCTTAAGGTGCTGGATAGCTAAGGTCCCCTTAGCATTTTTATGATTTTAGTAAGAGGATGGAGACTGCTGTAAACAAAGTTTAAACTTACAGAATTTTATATAGAAAAACGTCGTAGTGTTTTTTTTTTTTCTTCAGTACATATCGGTCGGTTGAGCACTGTCGAAGAAACAGGCCTGCGCACTATTTTCATGCTTACATTGATAGAGTGAGGGGATATGCGGTTTTCCAAATCTTTTACATTCGCTCAAAACAATTGAACGAGCTATAGTTTGCAGAGTCAGGAGAAGGAGGGAGTCAATTATGGTGATACCTTCATACTTTTTGGTTCTTCTACTTACTGCTTTTACTTCAAAAAGGCGATACAACCAACTTGATGTACATGCATTAACTGATTTTGTTGTTAATTTTAGGCTATGTTAAGTGCTGGATGTGAACCATCGCCGTTGTTGCTGACATAGCATGTGGATGCATTAAACAAGAAAACCTAGTTACGGCTGATATGAATCTAACTCATTCATAGGCATTTACCACGTCCTACTTCTCAAGGTTGAAGTTTCGTCCCGTACTTTGTTGTTAGTATATTCATCCTTCTGAATTTGCAATACGCACTAGCATTTGAGAATATTTAAGACTTAATTGCATTATTTTTCTTATCACAAACCTCTTATTCCAACTTCAGTCGAGTTTATCCAAGGTTTTATGTTCTGTTTAGATAACTGACATTGATATTTTCACTCTTACTTAGCCATAATACTGCACATTCTTTACTTTAGCGAAAATGCCATTTGACACGCAAGATGGACGCGCAGCCCATCTCGCGTGCCACAATAGGGGGTGGGGACCCACAGCCAGATGTGGGTCCTGTTGCGCGCAGCGGAAATTTCGGCAGCACTTCGGCAACACAACAAGAGAGTAAGGTCGCAATAAGAATTCTTGTTTCTCAAAGGGAACAAGAATCTGAAGCCTAATATCTCATCAAAGTGAGATATTAGCTCTTCCTCTCGTCAGCTCTAGGACTGCGCGTCGAGGGAACCTAAAAGCTATTACAAATCACACAAATAGCAGTACAACCAATTTTACGTGGTTCAGCAAATTGCCTACGTCCACGGGGCAAGGAGAGGGGAGATCCACTAATAGAGGGAGAGAATACAACTAGGGTTTACAATCACTCACAAACTAAACCCTCAAACAAACTCTCAAATCCCTCACAATAACTCTCTACAAAAGGATGCACAAACCCTAACAAAAGCTGCTGCTTTATCTTTTGCACTCGCCACAAATTCCCCCTTACAGCAGCCAAACGAATCCGCGCTCTGCTGCAGCCGCAATAAAAAAAACAAAATCTCCTCCACTTGCACAAACTGAACAAAATCTCCTGCACTTGCACAAACTGTAGCCGCACACCTCCTTCGCCTAAAAACCTAGGGAAAATAAAATTGGTTGTTATTTATACAAGTGAAGTCGGGTGGGCCTTGGCATTCTCACGCGGAATTGTTTCACGCGTAATCACGTGGGTGTTGGCCCCACAATCACAATTCTCCACCTCGGTGAAGTTTTTCCCAAAACTGAGCCGACACCAAAGCAACCAAATGTCTCACTTGTTGTGTCCAGTACGAACTCAATCCACAACAAGTCGAGAACCTGAACAAGAGTCCAATCAATCTCACCCCCATCAAGTAACACAAACCGGTTGCATCAAACATGACTGCCTATGTATCCTCTTGCCTAAGGAATCAAGCCAAACGTAGTTCACCCAAATGGCCGCCAACGGTCTCAATAATCACGAATATGCAACAAGTTTCGACAATGATCAAACTTGTTGCTCGGAACCACCTTAGTGAGCATATCCGCCGGATTATCCTTCGTGTGGACTTTCACAATCTCCACATCGCCATCTTCAAGAACATCCCGAACGAAGTGATAACGAACGTCAATGTGCTTCGTTCTCGCATGAAAAACCTGATTCTTCGCCAAATAGATAGCACTCATGCTATCACAATGAATAGCGACGGACCTCTGCGATATACCAATCTGGCCTCGTACATACCATCGCATACATCAAGCTTCCAACCGCACTCGTATATGGAGTCTTCGACATCAACTCACGATCTTCAACTGACTTTGGTGAAAGACCAGCTGAAAGCTTCAAATGGGCTCCCAATGGTACACTAACTGGCTTCGTATCCATGCTAACATGGAATCGCTGTAGAACCTTCTTCAAATAAGCCACCTGTGTCAAACAAATTCTGCCCTTCTTCTTATCTCTGCCGATCTCCATCCCTAAAATGCGCTTCGCCTCGCCCAAGTCCTTCATCTCAAACTCATTTGAAAGCTGAACTTTCAACTCATCTATAGCCGACCTGGAAATAGAGGCAACCAACATGCCATCGACATAGAGCAGCAAATAAATGTACGTACCTCCTTTCAACTTGCGAAAATATACGCAAGGATCAAACTGGCTCCGAGTGTACGAATGACCAATCATAAAACCATCGAATCGCCTATACCACTGTCGAGGAGACTGTTTCAAACCGTATAGCGATTTCTTCAGTCTGCAAACCAATTTTTCCTTCCCTGCAGTTCGGAATCCCAATAGCTGAGTCATATATATTTCTTCATCAAGATCACCATGAAGAAATGTTGTCTTCACATCCAACTGATCTAACTCCAAACCATACTGTGCCACCAAAGCTAGCAAAATCCGAATCGAAGAGTGCTTCACCACCGGAGAGAAAACCTCATTATAGTCAATACCTTCCTCCTGTGCATAGCCCTTCGCAACCAACCTAGCTTTGAACCTCAATGGAGTGCCTTCAATGCCCTCCTTCTTCGTGTATACCCACTTGCAACCAATCGCCTTCCGTCCGTTTGGAAGTTCAACAAGCTCCTATGTATCATTCTTATGAAGAGATTCCATCTCCTCTTGCATAGCCACCTGCCACGAATCAGCCTCCGAACTCTGCTCGGCCTCTCAGAATGTAGTAGGCACCATCTCATCAATACTCTCCACCGGAAGTGCATACGCAACTGTGTCGGCATACCGTGCTGGCATCTGTATGTTCCTCCTCTGTCTCCGAACCGCAATCGAATCCTAAACCTGAGCCGTAGGTCCCTGATCCTGCACATCGGTACCCGTATCCTCCGTGTCACTGTCGTGCTCGCCTGGCGTCACCTCAGTCGGCACTCTAATGGATACTGTACCATCTGGACAATGTAGAGCTGCATCGATCTCCACCACCTGCGATATCTCCTCCGTCGGGTCGCTCTCCACCTGATGAGAGCTGGGAAGCTTCAAGATAGAAGCCTCATCGAATGTGACATCCCTACTCAGCACAATCTTCTTATCCACTGGATCCCAAAGCTTGTATCCCTTGACACCACGCTTGAATCCTACAAATATGGCCTTCCTAGCTCGAGGTTCCAATTTATCAGTTCTAACATGATAATATGCAGGGCACCCGAATACCTTGAGCTGGTCATAGTCATGTGCTGGCTTTCCCGACCACATCTCCATAGGGGTCTTCCCCTCAATCGCAGATGAAGGCAGCCTATTAATGAGGTGGCTCGCATATGTAAGTGCCTCAGCCCAAAAGATCTTCTCCAAACCACTCTGCGACAATAAGCATCGGATCTTCTCCAGTAAAGACCGATTCAACCTCTCTGCCACCCCATTTTGCTGCGGTGTATAACTAACCGTGAAGTGTCTCTCTATGCCCTCGTCTCGACATAGCTGCTGAAAGGGGTCAGAAGTATACTCACCACCGTTGTCGGATCGCAACGTCTTGATCTTTCTCCCAGTCTGCAGTTCCAATCTCTTTTTCCACTCCACAAACAAATCTAGGACTTTACTCTTCTTCGTCATGGTGTACACCCAACAATGCCTAGAATAGACCAAGTGATGCAGTCTTGGTGGGACCCCAAACGTCTGTGTGCACGTAATCCAGGATGCCCCTCGTCTGATGAATGGCAGTCCCGAACTTCACCTTCGTCTTCTTGCCAAGAACACAGTGCTCACAGAACTCAATCTTCCCACTCTTGGCTCCCTTCAATAGCCCCTGCTTGCACAATGCCTGCAGTGACTTTTCACCTGTGTGCCCCAACCTATAGTGCCAAAGTCTGCTCATGTCCGCTTCTGAAATAGCCGAAGCAACCTGGCCAATCTCGGTGCTTCCCTTCAGATAATACAAATTCCGATTGCGGACTCCCCTCATCACCACCAATGATCCCTTAGTAACCTTCGCTACAGCGTTTTCGAAAGTCACCTTGAATCCCTTCGCCTCCAAAGCTCCAACTGAGATAAGATTTTTCTTCAGTTGAGGAACAAATCTCACCTCCTTCAACTCACGGACTACTCCATCGTGCATCCTAATCCGTACGGTACCTATCCCACAAACGCCACAGGATTGATCATTTCCCATGACAACAACGCCCCCGTCGACTTTCTCAAAAGATGCAAACCAGTCTCGCCTAGGGGTCACATGAAAAGTAGCGTCGGAATCAAGCATCCAATCTGATGCATCCACATGGTTCACCTCCGGAGTAATCAGTAGAGAAAAGCACGAATCATCGGAATCATCGCCTTTTGCAATATTCACCTCATTGGCCTTCGGGCCCTTTTTCTTGCCATTCTCTTTCTCCTTGAGCTTCGGACAGTCTCTCTTCCAATGTCCCTGCTCCTTGCAGAATGCACATTGGTTCTTTGCTAATTGGTGGTGGCTTCTTGACTTTGACCTTCCTCTATTACCACCTTTCGGATATGGGCTTCTACCTCTCGTCGACAAGGCCTCGCCTGAAGTGCTAGCACGGGAAGTCTCCTTGTCCTTCCTCCTCAAATCGTAATTGGTCAATGCGTTAGTCACTTCACTATAGCTGATAGAAGATCTCCCGTTCAACAAAGTGAGCACGAAGGTATCATACTCCTCATCCGGTAAGGAGCCCAACAAAATAATCACCTTGTACTCATCCGATATCTTCTCATCAACATTCGCCAAGTCCGACAACAACTTCGTATAGTTGTTCACATGAGCCGCAAGCGAGGTGCCTCTGGACATCTGGAATCTGAATAACCTACGCAGCAAGTGCAATCGGTTCTCAACACTCTTCGTAAGGTACTTTTGTTGAGAATTTCTCACATCTTCATTGCAGACGTCACCCCAATCACATCATATTTCAGTTCCTGTTCCAAACAGGACCTGATCACCCCACAAGCGTTCCTATTCATCTTCTCTCATATCTCCTCTTCATATTTAGGTGGTCTCTCGTGGACCATGATGGTCTCTTCCAAATTCTGAGCATTGAGCGTATCCTGTACGTCGCTCATCCACAAACCAAAGTTGATTTTGCCGTCATATTTCAATACACTAATCTTAGTGTTCTGAAAACCCACTTGAACTGTACTCGCCATTGATTTGCTGCTTTCACCTTCTTCTCCCATTGCAAACTAACTCCAAAATTATAGAGAAAGAACAAATTTGATAGAAATTAGGAACCACCCAACTGAATCCTAGATCGGATTCCAAATAGATCTCCTATCCACACGAGGAAAGCGAAATCTCCAACGGCAACTCCTAATGCTATCTCCACCGAAGCCTAGAACTCTAAGAACCAAGCTTCACACAAAATCTTCCTCCACCAAAAAACCCTAGATCTAAAATTTGGGCTCTGATACCACTTGTTGCGCGCAGCGGAAATTTCGGCAGCACTTCGGCAACACAACAAGAGAGTCAGGTCATAATAAGAATTCTTGTTTCTCAAAGGGAATAAGAATCTGAAGCCTAATATCTCATCAAAGTGAGATATTAGCTCTTCCTCTCGTCAGCTCTAGGACTGCGCGTCGAGAGAACCTAAAATCTATTACAAATCACACAAATAGCAGTACAACCAATTTTACGTGGTTCAGCAAATTGCCTACGTCCATGGGACAAGGAGAGGGGAGATCCACTAATAGAGGGAGAGAATACAACTATGGTTTATAATCACTCACAAACTAAACCCTCAAACAAACTCTCAAATCCCTCACAATAACTCTCTACAAAAGGATGCACAAACCCTAACAAAAGCTGCTGCTTTATCTTTTGCACCCGCCATTGTTTGTGTCACCACGCATGACCAGGTTTAACTTAGGAAAATGTCATTTGCACAACAGGGGGTGGGACCCACAGACAGATGTCCCCCCCCCCCCCCTATTTGTGGCACGTGAGATGGGCTGCGCGCCCATCTTGTGTGCCAAATAGCAAGGTTCTTACTTTAGTAAAGAACCTTAGTCCTTTATGCAAAAAGACCTCGTTTGTTGCAGACTTCTCTACATTGTACATGGAGAGTAAGATTTTTTTTATAGCCAACTGCATTCCAAGGAGAAGGTTTAAATTGTCATGGTGATTATGGCCTATTGACTTTGTAATTTGAAAAACCCTAGTCAGTTACTTAGCTTTCTCTAGGATGTTATTTATAGTGTTTAAGGAAACAAAGAAGTTTGTCCCTAACAGATGTGGGACTAAACAATAGTAAATAACTACTCTCAACACTCCCCCTCAAGCTAACTATACATATTGTACATGCCTAGCTTGTTACCAATAAAATTCACTCATGTTCTCCCAAGAGTTTAGTGAGAATATCTACAAGTTGATGATCTGATGGTATGTGCTTGGCTCTAATGATTCTCTTCTCCATCTTCTTATGAATCAAGTGGCAATCAATCTCTATGTGTTTTGTCCTCTCATGAAACACTGGGTTCTCAGCTATGTAAATAGAGACATTGTTATCTCCATACAAGCTCATGGGACACTCCAGAGGATAATCAATCTCTGTTAGTATATCTCTAACCCAGATCAGCTCGCAAGTCAAATTTGCCAAGACTCGATACTCAAATTCACCTGTAGATCGAGAGACTATATACTTTGTTTCTTACTCTTAAATGATATTAGATTTCCTCCAAGAAGCACACAATACCCAGTAGATTATGGCTTATTGGTGCCGAAGTGCTTAAGTTTAAGTCGGAACAGAAGACTGTATCCACCAACATGATATTGGTCCAGTTCGAGGATCTCGCACCTGTTGCAGCTCCTAATGGTGTCGTCCCTATCCCTAAGGGAAAACTACACCTGAAATACACTGACCCGCATGGTCAGAAAGACAAAGGATTGATACCCTTTGCTACTCCGAAAGGAGAAGCAATGTGGATCCATCCCGACTTGCTTAGTGACCAGCAGTGGACAAGTGTGTCAGGAAAGAAGAAGAGAAACAAGGCTAAGTCTTCTAATATGATTAACCCTTCTCTGAATGAAGATGACACTCATGTCGTCCTTCTTACCGACTCAGAGGAAGAGAAGAATGCTCTTGCAGCCGAGCAAGAAGCTAACCCTGGCAACAGGTCAGAAAAGACGTAGTTGAAAAAGTATGATCAGGCTACCTAAGAAGTAGATAAGCCGGCTAAAGAAACTGGGGGTGCTCTTCCCAAGAAGTCAGTCGGTAAAGGGAATCTGAAGGAGATCCTCTATAACAAGAATATCCTCCAACAAGAAGCTGAGGGGTCGAACTCTCCATTCTGTTTCAACGTCCTAGCACAATTAGCCAGTATCCCCGTCAGGATTACCCTTTATGAGCACTTGAGGTTGTCCAAATCCACAAGAAGAGCTGTGATTGAAGCTTTAATAGATATAAAGAGCTTTATCACACAAGTTCATGTAGTCCCAGAAGCTACAGAAGGATCTTCTTGTGCAAAATGCTTACAAGCTACACAAAGTCTGCCTTGCATATCATTTACACATGAAGATATGCAAATTAAGCATAAGTATGAAAGACCTCTGTATTATACAAGGTATATCAGGTCTTCTGAGATCAGCTGTATCCAAGTAGACCCAGGCTCTACGCTCAGCGTTATGCCATACAGGGTTTTGCAATTCTTAGGGATTCCCCTGCATCGGCTGAACTAAACTCAAACTACTATCTTCGGTTTCAATGCTAACGACACGCGACCCTTGGGCAAGATCAAACTCAAGTGCCAGAATGGAGATCTTAAGTCAGAAGTGACCTGCTATATTATAGATGCGGACACGTCCTATAATCTATTATTGGGATGACTTGGATTCATGTGAATCGCATTGTCCCGTCTACCCTTCATCAAGTAATAAAATATGTCAATGATAAGGGAGAGGTCAGAACTTTGGTAGCCGAGAGACAAGCATTCAGGGGTGTGAAAAACTACCACACTAACTCAGTTTTCTATCTGGACTCCTAAGAACTGGAACAGCCGAAGGAAGATCCTGACAGTGGTAACGAAGCAGACACCGAGACCGAATTTGAGGAAGAGTGTTTATGGGAGTTAGATCTGAATGTAATGAGTCAGAATGAGCTCAATAATAACAATGTATCCAAAGAGGGTGAGTGGTACATTAATAAAAATTTTAATTTGGCTTACTTGTCTAATGTATCCTCTGAATGTGAGAAGACAAGGATTGATACAGATGCATGTACAGATTCATGACATACATTGTATGCCGAGACATCACTTAATATGCCACTCAAATCTTCCTTCACTACATTCGAGGTGATAGAAGATGTACAGCGAGTCTTATTCATGGTCTCGGCTAAGAAGAAAGGTCAAAAGCCGATCTATTTCGGGAAAGTCCACTCTAAGTTATCAAATTTAGAAAAGTTCAGAGGATGATCCCGAAACCCCATAATTCCATCATTATGGGTCCAAGTCCCTCTATATGATGAGGAAAATGGGTTATGACTTTAATAACCAAGAAGGTTTAAATTTTGGGAAAGGAAGACGAGCACCAATTCGATCTTTCATTCCAGAAGGAAAACCTCCTGATTATTATCATAAAACTAGAAGAGGGTTACGCTATATTTCAACTCCTCCCTCCTCAGAAAATGAACATGGTGAATGTCTATGTCAAGACCATTCATCGGGAACATCATCATGAGACTCCGATGTTAGCATTGGTGCAGTCTTTAAAGGCATGTCTATAAACATGACCTCAACTAGTCATCCAGATAATAATGAAGAGGATGATGAAGAGTTGATTGAATCAGCCAACGATCATTAGATCAAACGTCTTAACATCTTATAGGACATGTGTTTCGAACAACGTGAGCCACCCACTAAAGATAAGATGATCCAGATAAATATAGGAGACGAAACCAATCCCAAGCCAATTTTCATAAGCGGAAGCTTATCGCCATCCGAGAAAGAGGACCTTATATTTCTTATCCGAGAATATATAGATGTCTTCGCTTGGAATTATGAAGACATGCCCGGCCTTGATCCAAAGGTGGCCTTGATCCAACGGTAGCCATGCATCGTCTCAATATCGATCCGGATGCGAAACCCGTTAAATAACAACAGCATCGGTTCCGTCCGGAAATTATGTAAACAATTGAACCAGAAGTTAAGAAGCTTATCGATTTAGGATTCATCAGGGAGGAACAA
This sequence comes from Asparagus officinalis, assembly GCF_001876935.1. NCBI lineage: Eukaryota > Viridiplantae > Streptophyta > Magnoliopsida > Asparagales > Asparagaceae > Asparagus > Asparagus officinalis. The sequence goes on from NC_033800.1 coordinate 127,583,570, forward strand.
CACCCTGACTGGGTGGCTAACATTGTTCCTGTACTCAAAAAAATGTGTATATCAGGATTTACATTGATTTTCGTGACATAACTGCTGCATGTCCGAAAGATGAGTTTCCTCTCCCAATCACAGATGTCATGATTGGCAATACTTATAGATATGAGAGGATATTTTTATGGACGGATTCTTAGGGTGTAACCATATCAAAAAATACCCTGAAGATGAAAAACACATAACTTTCAGAACACCACTGGGGGTGTACTGTTATACAGTAATGCCCTTTAGATTGAAAAATACTGGTACAACCTACCAGCGGGCTATGAATACAATCTTCCATGAGCAACTACCTAAATATATTAGGTGTTATGTGGATGATATCACGGTGAAAAGCCAAAACAAAGGCGATCATCTTTCAGATCTGAAAATAATGTTCGACATCATGGGAGCACATGAACTAAAGATGAATACAACCAAATCTTTTCTGGGGATAGCCAGCGGTAAATTCCTTGGATTTATAGTCACGTCTAATAGGATTTCTCTTGACCCCAAAAATGTTCGTGCCATCTAAGAAATGCAACCTCCAAAGAATATTAAAGAACTTAGAGGCTTGCAAGGCAGATTGGCTTATATCTGAATATTCATATCAAATCTCTCTGGATGCTGCCAGTCCTTCACCAAATTGATGAATAAAGGAGTCTCATTTGTGTGGGATGAAGACTGCCAAAAGGCGTTTAAGGAAATTAAGCGATACCTCACCTAGCTGCTCGTTCTAGTGGCCTCGGTATTAGGAAAACCATCCATGTTATATGTGAGATTCATGGACCATTCTCTTGGAGCTTTGTTGGCCTAGAACAACGATCAGGGATATGAATAGGCAATCTACTACCTCAGCAGAACTATGATTGGAGCTGAGCATCGGTACAATCCGTTAGAAAAAGAATACTTGGCCTTAGTGTTCGTCGTACAAAAAATGGGACACTACCTGGTTGGACAATCGATCCACATCATCTCCAAAGTAAATCCATTGAGGATGCTCATGACGAAGCCTTCTTCATTGAACTATCACCTTGCAAAGTGGACGATACTGCTATCGCAATACACATTGTAATTTATGCCTCAGAAGGCTATTAAAGGCCAAGCTCTAGTAGATTTCTTAGCTGACCATCCAGTATCTAATTCTTCCAAATTATACGAAGATTTACCAGATGAGATTGCAGAAGCTTGCGTAACTCAAGGGGTTATGCAAGTATGGAAATTATTCTTCGACGGTGCGTCAAGAGCAAGACCCGATGTAGGAATCAAAGCTGGTGTAGGGGTAGTACTCGTATCCCCAAATAATCATGTGATCCCAAGATGATTTTCCTTAACCGAGCTATGCACCAACAATACAGTAGACTATAACGCTTTGTTGTTAGGGATGTAGTTGGTCGAGAAACTCAACATCCAATATCTTGAGGCTTATGGTGATTCTCAACTTATCGTAAATCAAGTCTGAGGAGAATACAAAGTGCGTAATGAGGATTTAGTCCCATACCACTTCACAACACCTATGCGGACGCTTTAGCCTCATTGGCAAGCAGAAACAACGATATTCGTTACGGGACGTGACTTGTATCACCCAAGTTCCCTTTAGAAGATTATTCAGAAGATGCAACAGTGGAGATTATCTGTGAAACTTCTATTGATCTCGAACCAAGGGACTGGAGATTCCCATTCATCAATTATGTCTTGTACGGCATATTACCCGATGATCACAAAGAAGCGGCCACCGTCAAACAGAAGGCCCTTCGATTCTACTACAAAGCGGTTTCTCAAACTTTATATCAAAAATTGCATGATGGGGTTCTGCTTCGCTACCTTTCTAGGAAAAAAGCATGAGAAGTTCTTAAAGAAGCTCATGACGGAATGTGTGGAGCTTATCTACTCGGAGCTAAATAAGGGGATCAACTTCTCAAAATGAGCATAAGCTATTCTTTTAAAGAAAGTCAAGACTTCGAACATGATTAAGTTTATCAAACATCACATCATCTACCGCTTTGGCGTACTTATCCAGATAGTCCATAACAATGGGACACAATTCGTCATCCACGACTTTCAGAGATTCTGTAATAAATTAAAAATTCAAAGTGTCGCATTGACGATATATTATCTACCAGCTAATGGCCTTACAGAAGCGTTTAATAAAACTATTATGAAGCTTCTCAAAAAGTTTGTTTTTAAAAGTTGACGTGACCGAGATGAAAAACTTGGCGAATATCTATGGGCCTACCGCACAATGGTGAGAACCTCGACAAAAGCTACTCCCTTTTCTTTGGTATACGGGCGTGAAGCCGTATTATCATTAGAAATTCAGATCCCATCTCTAAGAGTTGCTCTTGCAACTAGGATGACTGATGATGAACAACATCAACTACGTCTTCAAGAACTGGAAGCGTTGGATGATAAGCGGCTTCAAGCCCAACAACATATCGAGTTATACCAAGCTCGAATCTCAAAAGTCTATAACAAGAAGGTCAAAGAAAGGATCTTCAAGAAAGGCGATCTTGTCTCAGCTGTCAGACGACCCATGGTCATGACGCATAAGACGAAAGAGAAATTCAATCCCAAATGGGAAGGGCCCTTCGTAGTAGAGTCAGTCTACTCGAATGGAGCTTATCGTCTCATTAATCAAAAAAGTGTTAGGCTCATGATACCAATTAACGGGAAATTTCTTAAGAAATATTACCCATAAATTATGAGACCTCCTTTCTCCTCTTCTGCTAAGTCTAAAATGAGAAATTGAACTTGCTCTAGACTGGGGGTTGGTTACTTGAAATTCATTGAATTAAGAGTAACAAATCTTTTGAGTTGTCATGTTCAGCAAAACAACTCTTCCAACTACAAAAATTCACAAAATATCACTTCTGATGATTAACACCCCCGCAGAGTTCGAATTCAGCTTGTCTCATTCTTAATATAGCAAGCCTTCCGAGCTAAATCAACTTATCAATCCTCCCTAGCGAGATAATAAATCTACAAAATTGCTCAAATCGTAACACAATCCTATTAGGTTAACAGTACACCTCTGACAATCAACTTGACTCTCTTCAATAGGGCGATAAGCCCTCAAACTATCATCAAGTTAACATTACACTTCTGATGATAAAATCAACTTATTAGCTCCCTTCAATAGATCAATAAATCTTAAAACCTGATATGTTAACATTATATCTCTATCAGTTTGATTCAACCAATATGTTAACATTACATCTCTATCAGTTTGATTCAACTAATATGTTAACATTACACCTCTGTCGGTCACACCTTTTTGGCACGTTAACATTACATCTCTATCAGTTTTAGTCAACCAATATGTTAACATTACACCTCTGTTAGTCACTCCTTTTTAGCACGATAACATTACACCTCTGTCAAAACTCTCCAGTACTATCGGTTAACTTCCTATCTCCAAATAGTACTAATCTTTTAAACATGATATATTAACATTACACCTCTATCAGTTTGATTCAACCAATATGTTAACATTATACCTCTGTTGGTTACTCCTTTTCAGCATGTTAACATTACACCTCTGTCAAAACTTTCCATTACTATTGGGTAACTTCCTACCTCCGAACAGTACTAATCATTCAAACCTGATAGGTTAACATTATACCTCTATCAGTTTGATTCAACCAATATGTTAATATTACACCCCTATTGGTCACTCCTTTTTGGCACGTTAACATTACGCCTCTGTCAAAACTTTCCAATATTGTCGGTTAACTTCCTACCTCCGAACACTACTAATCATTCAAACCTGATATGTTAACATTACACCTCTATCAGTTTGATTCAACCAATATGTTAACATTACACCTCTGTTGGTCATTTCTTTTTGGCACGTTAACATTACACCTCTGTCAAAACTTTCCAATATTGTCAGTTAACTTCCTACTTATGAACAGTACTAATCATTCAAACCTGATATGTTAACATTACAACTCTATTAGTTTGATTCAACCAATATGTTAACATTACACCTCTATTGGTCACTCCTTTTTGGCACGTTAATATTACACCTCTGTCAAAACTCTCTAGTACTGTCGGTTATTTTCCTACCTCCTAACAATACTAATCTTTCAAACATGATATGTTAACATTACAACTCTATCAGTTTGATTCAACCAATATGTTAACATTACACCTTTGTTGGTCACTCCTTTTTGGCACATTAACATTACACCTCTATCAAATTCCTTCAACCTCATCACGTTAACATTACACCTCTGATGAAAAATTAACATTACACCTCTGATGAAAAATTAAGTTATCGATTCTCTTCAATAGAGCGATAAGTCCTCAAACATCTTATCATGTTAACATTACACATCTGATGATAAAATCAACTTATCAACCCTCCCCGATAGGATGATAGGTCCGCAAATTGCTGCTATGTTAACACTGCAGCTCTAACAATCCAAACCCCCATGAACTTGTTAATTCTTTTTTCAATAGAATAACAAATATTCATTAAAAATACGAAATTTTTCTAGAATTATCCTAGCGATAATAAAGAAGATTTCTAAATCTTACTCTAAGTGAGAATTCATGCCAAGTTAACATTACACCTCTGGCATTTTCAATCATTTTCTTCATCTTGAGTTAAAATAAAACACAGAAAGAGACATAGAAAAGCAAAATGATATTACTTTTATTCAAGACTATTATGTTGTTACAAAGTAATGATGCATAATATGAAAGTGATACAAAGTGACATAAAGTTAAGCTTCCGGGCCCATCAGCTTGATAGATGTGAGCCGGGACTTGATGTCTGAAACTTTCTTCTTGTGCGCGGCTTGTACCGCTGCCGTAGCTCTCCTTCTGAGCTCATTTTCACAAGGCACCATAGCAGTAGCCTCCTTCTTGATTTCATCAAGGACTTACACCTCCTTACAGTGTTGTGGAAACACTTCTGTAGTTCAGAGGGAAAGTCCCTTCACAATAGATTCTTCTCGGGCAAATTGCACTTCTCACTAAGATAATGCTTCTTGCATTTGAGCGATGGCCTTTCTCATCTGATTGATAAAGTCATGAGAAGTCTGCATGGCGGAAATAGAAGCAGCCAATTCTGATTGAGCTTGGTCGTGTTGTTCTTGCAGAGAAGCAATGTGTGCTTGTTTTTCAGCGATACTCTTCTAAACGACTTCTTGTTGATGATGTACTTTAGCTTGTATCACAATGAAAGCATGTTCAGTCTCTGCTCCAAGATCAACATGTCCCAGGTCATCCAGAGCCTTCAGATCCTCCTTAAGGTGAGAAATGGCCTTTGTACAGCACTCGATGCATTGGGTGTCACCCAAACACCTAATGTTGTTCAGGTAATTCATCAAGATGAGTCTAAAAGACTCAAAAGTGCCATGCCCAATGATGACGATGTTGATAGTCTCCTTCATCGCACTTTCCAGTTGCTCAATGAACCTCTTGAGCAAATCATGAATAATCATTAGGCTCAGAGAAGTAGCTGGAGAGGGCACTATGGCATCAGGAGTCACAGGACTTGGTGGTCTCACTAGAGCTAAGCCGGAAGAACCTGCATCCCGTACAGGCCTGAGAGATATCACAAGAGGAGGTACTTCACTGGCGGAGGAGTTGTTATCGCTCCGATCTTTTTAGCTATCGTTGTCGCTGTATATGAAACTCGTTAGAGTATAGAAGAAGAATTCATTAAATTTCAAAATGAACAACACTTACCTGTGGAAGAAATGATAGTAAGAACAGACTCTTTATCAGAAGTAATTACCGGTGGTTCATTAACACCAGCGTCGTCATCCGAGGAAGAAAAAGTCGTCCATAAGGTCTTCTCATCGTCCTGTGTCGTAGAAGATTGAGGCGATGATATAACAATAATTGATTTAGGAGCTAACCCCGTTGTCGGACTCGGCCAACCCAGCTACCTTAGGCTCGCTTGCAGGGGGCCTAATTTCATCAGCTTGAGCAGATCCAGGCACGACTTCCTCCCGTATTGCCTCTGTGGTTGGGAGAATGGAGCCTGAAGCCTGGCCCAGAGCTATTGTATCAAGAGGTTCCATCATTGGGATAGACTTTGTATCCCCAGCAGTAGATTCATCACCACCCTCTTCTTCTGGCGGATGATAAGATGAAGCTGTGCCTTCTAAAGTTAGGCAAGTAGAACGGAGTCCTCTTTGATAAGAAATGTCGGCAACTAATGACTCCTCCTCCTCCTCTTCTATGTGAAACACAGGGGCAGATTTGAAGGCGTCTTGCATTAATTTCGCCCCCTGTTGAGCTTTTGAAGTCGGGGGTCGAACCAACAATTTTCAGAGAATCCACCTGTCCAAACGACGTGCTTCACTCTCAGTAAGGGCTCACTTCCCCGCCACCCTTTCTTTCTAGGCTCCTTCTGCTTCAGCTCTTTCATCCTCAGACGCCGCTTGTTCACAAGATAAATACTCGTCAACCCCTTTTAGACGAGTCATCTTGGAGCCTCTCTTGGATTTGTACATCTTTCTGATCTTCTTCAGACAAGATGTATATATTTTGTACTCAGGGATCTGAGAAGCGGCATGATACCAATTACAAAAGCCGAAGACAGCATAGGAATTAGGCATCTTATGGGGCAACCTAAATACTGCTCTTGTACAACTAGCTATCAAATAATACTATGCTCAGGCTCCTTCATATAAATTGTCGATGAGTGCGAGCCGTGGGTTCGGATATCCAATGTATAGTAGGTCATATCTGAACTGCTGGCGAATCGATAAGGCTGATAGGGCTCATGTGACGTCCCAGAGTTCATACAAGGCTACAGTCCAAGATAAAATCCAGATTGTCAAACCTGCCAAGCACCATACACCATGCTACAACATGTTTCACCATCACAGTCATTATTCCCTAGTGGAAACAACAAATAGATGAAGGTACAAGACAAGAAAATAATAAAAGTAATACAAAATCAGATATGCACAGAAGAAGTATATCAATATATGAGCCCAACTGAAATAGAATGAAAATATCTCTAAGTCTGAAATAAATCTCAACACAATTAGTCAAATAAAATCTCACTAAGACACTCAGCCTCTACAAAATGAATACAACTCTAAAGTCTGAACAATGAACATAACTATAGAGTGGAGCTTCAGCTGCTAAGACTATACAACTGTGACTATACTAGAACTCCGTCATCCCGTGGCTCTCCGAAACTCTGATCTGTCTGAAAAAGATAATTTAAATAAAAAGAACAACAACAAGAGCATCAGAGCGCTATAGCAAGATCACCTCCATCCGCCCCATGGGGAAGGATTGCTAAATGAAGTAGAGGCTCTATCTATTAAGCATAGTCTACCTATATTATTTTTCCCGTATCTAATGTAGTTAATATTTATACACCTACAAGACGAGACGTAGTACGTCGAGTGAAATAATCCAAATATGGAAACCCTTATGTATATACCGTATATCTCAAATTATAGGCAGCTAAACATTAACACCGAATTGGAGATAAACAATCTAAATAAAATCAATAATTAAAAACCCACAACACGAGACTGGTACGTCGAGTGAAATAATCCAAACAAAAAAACCCTCATGTATATACCGTATGTCTCAAATTATGAATCCATAGACACTAATTCCAACTCTATAAATGAAAACAGTACTCAAGAAAATACTCCAAATCTCATTTGTATAGTGCTATTATCACATCTCGAATTACCATCGAGTAGTCGGCGCAATAATAAGAGAAAATCACCCAACTCATAATCACCATGGTCATATCATGTATGCCAGGCTCGAACAATACTATGCGAAAAACGGATTCCATCCTCCTTACTCAATCGCTCTACGACAATAAGTTTTATTCCCTATTCTGGGTACACAAAATAACGATACTTTTGTAAGGCTCGCATAATACTATGCGGATACCGGATACAACCTCCTTACTCAATCGTCCTTATGGCAAATAGATTTTATCTCTCTATTTCCGGAATGCTCATTCGTCCAACGGTAATAGGTTTTATCTTTCTATTTTCGGATATGCTTCCTGATGATCGTACAACGGTGAATAGGCATATCAGCCCAACCTAAAAAACATACACCGATCATCTTTGAGTATTTAATACAACCGAAGTCTCGTTACGGAAAAACAACCAAATACCTCTAGTGTGGTACAACCGAATCTCTCATTACGGGATAAACACCCACACTGAGCATCCATAACCATGAGCAATACTTTATCATATATTAATTCACTTTCAACAACTCAACTTGTATCAACTATCTTAATAATATGAGTCAAAACAACATAAACTAAGTGTACGTGCACATATCTCGGTGTACGTATAACTATGAACAATACTTGTCAAAATCCCCTTTTGGGTTTCTCATATGTGTGCTATGATACTATTCATACGTGCCCATGACTGCACGTGTAACATCGTGCGGCTCAAACTCCGCGAACGCAAACAAAACGGCGCAAACAACACTCAGAAACTAAACTGGATCACCCAGCAGTCGACCGCCGCTAAGGCCGTGGTTGACCGACCAACGTTCATGCGCAAACATGCACGAACAGGCTTGGTGGTTGACCGTCGCTAAGTGTGCGGTTGACCGGACAGGACCAAAACTGGTTCTCAAGCTTTGAACCTGCAGAACTTATAACTCATCAAAAACATGTATTTTGTCATTAATATGACAAGATTAAAACTTGATTTCTACATATTAGAAAAATATCCCATGATATCTTAAACTCTTGATTTAATCTAATCAAGCTTAACATCCCAAATAAGCAAATTTTTTCCACAAGAACCTTAGTTTCGACAAAATTAGCATAAATATACTTGCATGAAACTTGAAAAAGATGTAATAATTATTTATCCACATTTTTAGATCTTGTTTGCCCCAAACCTAGGGTTTTAAGCATTTCTAATCAACTTGTAAACTCGTTAAAACATAATTTTAGGGTTTAAACATCTTTAAAACATGATTAACAAGATAAAAACGAATTTAATAGCAACCCTAATGATCATGATCACGCTTCTATTATAAAAAACAAGAAAAACATGTAGATCTAACATTTGTTTACAGTCTAACATCAAAAATCTAGTCTTTTAACACTTCAGGTTAAGATTTAGACATGAAAACATAAATTAAACATCTAAACTAGTTATTTAACTATGGGAATGAGTTTGGATGCAAGTGATCTTACCTTTGCATGTGAACATGCCTCTGAAACGAACAGCAAAAGATCTCTTGATGCCAAACATCACAATTCCTCACCTTTCCTTCGACAAACACCCCGAGATCTCTCCCAAAACTCACAATTAGGGTTAGGGTTTGAGGAGGAATGTTACTGGTAATAATCTCACATGAAAGAGGGTTAAAAGAGCTTTAAAATGAATATATATACTTAGGATAACAACTGGGTTTGGTATAAATAAAATCCAACCTGAAACAAACCTGGAAAAATTAGGTTTGCCTAGTGGTCGACCGCCTCGACCACAGCAGTCGACTGCGCAGGATCCTAGGTTGTGCTCAGATTAGGGTTTAGTATATTAGCTATAATGTTCTCATCCGACCTCGGAATGATATGATCTAAGATTTGTTAGAAAGCTATTGAAAAGACCTATAACTTTGGTCTTTTACAAGTTTCTAGATTCTAATTACATCGGTACATAAAATATAGAAACTCTTAACTGGTCATTTTTTTCAGATTTCTCTTCGTACATGTTTTGTGCATTTGCACTCATATATTCACAAATATACATTGAATTGATCTCAAATTAATTCTTATCATACTTAAACATCAAAATATGTTATTTTTTACTATATAACATATTTATTATTATTTATCATAAAATATTCAAATTTACGGGGTTTTACAGCTAAATAATGCATTTCCCACCTTGCCTGAAGATAAGATATCCTGGTCAGATATTAATGAGCCAACGGAAGGCGTCGTCATTCAAATTTATGAATGCATTAGGTACTCGAACGTCCTGATAAGTCTCACCGTATTCACCGCCCTAAAAGTTGGGGAAGCAACGAAAAACATGGTAGCTTAGGTATATCGATAAGATTTGCTGGACCCTAACCATGTACCAGCCCTCCCACTTAGCCGTTTCAAGCCTCCGAATGAACGGAATGACAAACCCACCATATAGAGAGGTTTTCGTCATCAACGGAGGGCAATGGAGGACGAACCATGAAACTAAATAAGTGTACGACATTGGCACACGAGGGTTAGGAGTTTTCAGAGTCTTCTTCCCTTCGGAGCATATCTCTTTGACCAAGATGAATTCGGAAGCTAACTCCCATAGGCCGCTCTACAGGTAGCATACCATCGCGTAGAGGAGATTTATCGGTCTCCCATGAGCTAGGAGAACTGTAGGATAAACAACTTTAGCCACGATGGAATCGATTTGCTTTGTAGGTACAACACATAGTTTCAGCCATAACATCAAAAAGCTAGCAAATAGGGCCATATCAGAGATGCGAGTTTGATCTTGGTAGTGAAAGTTGTCAAACTCGGTGAAGTATGGAAAGATATCCTCCTGAGCCTCGTTCATGTAGTGAGTAGTAGCGGCATCAATACGAGTCGTGATGTCGTTAGGAGTACTCGCAGATGGACTGGTCACTACAGTGTCCTTTTGATACAAAATTTGAAACAAATATTCAGCCTAGGACACCTGTTTGATGTTGCCTCCATGTTGTCCTATCAGTTGAGCACAGATATGAAAGTGACACATCACTTCCCAGAAAGTCTCATAAATGGTCGGACTGGCTGTCCTCAGGATGGTCAATTCTTTAGTTCTTGGAATGAATTCTTCATAGGGTAATTCCTCGAATAGCAGCCTTGAGACCTCATACATCTCATGCAGAGCAAAGCCTACCTCCCTAACGGGTATGAAGAATATACAAGTCTCTTGATTGTACCGCTCCAGCATAGCAAAGAGATTGTAATGACTTTACATAATTTCATGCCGACTGGCCATTACGGAATCTCCAAGACCAGAATGGGCAAGCGGTTCTCTCAGCTCCTCTAAAACAAAAGTTACTAACCGAGCCCACCATCCCCCTTCTGCGGAGTATACTCATCCAAGGGATCTAAAGTCTTGAGCAGGGAACTCTCCCTTCACTGCCATGATTTTATGATGAAGACATTTGTTGCGTTGGCCGCTTCGCTGACCGAATACTCCCTTTGAATCAGACCGGGGCTCAGAGCTATCAACTGTCGGCCATATCCTAATGGACGGACACCCTGGTGTGTAAGCGCTCCGATAGATACGCCATCTTGCTCCTTGACAAGATCCAAATCTATATATCTTGGGATGGAAATGAAATTACCCTAGAGGGGGATGAATTGGATATTTGCTAATCTAATCTGATTTCAATGCCAAATAAAAATTAATTAACAATTATCCTAGTAATATAGATATACACAAGTGATATATGCAAGGATATACAACTAAACAATGGGCAAGATAAACATAAACACAATAATAAGAGAGGTAGTGCGTAAATATACAAACGTAAATAGAAGGCAAATGATCATGGAGTGCAGTCGACCCATGACCTACGTCTCCACTCCTCACCCTCGAGCAGAATCTCCACTATCTCAAAATAACTACACACTCGGTTTTCTAAGTTCACTGAAAATATTAACAACTCACACAATACAATCACACAATACACTTCTCTCTAAGTGTTGGCCTAACCCGTGTCACCTTCCTCAAGTGCTCAGAATTACGACCTCTCTCTAGGATTTATAACTGATTCCAATCCTCTTGGAATTGACCTCGTCTCTCACCAACCACTCCTCTAAGTGTCCTTGTGTATTACAATGTGTCCTCACAATGATAAGATCAAGTAAAGATTTTCTTCTCTACAATAGATGAGAAAGAATTGAAGCTCGCATTCAATAAATCACTCACAACCCAAAAATATAATATGTGAAATATTAATGCTCAAAGGGTGTGTGTGTAAATAATGAGTAACAAAAACTACTAAACTCAATTGAATCTAGCATAAATAAATGAGAATCAAAATGATAAGATGAGCTAGAAGAAAGGAGTTTAGAAAAACTTCTCTAATAATGAGCAAGAGATGTAGAGCTTGAGGTTGAATTCCTCAAAATGAAATTTCATTCCTTCTCTTCCGAAACTTTCTTCACATAAAAACACACTTAAATTCTCTTGAAAAACTCAGAGAAAATAACCAAAAAACACTTGTAAAACTCTTAGGAAAAACCAAGGCAAATGGGGTATTTATAACCCCAAAAACCCATCTCATCAAAAACTAGCCGTTGGTTGGAAACACTCCATTAGTCGACTGACGGAAGTGCGTCGGTCGACTGAGAAAGTGACCAGTGGATGAGTTTGGCAGTTTCTAAAATTTTTCATAGCTGGCTTTATAAAATTAATTAGAAATAGTAAATAAACTCCAAAAAATCGTGAAATTTTGAGAAACGTTTCTACATATGTTGATAAATATGTTAGAAAATGAATTTATGAAATATCACTTTCCATTTGTGATAAATCATTATTTTAAAACAGATATTCTAGATTTTGAAAACTGATGAAACACTTGATTTTTTGTAAAATCAATTTAACATAGTAAATCAACTCCAAAAATAATAAAAAATTGGAAAATGTTTATAAACATGTAATAAAACATGTTATAAAATTAATTTCTGAAATTGTGTTTTCCATTTGTGAATACTCATTTAATTTGTAAATTGTTCAATAATATGAAATCGTCAAACACTTATGAAATTCTTCCGAACAAGTTTTGAAACACTTTTCAATAGATTAAAAGACTTGAGGAAAGATATAAAATAGTATAAACAAGTCTTTAATCCATAAACATATTATTTTCTAGATAAATATGATAAATATGAAATGAATATATATTTATATAAGTATATCTATTAGTTTCATATTTATTTGGTTAAACACATTATTTTCCAAAGCAAAAATGCTAAATATGAAACTAGTATATATGTATATAAATATAACTATTTTTTTATATTTATTTAAACTTGAAAGCTATAAAACGAAAATGTGTATGTGTGTAATATTTGAGCTTTTAAGTATAACACACACGGTATAAGACCTAAACTAGAAATAATATACCCAAGCTTAGAAATCTTCATTTAAGCTCGATCTTGATAAACATGGATGAAGTGCAATATTGAGTCTTATCTTGAGTGCATAAATGCTTCATTCCAAGTTTCCTCCAACCTCCAAGATGTCGTCGTTAAGCTCAATTCTATCCAACCTCCAACAGAGGATGTTTGTGTAGATTACCTAACAAAACAAATGCAAACACTCAACACACGATGTTAGGAATTGTTTGTTAATCATCAAAACTAGATTAGGTAGTAGGCTCATAAACATGAGACCTAACAGGAAGCGCTTTGAAAATATGATAGGGGATACATCCGATCCATGCTGGGTAGGAAGAGATAGTGGTCGCCAACCTTTCGGAGCATTTTGTAGTTCCCTTCATACATAATCTCGGTGTTGATTTCGACAGGTCCAAATAGGAACGACGACTTCTTCAAAGTCTTACGGTCTATCGTCTCGAGTTTGGTATCGATGACGATAGTCCTAAGAGTCAGTGGATCTGCTCGACTGATGATTTCCTTTCGCTCCTTATTTTAGCCTTGGAAGACTGAATGTTCTCAGCGAATGCTGAAAGTCACATTGGCATCTGCACCTCCATCA
>NC_033800.1:127597294-127673466 GCF_001876935.1 Asparagus officinalis
ACTTCAAACAAAGAAGATAACAATTATTATCTGGAAAGCAGATGAGCTAAAAACAAGTCTCAAAGACTTAGTCAAAAAATGCATAAGGGGTCACACCCGCGTTGAAAATCAAAATGCGAGGGTCAGCCCTGCGTTTCAATCTCAAAATGCAGAGGTCACCCCTGCATTTGAAAATCAAAACATGAGGGTTAGCCCCCCGTTTCAATCTCAAAACATAAAGGTCACCCCCACATTTCAAAATCAAAACACGAAGGTCCACCCCCGCATTTCAATCTCAAAATGCAAGCTTTGCTCATCGTTTCAAATGAAAAATTCATGTTGGTGAAGAAAAAACTTGTTGAAACAAGTTTAATAGTCCCAAAACTTACAGCTAATTAGAGGGGTTTGGGGTGGCGGGACGACCGCCTAGGCAGTAGCACCGGCTTTGGCCGCCGACGCGCTTGAAGCCACCGCGGCGGCTTTCTTGGACGAAGAGGTACATTTGGGTGCCATTGGTTCTCATCGACGGTGGTGAATAGGGTTCACCGGAGATTGTTGAATGAGAGTTCTCATTTAGAAATTGAGAAGAAAGAGAATAACAGTCGAATTGACTCTTGATTTGACCCTAGTGGTCTATTTATAGGACATCTAGGCTGTTAAATTAACACGAGATTCTAGGCAAGGATCACGCCCAAAACGAGAGCCTCGCATTCAAGTTAAGTCGGTTCGACTTCAAACGCAAGGTTCACCCTTGTGTTTCAAGGACAAAACACGAAAGTTACCCCCGCGTCTTATAAAACGAAACGCGGAGGTCACCCCGGCATTTCAAATACAAACGTGAGGGTCCACCCCCGTGTTTCCAATTGCATACGTGGAACTCACCCCCGTGTTTTAGGAGCTAAAGCATGGCGATCACCCTCACACGGGTCATGCGTGGCAAATCCCTCCAACCAAGTTCCTAATACCTTCGAAGCGGATGTAAGGAATAACTCCTCTATGATAAGGAATCAACAGCTCCAAGATCAAAATCGAGATCTAAAGTATTTCAAAAATCTATTCCAATCAACCACGAATTTTCAAAAACTTTAAAGAGGACTCTGTAGGCTGTCTAAAAATTACTATAGATAGTTGATCCTCATAAAGTACTAATGATGAGAGTTACAATATGACGACTCTCACACCAACAATCTGATGATGGAAGTTACAATCTGACAACTTTCACATTAACTGATGAGAGTTACAAATTGATGACTCTCACATTTCAAAGAGCTAAATGTAAGGATTACAAGATGACGATCTTTGTAGGACTCGAAAAAGAAATTGCAGTTTGATGATCTCTTCAAGGTTAAACATGAGGGTCACCCTCGTGTTACAACCTCAAAATGCGAAGCTCTCCCCCACGTTACAATCTCAAAATGTAGAGCTCACCCTCACGTTTTAGAAGACAAACGTGGAGCTCACCTCTGCGTTTCATAAGTTAAATGTGAGGCTCACGCCCAAACGCAAACCTCGCATTAGATTGACTTGAACATTCTCAAAGCCAATTTTTACCACTTAGTGGGGACCATGGAACCCCCCTTAAAGCCTATAAATAGCTGAGATCTCAGCTGAAAGGGGAGGAGGAATTTTTAGGAGAGCTCTTTGGAGATCCTTAGCTTTTTGGGAGAGCTTTTGAAGCATTAGTGGAGCTTTTGGCTAGATTTTTGAACCAATCTCGGTTATTTCTATTGAGATCGATTCTTTGGCTGAAAAGGATTTGTTTTCCTTTCTTAAATCAACTCATTTTTAGAGTTTATAACTCGTTGAGAGTTTATAACTTGCTCGGCAAGTTCTTCATAACTCGTTTAGGCTCCAAAACTTGCCTTGTAAGTTCATCCAAACTCGTTTAGAATTATAAAACTTGCATTGTAAGTCCTCCTAAACTGGGTTAGAGTTCAAAACTTGTTCAGAAAATTCTCAAACTCATTTAGAGTTCAAAACTTGCTTTACAACTTCTTCGAAGATAAGAAGAATCGATAAAGTTCTACGAAGCAATGTACCCGGATCGTCAATGGGATACAAGATTCAAACTCCTATCGCTACCAAGAAGAACCCAGATTTAAACAAAGGGAATGATCCATCCTTCTCTCTTTTATAAATCGGGGAACCGACAAGAAAAGTTGTAATCTCTTTTTCTAAGTCAGTTAGAGAGAGATTACAAAGAGAGATTGTATTTATTCTTTTTCTAAGTCAGTTAGGGAGATGAATACAAATTTAATTCTCAGTTTTCTTTTATTTTTTCCTGACCAACAGTGAGCCAATGCCCTTGCATTCTGACATCCTAGCATTTAGAAATATATCAATGTATATTTTCTCTGATATAAAATAATCCCCTTCTTCGATCTAGCTGTTAGACCCTAGAGGGGGGGTGATTAGGGTCTTATGCTAATCTAATCTGATTATATGCCAATAAAAACTAATAACAAGTTATCCTAGCAAGTATGAAATATAACAACTATATAAGCTAGGATAAGCAATATGAACAATGAGATATATCCTATATGATGAATATATATATGCAAGGATATATAAACTAACACAAGATGATATATCCTACCAAAGAGATATACAATACGATATATGTATATGCAAGGATATAAAACTAACACAAGGGTAAATAAAATAAAACAAGATAGTGGATGATATAAATAATAAGATAATGGAGAAATGAGCAATGAGCACAAATAAGAATAAACGCCAAAGCACACCCAAACACAATCAAATGATCACAGAGTTCGGACCTTCCGTCCTACGTCTCCGCTCCCCACTCCCGGGGAGAAATCCACTATCACAACCGGGTTTTCTACGTTCATCCGAATAACGTTTACACCACATAATACGGTTTCTAGTTTACCGAAAACTCTACAACTAACACACTCTTGTAATTCCACTCTACACCCTCTCAAGTGTTGAACTAGACGTGTCTTCCTCAAGTGCTCGGTTACAACCTCTCTCTAGGTTCGTCAACCGACGCCACTCCTCTTGGGACGATCCCCGACTCTCGCCACACACTTCTCTCGGTGTACAAGTGTATTACAAAGTGATCTCACAATAAGCACAATATAAATCAAATGATTGTTCTCTAAATAAGGTGAGAACTCAATTAAGCACAACTCTTAGTCACAAACCCACAACCCCAAATTATACTATGAATGTAAATACAATAATCTCAAAGGTTGTGTGTGAACAAAGAGATATAAATCAAAACTAAACTCAAGGTAGTTCTAGCTTAATAACAATGATAATCAAATATATAAAAGAGCTAGAAATAGAGTTTTGAAAACTTCTCAATAGATCAAGAGGTGGAGGGAGAATAGTTGGAAGCTCAAACTTCAATAGATGATCTCCTAAAGCTCTTGTGAAATTGATTTCTCAAACTCAAACTCTCAAATGCTTAAAAGCTTCTTAAAACATACAAAAACTTAAACCCTTCTTTGAAACTTTCTTAAACTTGTTTAAAACATTCTTGGATGGATCTAAGTGTTGAGGGATGATGGGTATTTATAAGAACTCAAGACAACAACCCAAAGCCAAAGAAAAGCCCAAAAAAACAAGGCAAATCCCCAAAAAATCGGAATCAGGAAAAATAGAGCCGTTGGGCAACGGTAACTAACAGAGAGTTTGGCGGTCGATCGTGGCGGTCGACCGCGGGTACTGTAGCAGTGCGTATCAGTTTTGTAAAATCAATTAAAAATAGTAACACAGCTCCAAAAATTATGAAATATTGTGAAACGGTTCTAGACATATAGACTAATATGTTAGAGAAAGAATTTCTGAAAAATCATTTCCCAGTTGAGACAAATAAATGTTTGAATACAGATTTACAGTTTCTGAAAAACTGCAGACATACACGATTTTGTAAAATTAATTGGGCACAGTAAATCAACTCCAAAAATAGTAAAATTTTGAGGGAAGTTTCTAAACATGTAGATAAATATGTCAAAGAAAGAATTTCTTGAATACTACTTCCCATTTATGAAAACTCATCTGTTTTGTAAAACATGCACGAACATGTGCACGAATAAAAAACATGATTTTGTAAATTCCATTAAACATAACAAATCAATTCCAAACTTGATGAAACTTTAC
Organism: Asparagus officinalis; assembly: GCF_001876935.1. NCBI lineage: Eukaryota > Viridiplantae > Streptophyta > Magnoliopsida > Asparagales > Asparagaceae > Asparagus > Asparagus officinalis. Next base: position 127,601,402 of record NC_033800.1, read on the forward strand.
GAAATATTTATAAAAATGAAAACAAACATGTTGGAAAAAGAATTTCTTAAATTAAATTTCCATTTGTGAAAACTCATGTATTTTGTAAGTGTGTCCAAAACATGAAAATCCAAAACCATGCATGTATATATATAACTATATATATACATAGAAACCAAATACGTGTGTGTATATGATATTGAGCTTAAGGTACTTAACACACATAATATAAAACCTAAACTAGATTACCCAAGCCGATCTTGATCTTCAATAAGCTTGACTTGGTACACTATGCGGATGAAGCTTGAACTTGATCTTTAACTTTGAATAGCGTAGGCTTCTCTCCACAATTCCGCCAACCTCCATTTGATATCGTCGTTGAAGCACTATTCCATCCATCCTCTAACTAGTTTTTTTGCCTAGAATAAATACGAAAACACAGACACTAGACAAACAACATTAGTCATAAATTATTTGTTAAACATCATCAAAACAAGAAAGCCAACAATCTCCTCCTTTTTGATGATGACAAACAATTTACAAAAATGATATATGCATGAAAGAAAATTGAATATATAAATTATAATTCACATGCATATAAATAAGAAAATGTATACTCACAATATTTCTCCCCCTTTGACAACATCAAAAAGGGGAAAATACAAGAATAAAGAGAGCGAAAGCTCCCCCTATAAATAAGCATGGGTGAGTAAAAACAAGTATAGGGATTGCTCCCCCTATCAAAATGCCATATACAATATATGAAATGAAGATCATGGCAAACATATGTGAGCAAGCATAGATGAAAAATATACTAAACACAACTCACATGCATAAAGACAAAGAGAACATATATAAATATATCAAAGTGAACATAGTGTCTCATTTCTCAAGCATAAAAACCATGTATGAAAGAATTTATGAAAGCAAAAGAATGAGGAATCATGAGAACCATGAAAGAAGTTTTCAAAAGAAAACAAATCACTCAAATGAAATCATAAATCAAAATTTGAGTCCAAAAACAAAGTTTGATCAAAGAAGAAAATTTTCTTTGTATAACTTGATCAAACCACATAAAGAGTACATTATAAAGCATATTTAAAATTTGAATCATCTATTTGTGCTTATATAATGAATTCAAAAGAACAAATCAAAGAAAAATTTTCATAGTTCAAAAGTAACATACAAGAATTATGAACTATAGATTTTAAAAAAATCATTTTTAAGAGTATAAAACCAAACCATCATTGATTTTCAAAAATCAAGAGAGACAACCATAACTAGCTCTTGAGCTAGTAACAACCCATATAAATATTTAAGCATCCGGTAAACATGATTTGGGAATAAACACCCAATAAACCCGGAGGGTTATATAAATACAAACCTCTCATCAAAACAAAACCAATAATCATGAAAACAAAAGAATTTGACCAATAAAAGGAATTGTTTTTATAAAAGTTTAAAATACATTTTTCAAAACCAAGAAAAAGAAAAATAAAAACACTAAAATTCTTGGTTTAAATTCAAATTTGTTTTGGTACCCAAGTATTCTTGGTACCAAAAGGTTTAGGGACATGACCCCTATTATTCAAGCTCAAAGCCTTAGGGTTATGAACCCTCTTGGGCGCATGTGGTGCACGAAAGTGGTCAAAACAAAAATTATATAAATGACCTTTACGATTGCAATTTGTGCAATGAAAAGGTTGAAATAATTTGCGTTGACCAAATGGTTGTGCACGGGAAATATTAGAAATATTTGCAAACATGGATGGTCTTTTAAAATTATTTTGCAAATGTGAAACTCTCTTTACATCAAAACAAAATTTGGCCAAATGACCAAATCGACCACAAAAATCACATTTAAACACATGAACATGCTTATGATGAACATGATGAGTATGTGCATATGTATGTGATGAAGAAGCCTTATGAGATGCACAAGGAACATTAGTCTTGGAGGATTTATGTGCATCATATTAATATTGAATCAAAACAAGATATGCGGTTTTTCACACGATTCAACTCATTATTATGCATACAAGCATTGGAAATAGAAGTAGATGAAACATGATCATTTCTAAAAGAATTAAACTCTTTTCTAATAGTTCCTACTTCTATCATGGCATCATTATTAGTATGAGTTAAGCTAGCAATAGATGAAGACATGTTATTATTTTCCAAACTTAATAACTCATTGTTTTTTTTCAAAATAGCATTCTCTTTAACAACAATATCAAGTTTAGAATCTAGCGACTCATGATCGGATTTTAAATCTACATGCTTGCTTTTAAGATCAATAAAATTATTTTGCAATTTAGTATAGGCATGAGATAATCTTTCATATGCACAAGCGAGTTCATCAATAGATAAATCATTATCAGAATCGGAATCGCTTACTACACAAGAGTTATCCTCTTGTGGCCGTGTGTATGATGCTCCACATGAACTTGAAGAAGAATCCTCCAAAGCTTGTCGGATTGCCTCCAAGTCCCCTTGATGTGCTTCAATAAATTTTTAAAGTTTGTAAGCACTATCAAAATGAACAAATTTGTTAGAAAATGATGAGTCAAAAGCATTTAGTAAAAATTCTAACAAAAACCTGTTCATTGTAAATATTTTATTATCATGATCGCTCCACTTGGATTTCTCCAATGTGGGAACAATATAAGCGTAATCAATAACTTCCCATAAGTCAATATTTCTAGATTCAACAAATAGTTTAAATCTAGAAGCCCATTGAGCATAGGAAAAATTAATGAATTTAGGAGCAACATTTGATTCATAGCCTAAACGAAATACATTTATATTCATTATATATATGTGAATATATGCAAGTAAAATAAATGTAATCATAACTACATTAGCACAAATAAGATAACTTGGATCTTTAACTCAAGGCGATTAGTCCTTAAATCAAAGAGCACCAAGCTCTGATACCAATTGTTAGATCCTAGAGGGGGGTGATTAGGGTCTTATGCTAATCTAATCCGATTATATGCCAATAAAAACTAATAACAAGTTATCCTAGCAAGTATGAAATATAACAACTATATAAGCTAGGATAAGCAATATGAACAATGAGATATATCCTATATGATGAATATATATATGCAGCAATCACAAACAAGCAATATGATTACGGAGTTCGGTCCCCACGACCTACGTCTCCGCTCCTCACCTCGAGGAGATCTCCACTATCACAACCGGGTTTTCTACGTTCACCCGAACAACGTTTACACCTCACAATACAATCACTATGTAATCACACCTCACACACTAAGTGTTGGTCCTAGCCCGTGTCCTCCTCCTCAAGTGCTCGGTTACAACCTCTCCCTGGGCACGTCAACCGACGCCACTCCTCTTGGATTTGACCCCGTCTCTCACCACACACTTCTCTCGGTGTACAAGTGTATTACAAGTGAATCCTCACAATTAAGCACAATATAAATCAATTGATTGTTCTCTAAACAAGGTGAGAACTCAATTAAGCACAACTCTTAGTCACAAACCCACAACCCCAAATTATACTATGAATGTAAAATACAATAAGCTCAAAGGTTGTGTGTGAACAAAGAGATATAAATCAAAACTAAACTCAATATAGTTCTAGCTTAATAACAATGATAATCAAATATATAAAAGAGCTAGAAATAGAGTTTAGAAAACTTCTCAATAGATCAAGAGATGGAGGGAGAATAGTTGGAAGATCAAACTTCAATAGATGATCTCCTTAAACTCTTGTGAAATTGATTTCTCAAACTCAAACTCTCAAATTCTTAAAAGCTTCTTAAAACATACAAAAACTTAAACCTTTCTTTGAAACTTTTTTAAACTTGTTTAAAACATTCTTGGATGGATCTAAGTGTTGAGGGATGATGGGTATTTATAAGAACTCAAGACAACAACCCAAAGCTAAAGAAAAGCCCAAAAAAACAAGGCAAATCCCCAAAAAATCGGAATCAGGAAAAATAGAGCCGTTGGGCAACGGTAACTAACAGAGAGTTTGGCGGTCAACCGTGGCGGTCGACCGCGGATACTGTAGCAGTGCGTATTAGTATTATAAAATTAATGAAAAATAGTAAAACAGCTCCAGAAATTATAAAATTTTGTGGAAAGATTCTAGATATATAGAATAACATGTTAGAGAAAGAATTTCTGAAAAATCATTTCCCAGTTGAGAGAAATAAATATTTGAACACAGATTTACAGTTTCTGAAAAACTGCAGACATACACGATTTTGTAAAATCAATTGGGCACAGTAAATCAACTCCAAAAATAGTAAAATTTTGAGGGAAGTTTCTAAACATGTAGATAAACATGTCAAAGAAAGAATTTCTTGAATACTACTTTTCATTTATGAAAACGCATCTGTTTTGTAAAACATGCACGAACATGTGCACGAACAAAAAACATGATTTTGTAAATTCCATTAAACATAACAAATCAATTCCAAACTTGATGAAACTTTGCGAAATATTTATAAACATAAAAACAAACATGTTAGAAAAAGAATTTCTTAAATTGAATTTCCATTTGTGAAAACTCATGTATTTTGTAAGTGTGTCCAAAACATAAAAATCCAAAACCATGCATGTATATATATAACTATATATATACATAGAAACCAAATACGTGTGTGTATATGATATTGAGCTTAAGGTACTTAACACACATAATATAAAACCTAAACTAGATTACCCAAGCCGATCTTGATCTTCAATAAGCTTGACTTGGTACACTATGCGGATGAAGCTTGAACTTGATCTTTAACTTTGAATAGCGTAGGCTTCTCTCCACAATTCCGCCAACCTCCATTTGATATCGTCATTGAAGTGCTATTCCATCCATCCTCCAACTAGTTTTTTTGCCTAGAATAAATACGAAAACACAGACACTAGACAAACAACATTAGTCGTAAATTGTTTGTTAAACATCATCAAAACAAGAAGGCCAACACTAGCTACCTCGATACTCAAAAACTATTTTAAGAGATCCGAGGTCGTTAGTTTGAAATTATTGTTGTAGATACTTCTTCAAATGACAAATGCCCTGTGCATCGTCGCTAGTGATCACAATGTCATCAACATACAACCAAAAGGATTCGCTTTTCACCATAAAATCTCCAAAAAACTGAGTGGTCTTTCTGAGCTCGATAAAGACCAAAGGTCTGGACAACTGTGGCAAAATATCCAAACCAAGCCTTCGGAGATTGTTTCAAACCGTAGAGAGATTTCTGTAATCTGCAAACCTTGACACACTCCTCTTGAGCAACAAAACCTGGTGGTTGCTCCATATAGACATCCTTATCAAGAATGTCATTGGGGGATGTATTTTTAACGTCCAACTGATGTAGTGGCTAGTGATAGCGAGCAACAAACAAAATAAGAATGTGGATAGATGTCATTTTAGCTACATGAGAGAATGTATCGATATAATTAAGGCTATATATCTGTGAATACCCCTTCACAACTAATCAAGCTTTGAGGCGATCTAGAGAATCATCTGGATTTACTTAGATAGTGTAAACCCCTTTGAGGCCAACCGCTTTCTTTCCTAGTGGTAGGAAACAAGATCCTATGTCCTATTTTTTTCTAAGGCCGTCATTTCGTCTTACGTTGCCGCTGTCCAACCAGGGTTAGATAGAGCTTGTGACAAATTCTTGGGAATCGAGTAAGAATCCAAAGAAGATATGCATGAGTAATGTGATGGAGATAACAAAACGTAAGAGACATACTATGTAAGAGGATATTGAGAAATTTGAGAACAAGATCTCTTATCCTTTTGGAGAGCAATGGGAAGATCATCAGTAGCCTGAGCAGTTGGCTGTATGAGCATATTTTGACTTGCTAGTATATTAGGCTCTTGGGTGGATTGAGATGATGGCTCAGGTTACGAAGCAGTATGTCTTGCATAAATCTGAACTGGTTCCGCAAATGTGGATGGTAGTTCAGTCTGTATAGCAGACTTGGAAGGAACATTGATAGTGGTTTTCCAAACAATAATGTAGTCATAATCATCGGGAGGGTCTAAGAATTTATCAAAGACAACATGTCATGGTTTATTCTCAAAGAAGGCAACATCAGCTGAAATAATATATCGATTCAAGGATGGGCAATAACACCTATACCCTTTTTGATTTAGTACATTCCGACATATGGGGTCTTGTTCTATTCCATCCAAACTCGATTTCTAATATTTTGTTAGTTTTTGGATGATTTCTCGCATGACTTGGATTTACCTGCTGAAAGGTAGTTCTGAAATGTTTTTTGTTTTTAAAGTTTTCTGTGTTGAGATTAAAAATCAATTTCACAGTACCAATAAAACTTTAAGAACAAATAACGCTAAGGGATATTTTGAAAGCTCTGATATCATGTAATTTGGAGAATCCTACTAGTCAGTTTATTAGCTCTTTCTAGGATATTATTTATAATGTTTAAGGAAACAAATAAATTTGTCCCTAACCGATGTGGGACTAAACAATAGTAAACAACTACTCTCAACAGACTTCCAAGTTTCAACTGAGTGCATTTCAAGACCTTTAGCCTTAGCAGTTGAGCTTTTGTAATGACTGTACTGTTTTCTCGGGTTCATTAAGACATCTTTTGTGAGCATTTACAAGAAGTTGACATTTTAAGGGGGTTACAGATGCATGACAAGCGTTGTAAATGTACTTTCTGTCTCCAATCCATGTGAGTATGAGCTAGTGCTAGAGGGCCACCAGGCCTACCACTTTCTGCTGCCTGCCATAGTGAAGTTTTGTTCAGAATCATTAACTCTGGTCATTCACAGGTTGTAACTTTCTTTTCTACTTTATTTTGCTCTAAACTTTTTTGGAGTAATTTCTGCACGCCTAACATACAATAGTGTCACGATTTCAATTGGTGACAGGTGAATTATAGGAAATTCCACTTCTTCCATTTATAGACTGGGTCATTTACTCTTGTTCGCAGGTAAGATTGTGTTAGTTTGTTTTTCTTTGAATCCTCTCCACTGAGCTAGATGTCAAAAACATTTTTCCGATCGCAATTATCTGTCATTTAATGAATGATTGAAAATAGGCGCACTTCAGTTTTATAAGGACACAATGTTGGTATGTTAGAAATGAATCGTATCCTTCCTTTTTTTTCCCCACCCTTTCGGTAAGTGCTTTGAGGTACAGGTTACAGAATGCAGACTCTTGGACAGATCAAGTAGTCCGTCTCGCTTGAAAAAGTCCTTCCTTGACATTACATTGTAAGAAATATATGGCCTATGTGTCATATACTAAATTGAGTATAATGTTTAAATAATATTAATACTATTATGAGGATTATTGGTTAATTAATTTACAGAAAAGTACTTAATATATTAGTCTATATCAATTAATGACCAAGTAGTTAATTAACAAACACCCACGTTTTTTATCATGTTGATGGAACATGTGTGAGTGGGTAGTTTTGTTAACTACCAGAGAGTAGCTCCTCTCTCTCCCTATAAAGAAACCAAAAACATAGAGTTTCTCTACACCATCAATTAACAGAAAAAGAAAAGGGCTTGGTTTTAAAGAAGGATTAGAGAGAGAAAGCAATCTTCTCCAAGATCTCAATTCTCTAAGGGTTGATAGCATGGCTCAAAGAATGATCTCAAAGCATCTTATATTTGTGATTATCATGAAGTTCTACGATCCATGTCTTCTAATTAATTATAGAGGAATTATGATTATGTTTACATACATAGCTTATCTCATTTTACTATCTGCTTGTAATTTATTCAACGACCCATATCAGTATCCAAATCAGACAATCAAAGTTAAGGACTTCCTTTGACGATTGCTGGCATTTTTTTTAACTGATCGATTGAAGCTACTAGCAATCGGCAACTGGCTATTCCCTGATACGTATGCGGATGTATACAAGTGCAATGTAATGTAGGGTATGTAACCCACCAGCCAAATCCATGTAGTCATTATTGTCGATTGAGGGGAAATAAATGTTGCATGTTCACATGAAGAACCTGCGCCATAGATTTTGAATGGCCATCGATGGTGAATTTATGGAGCTACGCTGGACTGGTTACTCACATTTCATACGGAAGGTGGTCAGGTGAGTAAATGTGGGATTAATTGGAGAGGTTGGTCTTTCTTCCTCTATTTGTGTCATTTTCTTGTAAAGGTGGCATCCTGTGGATGATCCCCGTGAATTTTGATGAGGGGATAATCATGAAAGAGAGAAAATATTCGTAAGCTTATATTCATCGTATTAATTAATTGTACACCACAATGGCGCTAACCTGTAAATTAATAAAGTTATAGATTTGTGTATTGATTCAACAATTGACATTTATTTGATGCATTATTAATATAATGAATCAGGATTGATTGATTTTTTTTTTAATTCATTATGGCTTTTGATGGGAGTGCCAAGCTTTTTCAATGATTTTTCACCGGGTGTTATCAACAACCCTCTAAACTGTTTTAGGATTGCTTACATTTAGGTGGTGTATGTGAACGTGGGCGTGGGGGCCACAAGTGTGAACGCGGAGAGAAAAACGCGTGAATAGTTAGGACGTAGGGTCCACCTAAGACAGCGGATGTTTTTTCGTTCCTTGGACATTGTTTTCTGGCCCACCCTATTACTAGGCTATAAATACCCCTTTGAGTACCTAGGGTTGTGTGCTAGGCAGGGGAAAATTGTAGAGTTCTCTTGCGGCGGGGCTTTGTGTAACGCAGCCGAAACTTTTGGCGGCGTGCAACAGGGAAACACAGAGAAGGCAGGCGGCTGTGCAAGGGTTTTGTGCATCCCCTTTTGAGAGAGAGATCGTGAGGAATTTGAGAGATTGTTTGAGAGATTAAGTTGTGTGATTGTAAACCCTATTTGTATTCTCTTCCTCAAATAGTAGACCCCCCCTCCTTGTCCCGTGGACGTAGGCAATTTGCCGAGCCACTTAAAATTAGTTTGTCTCGTTGTTTGTGTGATTTGTAAAAGCTTATTTAGGTTCCCTCGACAGGTCAGTCCTATAACTGATGAGAGGAAAAGCTGATATCCCACTTTGTTGAGATATTTTGCTTTTGGTTCTTGTTTCCATGGTGAAACCGGAATTCCTATTGTGATCTTACTCTCTTGTTGCGCTGAGGTGCTGTCGAGGTGCTGCCAAATTTTCTGTTGTGCACAACAAAGGGTGTCAGAGCCTCAGGTTTAAGATCTAGGGTTTTTGGAATTAGGTGGAGGAAGATTCTTGTGTGAAGCTTTATTCATGAAGTTTAGGCTTCGATGGAGATAGCATTAGGAGTTGCCGTTAGAGATTTTGCTTTCCTCGTGTGGACAGGAGATCTATTTGGAATCCGGTCTAGTGCTCAGTTGGGTAATTCTTAATTTCTATAAAAGTTTGATTCTTTCTCTATAACTTAATTGGAGTTAGTTTGCAATGGGAGAAGAAGGTGAAAGCAGCAAGACAATGGGGAGTACAGTCCAAGTTGGTTTTCGGAATACCAAAATTAGTGTGGTGAATTATGACGGTAAAATCAACTTTAGTTTGTGGATGAGTGACGTACAGGATGCGCTCAATGCTCAGAACTTAGAGGCGATCATCATGGTCCATGAGAGACCACCAAAATATGAAGAGGCGATATGAGAAAAGATGAATAGGAACGCTTATGGGGTGATCAGGTCCTGTTTGGAACAGAAGTTGAAGTATGATGTGATTGTGGTGACATCTGTAATGAAGATGTGGGAAATTCTCAACACTAAGTACCTTACGAAGAGTGATGAAATTCGGTTGCACTTGTTGTGTAGGTTATTCAGATTTCAGATGTCCAGAGGTACCTCGCTTGCGGCTCATGTGAACAACTATATGAAGTTGTTGTCGGACATAGCAAATGTTGATGAGAAGATTTCGGATGGGTACAAGACTATTATCTTATTGGGCTCCTTACTGGATGAGGAGTATGACACCTTTGTGCTCACTTTGTTGAACGGGAGATCTTGTATCAGCTATAGTGAAGTTACTAATGCATTGATAAATTATGATTTGAGGAGGAAGGACAAGGAGACTTCTCATGATAGTACTTCAGGCGAGGTCTTGTCGACGAGAGGTAGAAGCCCATATCCGAGAGGTGGTAATAGAGGAAGGTAAAAGTCGAGATGTCATCACAAGTTAGCAAAGAACCAATATGCATTCTGTAAGGAGCAGGGACATTAGAAGAGAGACTGTCTAAAGATCAAGGAGAAGGAGAATAGCAAGAAGAAGGGCCCGAAGGCCAATGAGGTGAATGTTGCGAAAGACGATGATTTCGATGATTCGAGCTTTTCTCTACTGATTACTCCGGAGGTGAACCACTTGGATGCATCAGATTGGATGCTTAATTTAGGTGCTACCTATCATGTGACTTTTAGGCAAGATTGGTTTGCATCTTTTGAGAAGCTCGATGGGGAAGTTGTAGTCATGGGAAATGATCAGTCCAATGGCATTTATAAGATATGTACTATACGGATTCGGATGCACGATTGAGTATTTCGTGAATTGAAGGAGGTGAGATTTGCTCCTCAGCTGAAGAAGAATCTCATCTCAGTTGAAGCTTTTGAGGCAAAGTGATTCAATGTGACTTTTGAAAATGCTGTAGCGAAGGTTACTAAGGGATGTTTGGTGGTGATGAAGGGAGTCCGCAATTGAAATTTATACTGAAGGGGAGCATCGAGATTGGCCATGTTGCTTTAGCTATTTTAGAGGCGGACATGAGCAGGCTTTGGCATTACAAGTTAGGGCACACAGGTGAGAAGTCATTGCAGGTGTTGTATAAGTAGGGACTATTGAAGGGATCCAAGAGTGGTAAAGTGGAGTTCTGTGAGCACTGTGTACTTAGCAAAAAGACAAAGGTGAAGTTCGGGACTGTTATTCATAGAACGAGGGACATCCTGAACTATGTTCACACAGATGTTTGGGGTCCCACCAAGACTGCATCACTTGGTAGTCGACATTGGTTCGTCATGATCGTTGATGACTATTCTAGGTGATGTTAGGTGTACACCATGACAAAGAAGAGTGAAGTCCTAGATATATTCATGGAGTGCGAGAAGAGGTTGGAACTGTAGATTAGGAGAAAGATCAAGACGTTAGGATCCGACAACAGTGGTGAGTACACATCAGATCCCTTTCTGTAGCTATATCGAGACGAGGGCATAGAGAGGCACTTCACGGTTAGTCATACACCACAGCAGAATGAGGTGATAGAGAGGTTAAATCGGTCTTTATTAGAGAAGATCTGATGTTTGTTAGCGCATAGTGGTTTAGAGAAGATCTATTAGGCTGAGGCACTTTCATATATGAGCCACCTTATTAATAGGCTACCTTCATCTATGATTGAGGGGAAGACCCCTATAGAGATGTGGTCGGTAGAGCCAACACAAGATTATGACCAGCTCATGGTATTCGGGTGCCCTGCATTTTATCATGTGAGAACAGATAAATTAGAACCTTGATCTAGGAAGGTCATATTTATAGGATTCAAGTGTGGTGTCAAGGGATACAAGCTATGAGATCCAGTTGATAGAAAGATTATGCTGAGTATAGACGTTACGTTCGATGAGGCTTCTATCTTAAAGCTTCCTAACTCTCATCAGGTGGAAAGCGACCCGACAGAGGAGATATTGCAGGTTGTGGAGATCGATGCAACTCCACAGCGTCCAGATGGTGCAGTATCTATTAGAGTGCCGACTGAGGTGATGCCAGACGAGCACGACGGTGACACAGAGGATAGGGGTGCTGATGTGCAGAATCAGGGACCGACGGCTCAGGTTCAGGATTTAATTACGGTTTGGAGACAGAAGAGAGACATACGGATGCCAGTACGGTATGCCGACACAGCTGCGTATGCACTTCCGGTGAAGAATATCGATGAGATAGTGCCTATTACATTCAAAGAGGCTGAATAGAGTTCAGAGACTGATTCGTGGCTGGTAGCTATGCAGGAGAAGATGGAGTTTCTTCATAAGAATGATATGTGAGAGCTTGTTTAGCTTCCAAAGGGGCGGAAGGCAATTGGTTGCAAGTGGGTATACACAAAGAAGAAGGGCATTGAGGGTACTCCATTGAGGTTAAAGCTAGGTTGGTTGTGAAGTATTATGCATAGGAGGAAGGTATTGACTATAATGAGGTTTTCTCTCCGGTGGTGAAGCACTCTTCTATTCGGATTTTGCTAGCTTTGGTGACACAGTATGGTTTGGAGTTAGATCAGTTAGATGTAAAGACGATATTTCTTCATGGTGATCTTGATGAATAAATATATATAACTCAGCCATTAGGATTCCGATCTATAGGGAAGGAAAAATTGGTTTGCAAATTGAAGAAATCGCTTTGCAGTTTGAAGCAGTCTCCTCGACAGTGGTATAGGTGATTCGATAGTTTTATGATTAGTCATTCGTACACTCAGAGCCAGTTTGATCCTTGCGTATATTTTCTCAAGTTTAAAGGAGGTGCGTACATCTATTTGTTACTTTATATCGATGACATGTTGGTTGCCTCTATTTCCAGATCTGCTATAGATGAGTTGAAGGCACACCTTTCAAAGGAGTTTGAGATGAAGGATTTTGGTGAGGCAAAGCACATTTTATTGATGGAGATCAGCAGAGGCAATAAGAAGGACAGAATTTGTTTGACACAGGTGTCTTATTTGAAGAAGATTCTACAACGATTTCATGTTAACATGGATACGAAACTAATTAGTGTACAATTTGGAGCCCATTTGAAGCTTTCGACTGATCTTTCACCAAAAATAGTTAAAGATCGAGAGTTGATATCGAAGACACTATATGCGAGCACGGTTGGGAGCTTGATGTGCGCGATGGTATGTACGAGACCAGATTTGTCACAGGCGGTGAATATGGTTTCAAGATACATGCACGATCTAGCAGTGGGTCATTGGGACACCGTGAGATGGATCTTAAGGTATATTTGAGGTATGCTCAATGTTCGTTTGATTTATGAGCGGGACACTACACGTGGGTAGTTATGTATTGGCTACGTTTATTTGGATTATGCCGGGGATTTGGATAAGCGTCGGTCTACGACGGGGTATGTGTTCACTTTGACCTGTGTGCTGGTGTGTTGGAGATGCACCTTACATTCTACGGTGGCTTTGTCTACGACGAAGACAGAGTATATGGCCATTACGGAGGCTGTGAAGGAGGCGATTTGGCTTCGAGGACATTTGGAGGAACTTGGTATATCGTAGCGGTCCGTCACTATTTATTATGATAGCATGAGTGCTATCTATTTGACGAAGAATCAGGTTTTTCCATACGAGGACGAAACACATTGATGTTCATTATCACTTCATTCGGGATGTTATTGAATATGGCGATGTGGAGATTGTGAAAGTCCACACGAAGGATAATCCGACGGATATGCTCACTAAGGTGGTTCCGAGCAACAAGTTTGATCATTATCGAAATTTGTTGCATATTTGTGATTGTTGAGGCCGTTGACGGCCATTTGAGTGAACTACGTGAAGGCTTGATTCCCTGGGCAAAGGGATATGTAGGCAGTCATTTATGATGCAACCGATTTGGGAGTAGATACCGACATTTAGAGTTTGTTCGCATTCTTATTTGGGTTCTCGACTTGTTGAGGATTGAGCCCGTTGTCGTGAATTGTTTTACTTTGTACTGGACGTAACAAGTGAGACATTTGGTTTGGTTGCTTTGGTATCGACTTAGTTTTGGGAAAACTTCGCCGAGGTGGAGAATTGTGAACGTGGGCGTAGGGGCCACAAGTGTGAACGCTGAGAGCAAAACGCGTGAAGAGGTGGGACGTAGGGTCCACCAAAGACAGCGGATGTTTTTTCGTTCCTTGGACGTTGTTTTCTGGTCCACCCGATCACTAGGCTATAAATATCCCTTTTGAGCACCTAGGGTTGTGTGCTAGGTAGGGAAAATCACAGAGTTCTCTTGCGGCTGGGCTTTGTGAGAACGCAGCCGAAACTTTTGGCGGTGTGCAATAGGGAAACGCAGAGAAGGCAGGCAGCTGTGCAAGGGTTTTTGCATCCCCTTTTGAGAGAAAGATTGTGAGGGATTTGAGAGATTGTTTGAGGGATTAAGTTGTGTGATTGTAAACCCTATTTGTATTCTCTTCCTCAAATAGTAGATCCCTCCCTCCTTGCCACGTGGACGTAGGCAATTTGCCGAACCAAGTAAAATTAGTTTGTATCGCTATTTGTGTGATTTGAAATAGCTTATTTAGGTTCCCTCGACAGGTCAGTCCTAAAACTGATAAGAGGAAAAGCTGATATCCCACTTTGTTAAGATATTTTGCTTTTAATTCTTGTTTCCATGGTGAAACTGAAATTCCTATTGTGATCTTACTCTCTTGTTGCACCGAGGTGCTGTTAAGGTGCTGTCAAAATTTTTGTTGTGTACAACAAGTGGTATCAGAGCCTCGGGTTTAAGATCTAGGGTTTTTGGAATTAGGTGGAGGAAGATTCTTGTGTGAAGCTTTATTCTTGAAGTTTTAGGCTTCAGTGGATATAGAATTAGGAGTTGTCGTTGAAGATTTTGCTTTCCTCGTAGGGACAGGAGATCTATTTGGAATCCGGTCTAGTGTTCAGTTGGGTAATTCTTAATTTCTATCAAAGTTTGATTCTTTCTCTACGACTTAATTGGAGTTAGTTTGCAATGGGAGAAGAATGTGAAAGCAGCAAGACGATGAGGAGTACAGTCCGAGTTGGTTTTCAGAATACCAAAATTAGTGTAGTGAGGTATGACGGTAAAATCAACTTTGGTTTGTGGATGAGTGACGTACAGGATGCGCTCAATGCTCAGAACTTGGAGGCGATCATCCTGGTCCATGAGAGACCACCAAAATATGAAGAGGCAATATGAGAAAGATGAATAGGAACTCTTGTGGGGGTGATCAGGTCCTGTTTGGAACAGGAGCTGAAGTATGATATGATTGGGGTAATGTCTGCAATGAAGATATGGGAAATTCTCAACACTAAGTACCTTACGAAGAGTGTTGAAAACAGGTTTTACTTGCTTTGTAGGTTATTCAAATTTCAGATGTCCAAAGGTACCTCGCTTGCGGCTCATGTGAAAAACTATACAAAGTTTTTGTCGGACTTGGCGAATGTTGATGAGAAGATTTTGGATGGGTACAAGACTATTATCTTATTGGGATCCTTACCGGATGAGGAGTATGACACCTTTATGCTCACTTTGTTGAACGGGAGATCTTGTATCAGCTATAGTAAAGTTACTAATGCATTGATAAATTATGATTTGAGGAGGAAGGACAATGAGACATCCCATGCTAGTACTTCAGGCGAGGCCTTGTTGACGAGAGGTAGAAGCCCATATCCGAGAGGTGGTAATAGAAGAATGTCAAAGTCGAGAGGTCATCACAAGTTAGCAAAGAACCAATATGTATTCTGTAAGGAGCAGGGACATTAGAAGAGAGACTGTCTAAAGATCAAGGAGAATGAGAATAGCAAGAAGAAGGGCCCGAAGGCTAATGAGGTGAATGTTGCGAAAGGCGATGATTCCGATGATTCGAGCTTTTTTCTACTGATTACTCCAGAGGTGAACCACTTGGATGCATCTGATTTGATGCTTGATTCCGGTGCTACCTATCATGTGACTTTTAGGTAAGATTGGTTTGCATCTTTTGAGAAACTCGATGAGAGAGTTGTAGTCATGGGAAATGATCAATCTTGTGGCATTTGTGGGATAGGTACTTTAGGGATCCGTATGCACTATTGACTAGTTCGTGAATTGAAGGAGGTGAGATTTGTTCCTCACCTGAAGAAGAATGTTATCTCAGTTGGAGCTTTAGAGGCAAAGGGATTTAAGGTGAACTTTGAAAATACTGTAGCGAAGGTTACTAAGGGATGTTTGGTGGTGATGAAGGGAGTCTGCAATTAAAATTTATACTGAAGGGGAGCATCGAGATTGGCCAGGTTGCTTTAGCTATTTCAGAGGTGGACATGAGCATGCTTTGGCATTACAGGTTAGGGCACACAGGTGAGAAGTCACTACAGGTGCTGTATAAGCAGGGGCTATTGAAGGGATCCAAGAATGGTAAAGTGGAGTTCTGTGAGCACTGTATACTTAGCAAAAAGACAAAGGTAAAGTTTGGGACTGCTATTCCTAGGACGAGGGCCATCCTGGACAACGTGCACATAGATGTTTAGGGTCCCACCAAGACTATATCACTTGGTGGTTGGTTCATCACGATCGTTGATGACTATTCTAGGTGATGTTGGGTATACACCATAACAAAGAAGAGTAAAGTCCTAGATATATTCATGGAGTGGAAGAAGAGGTTGGAACTGTAGACTGGGCGAAAGATCAAGACGTTGCGATCCGACAACGACGGTGAGTACATATCAGATCCCTTTCTGTAGCTATGTCGAGACGAGGGCATAAAGAGGCATATTTGTAGGATTCAAACATGATGTCAAGGGATACAAGCTATGGGATCCAGTTGATAGAAAGATTATGCTGAGTATGGACGTCACATTCGATAAAGCTTCTATCTTAAAGCTTCCCAGCTCTCATCAGGTGGAAAGCGACCCGACAGAGGAGATATCGCAGGTTGTGGAGATCGATGCAACTCCACAGCGTCCGGATGGTGCAGTATCTATTAGAGTGCCGACTGAGGTGATGCCAGACGAGCACGACGGTGACACAGAGGATAGGGGTGCTGATGTGCAGGATCAGGGACCGACGGCTCAGGTTCAGGATTCTATTACGGTTTGGAGACAGAAGAGAGACATACGGATGCCAGTACGATATGCCGACACAGCTGCGTATGCATTTTTGGTTGAGAGTATCGATGAGATGGTGCCTACTACATTCATAAAGGCCGAGCAGAGTTCGGATGCTGATTCGTGATAGGTAGCTATGTAGAAGGAGATGGAGTATCTTCACAAGAATGATACGTGGGATCTTATTGAGCTTCCAAAGGGGCGTAAGGAAATTGGTTGCAAGTGGGTATACACAAAGAAGGAGGGCATTGAGGGCACTCTATTAAGGTTCAAAGCTAGGTTGGTTGTGAAGGACTATGCACAGGAGGAAGGCATTGACTATAATGAGGTTTTCTCTCTGGTGGTGAAGCACTCTTCGATTCAGATTTTTCTAGCTTTGGTGACACAATATGGTTTGGAGTTAGATCAGTTAGATGTAAAGACGATATTTCTTCATGGTGATCTTGATGAATAAATATATATAACTCCCATTGGGATTCTGATCTATAGGGAAGGAAAAATTGGTTTGCGGATTGAAGAAATCGATTTGCGGTTTGAAGCAGTCTCCTCGACAGTGGTATAGGTGATTCAATAGTTTAATGATTGGTCATTCGTACACTCGGAGCCAGTTTGATCCTTGCGTATATTTTCGTAAGTTGAAAGGAGGTGCGTACATCTATTTGTTACTTTATATCGATGACATGTTGGTTGCCTCTATTTCCAGATCTGCTATAGATGAGTTGAAGACACACCTTTCAAAGAAGTTTGAGATAAAGGATTTTGGTAAAGCAAAGCACATTTTAGGGATGGAGATTAGGAGAGGCAAGAAGAAGGACAGAATTTGTTTGACACATGTGTCTTATTTGAAGAAGGTTCTACAACGATTTTATGTTAGCATGGATACGAAGCCAATTAGTGTACCATTTGGAGCCCATTTGAAGCTTTCAGCTGATCTTTCACCAAAAACAGTTGAAGATCGAGAGTTGATATCGAAGACTCCATATGCGAGCACGGTTGGGAGCTTGATGTGCGCGATGGTATGTACAAGATCAGATTTATCACAGGCGGTGAATATGGTTTTGAGATACATGCACGATCCAGTAGTGGGTCATTGGGACGCCGTGAGATGGATCTTAAGGTATATTTGAGGTACGCTCAATGTTCATTTGATTTATGAGCGGGACACTACACGTGGGCAGTTATGTATTAGCTACGTTGATTCGGATTATGCCGGGGATTTGGATAAGCGCCGGTCTATGACGGGGTATGTGTTCACTTTGACCCATGTGCTGGTGTGTTGGAAATGCACCTTACATTCTACGGTGGCTTAATTTGTCTACGACGAAGACAGAGTATATGGCGATTACGGAGGCTGTGAAGGAGGCAATTTGGTTTCGAGGACTTTTGGAGGAACTTGGTATATCGTAGCGGTCTGTCACTATTTATTGTGATAGCATGCATGCTATCTATTTGACGAAGAATCAGGTTTTTCATGCGAGGACGAAACACATTGATGTTCATTATCACTTCATTCGGGATGTTATTGAATATGGTGATATGGAGATTGTGAAAGTCTACACGAAGGATAATCCGACGGATATGCTCACTAAGGTGGTTCCGAGCAACAAGTTTGATCATTATCGAAATTTGTTGCATATTCGTGATTGTTGAGGCCGTTGACGGCCATTTGAGTAAACTACGTGAAGGCTTGATTCCCTAGACAAGGGGATATGTAGGCAGTCATTTACGATGCAACCGATTTGGGAGTAGATACCGACATTTGGAGTTTGTTCGCATTCTTATTTGGGTTCTCGACTTGTTGAGGATTGTGCCCGTTGTCGTGAATTGTTTTACTTCGTACTGGACGTAACAAGTGAGACATTTGGTTTGGTTCTTTGGTGTCGGCTCAGTTTTGGGAAAACTTCGCCGAGGTGGAGAATTGTGAACGTGGGCGTAGGGGCCACAAGTGTGAACGTTGAGAGAAAAATGCGTGAAGAGGTGGGACATAGGGTCCACCTAAGACAGCAGATGTTTTTTCGTTCCTTGGACGTTGTTTTCTGGTCCACCCGATCACTAGGCTATAAATATCCCTTTTGAGTACCTAGGGTTGTGTGCTAGGTAGGGGAAAATCACAGAGTTCTCTTGCGGTTGGGCTTTGTGAGAACGCAACGAAACTTTTGGCGGCGTGCAACAGGGAAACTCAGAGAAGGTAGGCGGCTGTGCAAGGGTTTTTGCATCCCCTTTTGAGAGAGAGATTGTGAGGGATTTGAGAGATTGTTTGAGGGTTTAAGTTGTGTGATTGTAAACCTTATTTGTATTCTTTCCCTCTAATAGTAGATCTCCCCCCCCCCCCCCCTTCCCCTCCCTCCTTGCCCGGTGGACGTAGGCAATTTGCCGAACCACGTAAAATTAATTTGTCTCACTGTTTGTGTGATTTGTAATAGCCCCTCCCCAAAGGTAGATACAATAATCAAACTCAAAGTTATCCATGAGGCATCTAGATCATCCATGTAAGCACACCACAAGCAAGGTACCCCAATGTAATTAATTAATCTACCGTCTTATTAATGCGGTGGGAATCATCTTAAATTACTTTTTTGCCCTCGCTGCTTTACCCTGCTCCTCATTAAATTCCAAAACCCTTCCTTCCTCCCTTCCTGCGTCTAATCACCCAAGCCAGACTCGGCAAAAACTCTCAAAACATGAAACCCGCTCTCTTCATAGCGCTCCTCCTCCTCACCACAACGCGCCCCTCTCGCCACCCGCAAGCTCACACCACAACCCCAACTCCCCCGCCGCTTCACTCGGATCCGGGTTTTTCGCCCCGGGCACCGGTCCAGCATCCCGGCTGGGAGACCTGGGCGGCGGCGGCTAATGGAGCCGGATACGGCGGGTCGGCGGCGGATACTCCCGGTGGAGGAACCGTGCAGCCGTCTGTTGTCTGCAAGGAGAAGGGCCGTGCTATATGAAGAAGCTTGACGTGTCCGGCGAAGTGCTTTAGCTCGTACAGGCCGGTCCGGGAGAATTATGGAGGCGGGGGTCGGAGGTGGCGGGTGCAGTGTGGATGTACTAAGAAGTGTACGTCGTATTGTTAGATGTATGGATCGTACTAAGAAGTGTTTCGCGTATTGCTAGATGTATTTATGTATGTATATTTGGTTATGTACGTAGCAGCGCTGTTAGGTGTTTTGGTGTCTGTTGGATTTTGTGTTTGTGACTTGATTTGGAGCGGTGCGGGAGGGGGAGCCTGGAGTTTGTATTGGTAACTTTTTGTGCGTGTGGGCGGCGTGTTTCCTTTTTCGTAGCGTATTTCCTTTAATTTTTTATTAAATGCTAATTTTTCTGATTGAAATGTCCTGGTTGCTAATTATGGTATTAAATTCTGTTTGATGGATAAAAGTAAGAGAGAACATATCAAATGAAAAGAATACAAGTTGATATCAAGTGTGTTCTTCCATCTATCCGCTGTTTGCAGACAAGTGTGTTCGGATCAAGAATCCGCTTGAATGCATTTATGAGCAGAACTCAAGAGTCACAGACGTCTCACCCGAGTTGAGCTCATCCCTCTGATTGTAGAGAGAGAAACATGGATGTGCAACCACCTCATAAAGAAAAAGACAATGATTAATCGTGGTTCGGCAAGATGCCTACGTCCACAACCGGCGAGATCGACAATCCACTATTTATCAAGAGGTTACAACGAAGACGGAGAAGATAGAAATTCTAATCTCTCTCCCTTACTAAACCAAAACAAATATCAAATTTTCTTGTTAAATATACATAGAGAAACCCCAGATAATCTTTATGTATAGCCTCTCTCAAATTCGAGTCCAACTAGCCAAACTACTCCTCAATTTGAATCCAAACAGGAGTCCAACTAGCTAAACAACTCCCCAATCCGAATTCAAACATGACTCAAAAACACGTCCAAATCATGTGGGACCTATCGGTGTGTTCAGACTCTGTAGTCGACAGAGAGATCTGGCAATTGGTTGCTCAATATGAGCCACCGATGGGTGGCTTTCAATATAGCCAACTTCACAAATTTCCACCTTGGCGAAATTGGTAAGCCATCGATAGTCTTCATCACCCGAGTAACCTCTGATCTCTTCAACAACCACCACGATCAAATCAAATCGCCCCGTAGGACCTCAACACCGAAGAACATTGATCAAGTTGAGACAGTGCTCAAACTTGACTGTTAGAACAACCTTTGTCAACATGTTCGCCGGGTTCTCCTTAGTGTCAATCTTCGCTAGTCGAATCTTGCCACTCTCAATTATCTCAAGGATAAAATGAAATCGAACGTCAATGTGCTTGGTGCGAGCATGATGGACTTGATTCTTCGCAAGATGAATTACACTTTGACTGTCAAAGTGCACTTTAACAACCTCTTGAGATATACCCAAGTCACCAACCAAGCCACGTATCAATACGGCTTCCTTAATCGCCTCTGTTACTGCCGTGTACTCTGCCTCTATAGTAGACAACGTCATAGTTGACTATAACATAGACCTCTCACTGATCGGACCGCCGGCATGAACAAAACAATACCCACCGGTGGACTGACGCCTGTCCAAATCACCCGCATATTCCGAATCCACTAACCCTCTCGCATGTGACTCTCTAATCTTCAAATAAACCAAACCGACATCCAACGATCCTTGAAGACACCATAAAATACACTTGACAGCCTTCCAGTGTTGTTTACCTAGATTTTCCATATACCGACTAACTAAGCTGACCACATGTGCAAGATCTGGACGAGTGCAAACCATAGCATACATAAGACTACCAACCTCACTAGCATACAGAACTTGATACATGTACTCACGTTCCACCTCAGTAGTAGGAGATTACAGACCTGAAATCTTAAAGTGAGGAGCCAACGGAGTACTAACTTGCTTCGAGTTTTACATCCCAAAACGAGCCAACACCTTCTCCATATACCGCCTTTGAGAAAGGCACAACCTCCCCTTCTTTCTACATCGAACAATCTCCATCCCAAGTATCTTTTTCCCAGGATCCAAGTCTTTCATCTCAAACTCAGAACTCAACTTCTTCTTGAGCTTGTTGATTTCCAACATACTATGTGAGGCAATAAGCATATTATCAACATAGAGCAACAAATAGATGAAAGAACCACCAACCTGCCTGAAGTACACACAATGATCAATCTCACTCCGTGTAAACTTTTGCAGTATCATAAATGTGTCAGACCTCTTACACTATTTTCGCAGTGATTGATTTAATCCATACAATGATTTCTTCAGTTTGCACACATAATCCTCCTTATCGGTAACTATAAATCCACGGGGCTGTGACATATAAATGTCCTCCTCCAAATCTCCATGCAAGAATGCAGTCTTGACATCTAATTACTTGAGCTCCATGTCATACTGTGCAACCATCACTAAAAGGGCTCGGATAGAGGTGTGCTTCACGATCGGAGAGAAAACTTCATTATAGTCAACACCTTCTAGTTGTGCATACCCTTCTGCCACCAATTTTGCCTTGTACCATACACATGTACTTCCACGGGAGCTTGGAAAACCATCATTCACCGTATAGACCCACTTGCACCCAATCGGCTTCTTCCCATTTGGTGCTTCCACCAAATCCCAAGTAAGGTTTTTATGAAGGGACTTCATCTCATCCCTCATAGTTGTCATCCACTCCTAGCTACGATCACCCCTCATAGCCTCATTGTAAGTAATGGGCTCATTTCCATATACAAATAAAGCATATGCTGCCATATCCTTTTATAAACATAGACGAATAGTGTTGCACGCACTCAAGTCGAGCTCCTCCTAATCATCCTTCTCCATATTGTTGGGTTTTACCCTCTCAACACCTTGTAAAGCTTCTCCTTGTAGAGAACGTCTTTAACTTGTGTTTGCCACAAACCGAAGATGTTTTGGCCATTAAACTTCCCAATCCCATAGATTGAAGCACCCTTTGAATACTTATCGGTCCTCTTGTCGAAGATGATTCACTACGAGCCCACTCGACCAGTTATTCGATGACTCGCGAGGTCGACTCGAAAGGCGTTACTTCTCAGCCAAGCCACAGAACGACTTCAACCTCAAATCTCTTCCATTGACAACACATCAGCATCACATTTAATGCTTGGCAGGTGTCATCTTACCTCTAGCCCCGATAGCCTTCATGACTCATCAGACCACGTCAGTACCGTCATGCCTCTGATCACTTAAAATTAATTGTTAAGGTGATCTCTCCTTCACTTGCCGACCAGCACATGTAAAATAGGTGTTGATGCAGCCGCCAGCCTATACTTATTTACCGCCATCCTCTGCCCATCCGAAATGATGGTTCTACCCCTTTTCTACCAGTATAAAGAGAGGTACTATTCCAAATATCAAGGTATGCTATCTTAACAAATTCCACTGCACTAAAGAACTGAAACAATTCTTTATTTTTCCACTCAAGTTTATCAACTAACTTGATCATTGAAGGAATCATGAGGGAACCAAGTCTCATCCTCTCACGAGTTGCTATTTGTGCAAGCTGAAAGCTACTCAACTCAAATCAGATATTCGGAGAAGTGAGCGGCCCCTAATCAATGTCACCCCCACCATATATTTGACTGTTTGATTATTAAACATCAACAATTTCCTAATCTAGTTTGACTCTAATAATGAATTTATTTCCTATTCTAATAGACTCTAACTTTATTACTAAAAATAAACTAAAAGCTGCTTATTTTAGGATTTTAGCCAAAACTGGGTGCTACTAGTGAGATTTTAAAAATCTG
This sequence comes from Asparagus officinalis, assembly GCF_001876935.1. NCBI lineage: Eukaryota > Viridiplantae > Streptophyta > Magnoliopsida > Asparagales > Asparagaceae > Asparagus > Asparagus officinalis. The sequence continues at coordinate 127,624,868 of NC_033800.1, forward strand.
ATAATCTGGTTGGCTCTGTCTCGTCGAGATAGGGGATTTACATATATAATATGTCAGAATCCACCTTCCGAGTTGGAAGATATGATTATTTCTTTATGAAAGTCAATAATATGTATGAGTCTGTATTTAGCTCGAGATTGTCCCACTCCTCCATGAAATTGTCTATTAAGGGTTCTACATCAGTCTCCCCTTATTGAAAGAACCTTGACCCTGAGCTTATATTTTCTTGGATAGTAGATTCATCGATAAATATTTTTTCTTCTCCTACATCAATCAGCATCCGTCTTGTATTTAGCATTGATTTTCTCTATTTGTTCTTTTACCTCCTCTACTAGGACTTCTTCTATATCAAACTTGTATATAAATCTTTCCAATGACATGTGTATGTAACTGGTAGCATGTGGCTCTATAGTAGCATAAAAAACTCCACCAAATATTTTCCTTATTGTTTCCCATATTCTAGTGTTAGCGATATCATCTCATCATGTTAAAATTATTGATGATCATTGTTTCTACAAAAGAATTTTCTCCCTCATACTCCATACACAATTCTTTCATCTCCTTTGTCACAAGCCCTCCACTAAGAAATTTACACATACCATTAATTGTCACACTCTCAATTTAATCCTTCTCCTCCACCAGGAAAACATTAATATATATGTGCAATATCGCTCACAATCTCTCTGAAAATATCATGCATAATATCCTTCTTCACTATCATATCCCCATCAGCATCATGAATCTAATGCATAATGAGTGTTTGCACCTTAGGAGGAATTTCGGTAGGGGCAGGTTCTTCTTTTTAAATCATAACCAAGTCATAGATCTCTTCAGATTGCTTCAAGTTTTCTGCTAAAGCCTTGATATTTGTCACCAAGAATCTCTTCTTTGTAGTAGTCTCTATCTTAGATAGCTCCTTTTATGTAAGAGGCATGAGTATAATTCGACGCCCATCCTTCTTGAAGACATAAATGTTGCATCTGCTTCTATGGGTAGCACCAACATCGAACTACCATAGTCTACCTAAGAGCATATCTCCACTTTAACCACATCACATAATATCTCATCAACATAGCGACCTATAGAAAAGTAACCAACATATCTCATCATTCTGCACATCATTGCCCTTATGAATCCAATCGATTGAACACAAGGTATGGCATTTCTCTGTCTTCAAGCCTAACTTCTCCACCATACACTGAGAGATAAGATTCTTTCTACTATCACTATGAATAATAAGATACATATCTTCTGAATCATGGTGCATCTCGTGTGAAAGACATATTGCTTATGAGGTGGTTCTTCTTTATTTGTAGCTTCTTTAGTGCTCTTCATAATTCCAGAGTCTTGCTTAGAGGTAGGTTGAGGTTGCTTAATCCCTCTATGATCATAATTAGAGTGTGAACTTAAATATTGATTGAACACATAATTATATGTAGGAAGAAAATGACCTTTTAACAATTCCTTCATCTTCGCCCATGATCAGATTTTTTGCTTCTACTGACGGACTCGGTCCTCACATAATGATTTCCACCAAAAGACTACGTTACCCTTCAATCAATAGGCTACTCGCGTAACCTTTTGATCTTCTGCGATTCTCAAATGCCCAATAAATTTCTCCACTTCATCAATCCAATCAAGAAAATCTTTTTATATCTAGTTTCTCACTGAAAGATAGTAAATCAATCCTCATGTTTTTAATATCATATGGATCCCATCTTCAGTAGTCTCTACAATCATAATTTCTGTGCTAGGCTTCATACTCATCGATGTTGATGTTGAATTCTTCATGTGAAGTCCAATCATGTCTTTGGCGACCATCAACGCGATCTTGAACTTGTCCCTGGTTCACATACTCCACTACCAACGCAAGTCGATCTACGCAAGTCTTAATCTGAGTCAGGGTAATAAGGTCTTCGTCGCCTGCCATCGGATCGAAGAAACATGGCTCTAATACTAACTAACGCAACACGAAAGTATTAAATCTTGGAATCCACCAAGGGGTGCTCTTTAAATCCACAAAGAACGATTTTTGAATCTACAAAGAAAATATAATAAGAAAAATTTATTGATAAAAATGATCTTATTCATGAGATTTACAATTCTTCTTCTTAAATAGAAAAACAAATAAGACTCCTACTAAGACTAGAATTATAAAAAATAGAAAGTATCAAATTCTACCTAAAAATACTCCCTATAACAGAGAAAACATATCATGAATCAAAATTGAATTTATTTTCTAATCTAATTTGACTCTAATATTGAATTTATTTTCTAATCTAAATGTACTCCAACTTTATTACTAAAAATAAACTAAAAACTGGTTTTTTTTTTTTTTGGATTTTAGCCAAACTGAGTATTACTGATGAGATTTTTAAAATCTAACATTCTAGTTGGCTACGTCTCGTCAAGATAGACGGTTTACATATATAACATGTCAGAATCCACCTTCCGGCTTTGAAGATATGATTATTTTCTTTGCGGAAGTCAATAATACGTATGAGTCTGTATTTTGCTCGTGATTGTCTCACTCCTCCATGAAATTGTCTGTTAAGCGTCTTACATCACTATATCATCTATATCATTGTTATTTACCTAATCATTAATTGGATTCTGGGCTTGTGGAGTTGCCACCATTGGTTGCACGCTCTTAGTTCTTCATCTGAATCAAACCTTCCTCGAATCTTTTGATTGAGCATCTCCGCCTTTATTTACTATTTTGAAGTTCTCTGAAAACCCTCAATCAACATCATCCTCCTCCTCCTCCTAGATCACTGAAAGACACGTCTTCATTGTTTCCGAATGGTACATTTGTTTCTCTAGAACAACCAGCTTGCTCAGGCTCTTCATCTTCAAACCATGCTCACCGTCCTCTCTTCGTTCTTCTGTATGGATATAGTACTAGAGATATCAATGTTTGGATCCTTGGATTGAGCTTGGACAGGTCGGTCTTCTTCAATGACAGACTTGTCAATATTTCACCTTGCTAGTCTCAATAGTGTGCTTTTCAGTCTCAACATTGGTAAAGTAGAGGGCTTGTCTATTTGAAGAGTCTTGCTTGATGATGTTTCTGCAGATATTTGGGTTGGCTTTACAATGTTCTGTTCAGGTGGAACCGATGCATCCACCTCTTTTGGAATGAACGATGCAGCACTGGCGAATTCCTTGGAGTTTGGCTTTTATGGGTTTGCAAATCTTGTAATAAGCTTGACCAGCTTGCACAATCTGCTTGGAGTTTCGAGTATATTAATTGGTTTATATCAAATTGACGTGCCATTTTCAACCTGGATCAATAAATGGTCGAGTCCAGAATGTAGAAGCAGAAACTTATATCTTCCAAAAACGACTTTCGAGCCGTAAGACTTGGGCAAAGCTCAGTCCTGTGTGCTGCCAATCTTGGAGCTAGGCGCTCAACAGCCGATGCATGCTCTTGCTGGGTGTCAGACATGTCAATTTATAGAATAAGCAAAAGCATGTCGTAGCACATATGGAAAATGAAGTTTTCGTTTAACAAGAATGACCATGAAGATTATGACATGTTTCAATACGACATGCTAAATTATCACAGAATTTGCATTCAACCAGGAACACGTACACATTGTCGTTCGCACAAAAAGTGACAAAATTATACCAACAAATTCAACATTATCCATCTACGCACGTTTGGATTAAATCAACAAATTATTAAGCCCAGCACGCCTTAATAAATGGCAGAGATATAATAGATTCTGGGAGAGATTCTGCCAAGATAAGAGGCTCGACGGTAAGCAGGAAAATTGACATGATGAGAAGATACATGCTACACTGACGCTTTGAGATCAACTCACGTGTTGGACAAAAATGGTGTTTAGACCTCTCTTCACATACACTGGTTCACTTGCTCGCTAGATACCACACTAACTCTAATCAATAAAGGATTTTATGGAATGATCGAAGGTATCTCACTTAATTCTACCATTATCAAGCTTGAAGCACCTAGACCATATGAAATGACAGCTTGAACTGCATGATACAGTGATGATTCATCTCGTTCATACTGTTATAGGTTACCTGATGAGGACATCCACACACGTACACTAGATTTTCACCGAGTGTATCAACACAGGAGACGCCGTGTTTCAGCATTATGGTTTTGATTTAAGTTAGCAGTATTTCAGTTAAAATAATCAATTTGAATTTTGAATTTTTGAATTTTTGAATTTTAATTTTGATTTGGTAGTTAATCAGTTTTAGTAACTGTGAGAGATTTGAGGGATTCTGTGAGATTTCCAAATTTGTAATCTTTTTTCTTTAAAAGGATTGCTGTAATCAAAAGGAATTATTGAAGAATAAAAATGAAAATTATTTGCTTAATTGACGTGTGAAACTCTAGCAATATTTTCGTTTCTTCTCCAGCCGCAATAAAAAAAAGAATACTCCGTTCAAAAATACACTGCAACCTGCTCATCTCTTTCAACCCACCACCTCCAGCTCTTCTTTCTCTATCACCGCAGCCAACCCAAGCCTCCCGCCTACCTCCTCCTCCAAAACAACGCCACCACCCCCTCCCCTCCCCCCACCCACCTCCTCCCTCTCATCCCACAGTCGCCGACTCAGCTCCTTCCCTCCCTTGCTCTTCCCTCCATGACCACCAACGACCTCCCCTCCCCCACCCCCACAATCCCGCTCCAGCACCACCCCCTGTAGCTGCGTGATGCCTTCAACCGCCGCCCATCCCCTTCATCTCAAATCAGCCCCCAACCCCATCGGCGAGCTGTCGCCCTTCCCCCTACTCTCCTGCATCCTTGAGCAGCCCCGCCAAAGGCTACCACCCGCTCTTCGTGCCCTCCATGAGCAACTGCCACCGACGCCTTGTTCCAAACAGCCTCGTCAGATTCCCCCTGCGCTCCTCCACTTCGAGCAGTCTCGTCGTCTTAGACTAGCTCGACGCCATTGCACTCATCATCCTCAGTTCGTTGTCGTCATCGTTCAGTTCGACGTCATTGACATCGCCAGTTCATCCGTCGATCCGTCACCACTGGATAGCGTAGTTTGCCGTCGTCGTACACATCGTCATCCAGTTTGTTGTCACTCCTCCAGAGAACCCTCACACCAAGTCTGTTCAGACCGACGAATGTTTTGTTTTCTTACACCTAAGTATTTTTAGAACCGCTATTGCGTGCATGTTTTTATTAATATTAATATTGATTGCGCTTGTGTTGTACTCAGATTGATTTGTGAGCGAGTGATTCAGTTGCCAAGTTTATTTCACTGCTAAAAAACTAGGCATCCTAGACGGAAAATTCCGTCTAGGATACACAGAATTCCGTCTAGGATGTGTATCCTAGACGGAATTCCGTCTAGAATACCCGTCTAGTTTATTTCCGTCTAGGATGTAGTATTCTAGACGGAATTTCCGTCTAGAATACATCCTAGACGGAATATTCTAGATAGAATTCAAAACCGTCTAGAATACATCCTAGACGGATTATTCTAGACGGAATTTCCGTCTAGAATAATGCATTCTAGACGGAAAAAATTTCCGTCTAGAATGAGTATTCTAAACGGAAATTTCCGTCTAGAATACTCATTCTAGACGGAAATTGATTTTTTTATTTTTTTATTTTTAAAAAGGTATTCTAGACGGAATTTGAGCATCCTAGACGGAATTTCCGTCTAGGATACTATGCTACAGTAGTTTTTTTTTTGCAGAATCTATGTAGGATGCATGTACACAATATTGAACAACAAAAAATTATATTCATATCGAGCACAATCTAATTATATTCCAATATCAAATCAAATTATATTCAAATAATACATTCATCAAAATAATAGAAAAAATTGTTTACAAACTTTTACATCAATTATGTACACGAATTAACATAGGATTTTCCCTTCGCAATCAACTCATCATCATCACCACTCTTCTTATTAAGCCCAAGTCTAATCTTTCTTGCCTCTTCCTCTTCAACGTCTTCCTCGCCTTTGTCAGAATGATCACATGTATCTTCGCTTTTCACCTTCTTGGAACGAAAAAAAACATTAGATCTCTCCGCCTGACACAAAGCTTTAAGCAAAGTACCTTTGATCTGTAGAAAAATGAAAATGACATTTCAATATCTACTAGGAAACAACATTTTGTAACGGCTAACAGTGATGGGTACATGAAAATTGTGGTTACAAGACAATATTATGACAAAAAAAACAAATGATATAATTGCATCCCTTAGGTAGAACTAGAATGTAAATTCTCAACGTATCTGAAAACATGCACACTAGCACACTAAACACAAGATTAAGGCTCAAAGCTTTAGTATTGTGAAGAAGATTAGAACAACACACAAACAGAGAGCTGCAAACAATGAAAACATGAAACAAAAGAAAACCTTGTCAACAAGAGTATGCAAACATCTATGACGAGTTTCAACTCAGATTTGTAAGAAGCATGTCGTTCCAGCTTGTCGGTGTCAATCATGGATACATAGCTATTGTGGATTTCCTATCTTACAAAAAATTGACATTTACACATAGTGCAGAGGACAGAAAATCAAACAAATATTCCCATGAAGCCACATATCAGTTAGGGGGATAAATAGAGTCTTGGTTCTTGTAAAATCAAGATGGCCAACACAATAAATCCAAACACCAAATAAAGAACCACTTATGCAACAACCAGTTAATTTTCAACTACAATAGAACTTATGGACCCTATAAAAATCAAAATTTGTCATGTATCTACCTCGTTATGTAATTATTGTGTAAAGAATAATCCTGCATGGGAGAGATAATGGGCAAACAAACCTGTACTGGTGCGGAGTTTTAAATATATCTCATCTCCTTGACCCCTGCTCCCCTTGCTCAACCTATCTTGCAGAGAATGCCTAAGAGCACATATACAACAACCAAACCAACTATAAGAACACAATATCAACTCAATTCACAAATAACATTCATGCCGAATAGGAAAAATTCTCCTACTTACTCACTGAAACCTGCTGAGCTTTGTTTCAATCTACAATATAATCGCTTTACTGCCTAGAAACTCATAGACAAGGTAGGTGTTGCCTTCATGAAAGCAGAAACCCGAAAGCTTGTCGAAGCCTTACCCGATAAGGCTCCATACTCGTCGGACGTAGAGATGCCCAAACAATATATCATAGGACAAAAAAATTCAATACTTCCCACGCCTGCAATAACTGCTAGTGCAATTGCCATTCTGATGTTCAAATAATTTGCATACATTACTCTTTGATTTAAACAAGTTGATACTTGTACTTTAGCAATAGCAAATATAAGCAAGGGCCTACTTGGATAATCCTAATGGTTGAAGCTTTCGGTTCACGGTCCACTCCTCAAACCTTTTTAAGGATTTAAGAGTGAAAAAAATCAATCAGGAGGTCTGTCCGCAACAAATAGTTAGTTAGAATTGTGCATAAAAATTAATTGGATGGATTCTCTATTATTTCACTCTGTTTAACACAGTGTATTACTTCTGTTTCCATTTTCACATCTTAAGTTTATTTCCGTGTAAAAAAAAATTATGAATAACTTCCATAATTAATCTCTAGTTATAACCCACCAAACTTCGCTAAATCAGGAATCAGCGTACACATATTTTAATGGTAAAAAAAGTTTTTCTAAGTATCATGGAAACAAAAGGTTGGGTTCTTGAATAAAGTCCTTAACTAAGATGGGGATGTTAAATCGCTAAATAAATTCTCCCAAAGAAAATCAGAAAAGATTAAAAATTTTCCAATTACCAGCAATGCTGAAGAAGAGCTCCGACCTCCGCCAGCTCGAAGTCCCTCGCCACCTCTTTCAGCCTCGCCACGATCGCTGGAGGAGAGCGTGCCGACCTCCGCCTTCAGGTCCCCCCGCACTGCGGCCGAGCTCCGACCAGAACAGCGCGGCGATCGAGTCGACGGCGACGAGCTTGGCGGAGCGAGGAGGTAGGAGGACTCGGCGCAGCTGAGGAGGGAGAGGAGGTCGCGGGGGAGTGGGCCCAGTGACGAGGGATGCGGTCGAGGGGTTGGGCCTGGGTGGGTCGGAGAGGAGAGGAGGCTGCAGAGGGAAAGGGGAACTCGGAGTGGATGAAGAGGGAGGGGGAGAAATTAGGGAATGAAATTTAGGCGGCATTAGGGATTTTATTTCAGAGTTTGAGAATTTAGGCGGGGAAATGAACTTGGGGGTGAAATTTTGGGGGGGAAGGGAACCCACCATCCTAGACGGAAATTTTCCGTCTAGGATGTTTCCTAGACGGAAATTTCCGTCTAGGATGCTCACTCTAATTAAAAAAAATAAAAAAATATTAAAACCGTCTACTTTGCTATTCTAGACGGAAATTTCCGTCTAGAATAGTTTTTTTCTAGACGGAATATCCTAGACGGAAATTTTTCGTCTAGTTTAATACAAACTAGACGGAAAAATTTCCGTCCAGGATATTCCGTCTAGAATGTGGGTATTTTTACTAGTGTTTGCTAATCTAAATATTACAAGTCGAACTGTATTAAGAGAACAAATCATTATATTAATTATCTGAATAATTTACAAAGGTCTGAACTTAGTACATTCGTAATTTTTGCTTAAAAATCATCTGGAGCGTCACTTTATTCTCGAGTTTCCTACTTAGATCAATCGCTGATTTGGTGAAATATTATCATCGCTGATCTTTATACCTGCATCACATTGTTTCGCATCATTGCCTCAAATACTCAAATCCATATTGCTTTGGGAGTTCTTTTTATGGTTTGGCTTGCTTTGTTTTGATCAAGAGTCCTGCTTACATTAGACTTAGCACAACTAATCATATTAGAGGTTTATTTTTACTTGGGCTCTTGTTGGGTTTTAGGACATGTGGACTTATATTTCTATTAGTACTATTATTCCTCAGACAGCAAGAAGTTGGGATCTTCAAGGATATATAAGAACAGTCTTTCAAGCCAATTAGATACGTCAATCTTCAGAGCACTAATCAAAAAAGAGAGTTCTTTTATGAAGCATATTTGATATTCTTCTCTTTTGTTACTTTTATTTAGAGAGATTGTACGGAAATCTTGGGGTGTTATTTAGGATTGAGTGATTGAGAGATCTCCGCTTTGTATTCCTCACTATTTAGTTAAGCTTTTCTCCTCATTTGCCTGTGGACGTAGGCTACAAGCCGAACTATGTATATCTTTGTGTTTGTGTGTTCTTGATATTTTTCGTGCTCTCATGTGATTGATATTAGCTTATCCTGGAGAGTTTATCATAACAAATTGGTATCAGAGCCCTCAACTATCTATCGAATAAGAATTTAATGACAACCACTATGAAGTGGGATATCAAGAAGTTTAACGGTAACATCAGTTTTAGCCTTTGGAAGTTATGATGATCGTCATGTTGACACAGAGTGGATTGAAAAAGGCTTTATTCGGAAAGTCGAAAAAACCAGCTACTTTGATAGAGGAAGATTAGAACAAGTTGGATGATAGAGCTCTCACAAAAATCCAATTATGTTTGACAAATGAAGTTTTGCAAGAAGTTCTCACAGAGAAGACAACTGTTGATTTGTGATCTAAATTAAAGGATTTGTATTTAACGAAGTTGCTAACTAATCACCTCCTCTTGAAGCAGCATTTGTACATACTTCAGATGTCGGAAGGAACACCCATCAAATCTCGTATTGGTGAATTTAATTCTGTGATTATAGATTTGATTAGTAAGATTAATGTTAAGATCGATGATGAAGATCAAACCCTATTGTTATTGTGTTCTTTGCTACCTTCTTACAAGTACTTCAGGGATACTATGATCTATAGTTGAGATTCTATTGGCATCAAGAACCTTAAAGAGAACTTGTTGAATAAAGAGAAAATTGACAAAGAGTTAACCTAAGTGAAAGTAGCGATAAAGCCGATTGTTATAGATTTGGAAGAAGAAAGGGCACATTAAGACCGATTGTTATAGATTAAAGAACATGAATAAACAAGAAGAGTATGAGGGAAAATCAAAGGAGGACTCTGCTGAAGTTGATATTGTTGAAGAGGTGATTTTGTTAGCTATAGATGATATAAACAGGAGCATTGATGACTGGATTTTGGATTCGGGTTGTTCCTATCATATGTGTCCTAATCGGGACTGGTTCACCACTTATGAAGCTATTGATGGTGGAACTATTCTTATAGGAAATAACACCTCATGCAAGACTATTGGGAAAAAAAATTCAGATTAAGATGCATGATAGAGTCATCAGGACTTTGACTGATGTTAGGCATGTTCCAGGTTTAAGGAAGAATCTCATCTCTTTGGGCACTCTTAATAGCATTGGGTGCAATTTTTTAGGTGAAGGTAGAGTTCTTAGGGTTATAAAAGGTTCTCTTATGGTTATGAAAGGAAAGAAGTTCGGCAGCTTGCATGTTTTGTAGGGTACTACTATTACCGATTCGACTACAGTTACATCATCGATATCAGGAGCTGATACTACTAGATTATGGCATATGAGATTTGATCATATGAGTGAGCGCATATTGGCCGAATTGAGTAAGAAGGGTCTTTTATGTGGACAGAGTACAAAAAAATTAGATTCTGCGAGCATTGCATCTTTGAGAAGTAGAAAAGAGTCAGCTTAAGTATGACAGTGCATTAGACTAAAGGTAGTTTGGATTATATCCATTCAAATCTTTGGGAACCTTCACAAGTTGCCTCGAAGGGTGGTAGTTTTAGATATTTATTGACCTTCATTGACGACTACTCTAGGAAGGTTTAGATCTATTTTTGAGACATAAATATGAGGTGTTTGTGACTTTCAAGCAGTGGAAGTTTTTGATTGAGAAACAGACTAGGAGGCTGATTAATAGACTTAGAACTGATAATGGTCTTGAGTTTTGTGAAGAATAATTTAATGAGTTCTACAAGAAGTAAGGAATCGCTAGACATCGTACAGGCCCTCACACGCCGTAACAGAATAGAGTGGTAGAACATATGAACATAAACATATTGGAGAAAGCTTGTTGTATGATGTTCAATGCAGGTTTAGGCAAAGAATACTGGGTGGTGAATACGACTTGTTACTTAGTGAATCGATCGTCATCTATTTCTATTAGTTATAACACGAGAGGAGGTTTGGTCTGATAAACCTACGAATTATTCTAATTTTAGAATATTTGGTTGTCCTGCATATGTGCTTGTTAGTCAAGGGAAACTTGAACCACGAGCGAAGAGGTGCATATTCCTAGGTTATGCATCGGGTGTTAAGGGTTTTAGGTTGTGGTGTCCTGTTCCGGAGTCTTTAAAGATTATTATCAGCCATGATGTTACTTTTGATGAGTCTACTGTGTTCCACCAGAAACAATCACCGGTTTTAGTTGATAATGCGCGCACTACAGGATATAATGTGGAGTTAGAAATTCTTGATTCGGCTCTTTAGCAGGATAAAACTACGAGAGTTTAGCAGCCAGATCTCATTCAAGTAGATGAAGCATCTCAGTAGCTGCAAGAAAAGCGGGAATACACTATTGCTAGAGATTAGTCTAGACAAGATATATAACCACTATGAAGATATGAAGATACGATAGCTTATGCATTGTCGGTTGACAATTTTGTACCCTTCGGGTATTCAGGAGCTATTTCAGGTGATGACTTCGCTAAGCTTTACGGTCATCGTGCAGACAATTCGGTCGATTTGTTGAGGAGGCCTCTTTCAGGTGGCAAGCTCAAGCCGGGCTTGGACAATATATGCCGCACTTGATGCCCTGCGGGAGAAGGTGAAGTAAGCTAGTTTTTGGAGTGAAGGATTTCTACGCATTTGAGTCAAGATGGAGATTTTTTTGTAGGTTGCCTCAAATACTAAAATCCATATTGCTTTGGGAGTTCCTTTTATGACTTGGTTTGTTTTGATCAAGATTTCTACTTACATTAGACTTTGCACAACCAATCATATTAGAGGTTTATTCCTACTTGGACTCTTGTTGGGTTTTAGGATATGTGGACTTCTATTCTTATTAAAACTATTATTCCTTAGATAGCAAGGATTTGGGATCTTCAAGGCTATATAAGAATAGTCTTTCAAGCCAATTAGATTAATCAATCTTCAGAGCACTAATCAAGAAGAGAGAGTTTTTTGTGAAGCATATTTGATATTCTTCTCTTTTGTTCCTTTTATTTAAAGAGATTGTATGAAAATCTTAGGGTGTTATTTATGATTAAGTAATTGAGAGATCTCTACTTTATATTCCACACTATTGAGTAAAGATTTTCTCCTCCTTCGCCCGTGGATGTAGGCTACAAGCCGAACCACGTATATCTTTGTGTTCGTGTGTTCTTGATATTTTTCGTGCTCTCTTGTGATTGATATTAGATTATGCTTATGTTTAAGAAGTGTTTTGAGATAGGTAATAAAAAGAAAGTTAAGATAATAGAATGTAAAATAGTTAAGAATCTGTTCTTCTTTAAATTAGGGTGTAATACATATTAGGAATTTTATGGAGATTAATCTGCGGAATTAAACACTAAATAAATAACTACACCAATGAAAATACTACATGCAAGTAAACACTAAGATTTAACGTGGTTCGACTAATCGTGCCTACGTCCATAGGGCAATTCAAATAACAATATTTCACTATCAATCGATTGTACAATCCTTCAAAGTTACACCCGAACTTGAGGATCAAATCACAAAGAGAAAAATACAACATTACCTATAGGGCACTAAACCCTAAAGCATGTATCATCATAAGTCTCCAACTCCTGCAGAGAAATCAACACCATACTCTCGATAACATCGTCATTCAGAAGACAACGGATTTTAAATCACTGCAATCGGACAACCGAGTTATCCGGAATCTCAACTTTTCTCTCCTTTTTTTCTCTCTCCCCTCTTTTTTTCTCTCTCTCGGATTACTGTAGCTACAGGAAAAATCTGACCTCAGGGTTATACTCTTCACATGCCCAATTCCTTTAATAAAGGAATTTTATCCCTAGGTCCATCATTCCTATTCAAATTATGAATAGGCCCCTCAAATCCTTTTCTTAGTAGGATACAACCAATTTGACCTAGTACTTGTGGGCCTCAATTGAGCTGGACCCACAACAACCTCCCTCTCCAGCCCAGCGAAGGGTATGCTAATTTGTAACTCCTCACCAGGAGTTCATGCTGGCAAATTGCCGACACAACTCGGTCTTCTCTCTAGAAATGATCTTTGTTAAAAAAATCTGCTGGATTTTCATCTGTGTGAATTTTCTGTAGCTTTAGCTCCTATTTCTCAACAGCTTCTCTGAGTCAATGATATCTCACATTAATATGTTTTGTTCTGGAGTAGAATGTGGAACTCTTTCTCAAATCAAGAGCACTCTGACTATCAATGAAAACTTGATAATTCTCCTGCTGCAAGCCTAACTCCTACAGAAATATTCTCAACCAAACTATCTCCTTACTGGATTCTACAGCTGCAATATACTTTGCCTCTGTTATAGATAAAGTAACACACTTCTGCAACCTAGTCTACGAAGATATAGCTCCCCCTACAAAAGTGAACAACCAACCTGAGGTAGACTTCCTATGATCAAGATCACCTGCCATATCCGCATCTGAAAAACCATATAATACTACCTTCGAACCTTCAAAACTCAAACACAATCTAGAACTGCCTTTCAAATATTATAAGATCCACTTTATACCTTCTCAATAAACTTTTCCTAGATTACAAAGAAACCTACTCACAACGCCAACTGCATGAGCTATATCTAGTCGAGTGCAAACCATGCACACATCAAACTTTCTACAACTGAAGAGTAAGGAATATTCTCTATCTCACTCTTTACCTCATCTGTAGTCGGACAAAACTTTTTGCTAAGCTTTAAATGACCTGCAATAGGAGTACTAACTGACTTGGCATCTTTTAGGCTGAATCTATCAAGTAGCCGTTCAACATATTTCTCCTGTGATAACCACAACTTATTGGATTTCCTATCACGAGCAATATCCATACCAAGAATCCGCTGTCCGGAGCCTAAATCCTTCATGTTAAAGGATTTAAATAACTTATTCTTCAGCTTATTTACCAGATTACCATCCACGTTTGTACACCTATATAAAGGATTGTTTTAGGGTTTCTAAACAATCAGATAGATTCAAAGAGAGATTCTAATCTTTGTATTAGGGTTTAGAGAGGATTAAGAGGTTGTTCTCGATTCTAGTGAGATTATGAGGGAGAGATTGTAATCTTTTCTTTTTCATAATCTAGAAGAATGTATTTTCCTTCGCCATACTGAATTGCCTTGTGTTTTAGTTGTCTTCTTCTTAACCCACCTTTGATAATTCTGCGACTAAAGGGTACTCGCATGGCAACTCGTATCAAGTTGTTATCAGAGCATCAGATTCGGTGAAAGGGCATCTTGTGTATGGTCCTTACTCGATCCCAATACAAGAAGCTTGGTGAGATCCTTATTTCATTGGAAGAAGTCCAGGTTTTAAGGAAGAAGAAGATGGCTAAAAGAGACAATTCAGCGAGGATTGATGTATTGGAAAAGCAGATCGAGACGATATGTTCGATTCTCACACAACTCATCAGTCTTATCCATAGAGGTGGTAAACAAGGTGAATCTTTTTCGAAGAAAATTATTGAGTCTGATGTGGAAAGAGTAGATTCAGATTTTGACGAGGAGGAGGAGACTGTTAAGGCTGCATTTCATCAAGTGGGTAAGAATTCTTATCAGAACCTGAAGATTGACTTTAAGGTGGAGATTCCTGTTTATGATGGGAGTGTTGACGTCGAGAGGCTTGATGACTGGATCGAACGGATGGAGACGTATTTTACTCTTTATGGCTATTCGTCAAAAGAGAAGATTGTGTTCGCGACTTTGAAGCTTTCAGGGCACGCATTGATGTGGTGGAAATCCTACTATAAGCAGGAGAAGAAGGCGGTGTTGTGGAACAAGTTCAAGGAGTTACTGAGAAAGCAGTTCTACCCGGTGGGATTCCTTGAAGAGTGTTGGTACAAGTGGTACGGCTTGCGCCAAAAGGTTAATCAAACCGTTCAAGAATACACCACGGAGTTCCAGCAGCAGGCGATGATCCTCAACATTGTGACAGAGGAATATGCCGTGTTTATGAAGTATATGGCGGGATTGAGCGATTACATCTGAAAGGAGATGAAGCTATTCACGGTGGAATCAATTGCAGAGGCGAGCGTGAAGGCTATTGCCCTCGAGGGCAAACAAAAAAGGGCAACGAGGCTAAGGGAGACTCCAAACAGACGGGAGGCGAGTCTAGTGGTTCTCAATCTAAGAAGGAGAAGAAGAAGGGTGATCCAGGGAAGGCAGGGCTGATTTGTAGTCAATACGAGAAGACAGGGCACGAAGCTGATCGATGCTGGGAGAAGTATCCTCATCTGAAACCAAGAGGGTTGAAGAGAAAGGAGGAGAAAAAGGCATACATGATAGCTCAAGGTCCGAAAGAAGTCCCAGGATGACAAGTGTAGGTGTAAATTTTGATCTCCTGAAATAGGGATTTCATTTGTATTTATAAGAACAGCTTATTACAAACTAATGAATCAAAATTATAACAAAAGCGGAGGGAAATCCCTCCTTATTTAACGTGGGGACTTTTGGTAGCGATAGGACGCCTCCCTCGGTGCTCATGCCGAGTTTACTTCCCTTGGACGATCCGATCGAAGTTGCTGCTAGAGCTTCAGTTCTCAGTAGAAGGTCCGATGTAAGTAGGTTCGAGTCTACCCGAGAGCCTCAAGTCAGAGAGTTTTGACAAGTCTCTTCAAATGAGGGAGCCTTTACAAAAGCCAAGTTTCAACCTTTGGAAGATTAGCCAGCCGAGTAAGCAGCAACCAATTTCGCCTTCATGTTGGCTGAAGATGGCTTTAAATATGTAAGGGATAGCATGGACCATCCCTTGATTTGTGGGATTTGACCACTAGTAGGGGTGAGGGAGCCAGCCGCCCTATTCTTGTAGCCGTCCCTGGCTGTACCTAGTACCCAGGTGAGGAATGTCATGCTTTCTCCCTTGAAGCGTGAGATATGGCCATTGATAGGACTGTTCCCATACTCCAAGTGGGCAGTTGACAGCGAGCTGGCGAGTCTGCCGGCGGACTTGGGTTTGCAGGTGAGATTGGGTCTGCAGGCGGGCTTGGGTCTGCAGGTGAGTTTGCTCGCGTAGGAAAACTGCAGGCAGACTTGGGTCTGCAGGCGAGTTTGCTCGCGTAGGCGAACTGCAGGTGGGCTTGGGTCTGTAGGCGAGCTGAGTCTGCAGGCAGACTTGGGTCTGCAGACGAGTTTGCTCGCGTAGGCGAACTGCAGGCGGACTTGGGTCTGCAGGTGAGCTGAGCTATGTAGGCGAGTTGCGCTAGAGGAAGGGCTTCAATGCTGTCAGGCGGGCTGAGCTATATAGGCAAGCTGTTAGGTTAGCTATAGCCCTGCAGACAAACCTCCTTGTAGGCGAGTTTTAGCCTTTACAGTCGAGTCTCGGCCTTTATAGGCGAGCTTCAGAACATGCATCAACGAACAGGTCGTAACTTTCAAACCGTAAGTCAGAATTGGACGAATTATATATGAAAATCGACTATCTCGATGAGACAGAGCCGACCAAACCTACCCGAAGGGTTCGGTTTTATTTCTCTGTTTTGCCAAATTCCTTACGGTTTGAGAGATATCTGTGTTTTTTTTTTCTGCTATTTCGGGTGAGGTTTTAGCAGTTTTGTTCTAAACTTCTCTTATAGGAATTAAAGACAATTTTTATTGCCTATAAAACCCCCTCCAAAGTTTTTAGACCTGAATCATGCCGCATGGGGTCTGGAATACTTTGGATATGAAGACATGTAAAGTGGTCCCTGCTCAGATGGAGTGAGGAGCCTTCCAACGAGCTCGGTGAAGTTGACCTCTTCACTCGCAACTGATGATCACCTTCTAGGATTTTGAGCAAACTCTTAGCTATCAACGGACTTGATTTGTCTTTACCAACTACCATTTGAGTTGGACTAGCCATGCTCTTGCCCTTAGCATGGTAAGTTTTCTAGGAGTTACTCTTAGACTTAATGCTAAAATTTCTCCTCTATCCTTAGCCATTTGAGGCATTTGGATATAGAGAGTAGGGAGCAGTTTAAACTCATATATCAGTCGGAGGGTAGGAGCAGTTTAGTCTCATGCACCAGTTGGAGAAAAGGGACAGTTTAGACTCTTGCACCAGTAGGATGTAAGGGACAGTTTAGACTCATGCACCAGTGGGAGTGTAAGGGGCAGTTTAGACTCATACACCAGTGGGAGTGTAAGGGCCAGTTTAGACTCATGCACCAGTGGGAGTATAAGGGGCAGTTTAGACTCATACACCAGTGGGAGTATAAGGGGCAGTTTAGACTCATGCACTAGTAGGAGTATGCCGGGTTATCCTTAGGAGTTTTCTCTAGGAACTTCTCGTCAAAGGTAGGGAACAGTTTAGCCTCATACATCAGTTGGAGGTTTGGGAAACAGTTTATACTCGTATACCCGTCGGAGTCGTGAGGAGAATCTCGTCTTCTCTTGGGGCTAAAATAAACCCTGATTTGTCTTTTCTTGGAACAAAGATGAAGCCTGATATAGTGGAACATCACATGGTAGGCCACTATCAAACAACAACGCCTTTTACGGGAAAGACGGTGCTGGGGGAATCAAATCGTTCAGGGACGTATGAGTGTGATGATTGATTGCTATAGGAGCCATCGCATGATAGGCTACTATCCATCGATTGTTCTAAGGAAATATCAGAATGCTCGGAATGGATCAGGTCATTTAGGGGCGTATGAGTGTGACAACTGATCGGACAATGCCATTTGCAGGAACGACAGTGTCAGCTATCAGAGGTAATCGTTAACGTGATAGGAATTATCGTGATCAGAGCGACTTTGAGGACTTACTATCCTATTAAAGAGGATTGGTAAGTTGATTTCGTCAGAGGTGAGGGTTAACATAACATTAGGAGTTCGTCCCATCATCCTATTAAAGAGGATCAACGGGGAAAATTTGGAGGAGACTATCAGAGGTGATTGGTAACATGATAGCTTTAAGTGGGCCCGTCGTCCTATTGAAGAGGATCGATGGGGAAGATTGTAGGATATGAGGAAGTGGTCTCCACCACCAAGGCATCTTGGTCATCATCTCCTCGAAACCCATGCGGCTCTTCGTCACCCATACGCTTGAGCATGCTCTCGACTCATTCTCCTTGGCGGAGTAAGTCTTTCCATGAGTGAGCTTCAACAACGCCCATATTGGACAGAACGTCGATGGAGAGTGTTCCGGCACATCTGGATGAGAGTGGCCTCGGAAACCCATTCGCAGGAATGCAGCGATCGGTTTCTAAATCTCTTGACAAAGCTGTTCACAGACTCTGTCTTCTTCTGCTTCACAGCTAACAGGGTGGCCATAGATACTTCTGTATCATCGTCGAAGAATCTGGCCATGAAGAGCCTTTCCATGTCCTTCCAGCAGGTGATAGACCCAGGTTCCAATCTGCGAAACATTCAAAAGCGACCCCCTTGAGGGTACCAATGAACAATCGAGTCATAATGGGATCGTTTCCTACTATGTGTCCAGTTTGCGCCTGGAAGTAGTAAACGTGCTGGGTAGGAGAACCCTTTCCATTGAACTGTAGGAGGTCCAGTGGCTCGAACTCCGCTGGGTAGGAGACCGTATCCTATTCAATTGGATACGGTCTGACAACCCCCTGCTTGTTCATGTACTTTTCGAGCTTCAAGGCGTCGAGTTGACTTTGGAACTCGTCAAGCCTTTTGTCCCTAGGATTATGATCCGAAGATGATGCTCCTCTAGATGACTCGGATGAGGAGTGAGAAGGAGTAGGCACCCGCTCTCTGTGCTTCGAGGATTTACGTGAAGCCTGCGAAGTCCTAACTCTTTTCTTCTTCTTCTTCTCGCTCAGAAGCTGCTCCAACATCTCCTTCAGGGAGTTGAAGGTTGCTTGTTGCTCGTTGAATCTTCTGGATATCTCATTAGGGATGTCGGTCATGTGCACATTTGCGTGCTCACCCTGAACTGAGCTTGAAGCCTGTGACGTTGCCACTATCGAGCAATCGTCGTCAAAGACAAACGTCATGCGCGTGTTAGTGAATGGAGTGGCCACCCCCGTTTGGGCGCGAGTGTGTTGGTGAGGTTCAGGCTGGCGAGGCTCGCCCGTCAGATGATATTGGTACAGTGTGCCTATCTGGCGAGCTGCTGCTTTGCCTTTCTGGCGGACTTGGTCCGTCAGGCGAGCTTGGTGAAGTCTTCTTGAACTGCAGAGTTTGCCAGATGCTCTTGGTTCTCCAAAATTGAGCTCCTTGCTTATAGAGTGGGGCTCGCCTAAACCATTAGGCTCACCTGATTTGAGCGGTTCGTCATAACTGGGAACCTGACTCATGAAGTGGCGCTCGATTAAACCGTTAGGCTCGCCTGATTTGAGTGGTTCACCATAATTGGGAACCTGGCTCATGAAGTGGGGCTCGCCTGAACCGTTAGGCTCGCCTGAACCGTTAGGCTCGCCTGATTTGAGCGGTTCGCCATAATTAGGAACCTGACTCATGAAGTGGGGCTCACCTGAACTGTTAGGCTTACCTGATTTGAGCAGTTCGCCATAACTAGGAACCTGGCTCATGAAGTGGGGCTCGCCTGAACCGTTAGGCTCGCCTGATTTGAGCGGTTCGCCATAATTGGGAACCTGGCTCATGAAGTGAGGCTCGCCTGAACTGAGGCGATATTGGTACAGTGCGCCTGTCTGGCGAGCTGCTGCTTTGCCTTTCTGGCGGACTTGGTCCGTCAGGCGAGCTTGGTGAAGTCCTCTTGAACTGCAGAGTTCGCCAGATGCTCTTGGTTCTCCAAAATTGAGCTCCTTGCTCATAGAGTGGGGTTCACTTAAACCGTTAGGCTCGCCTGATTTGAGCGGTTTGCCATAACTGGGAACCTGGCTCATGAAGCGGGGCTCGCTTAAACCGTTAGGCTCGCCTGATTTGAGCGATTCGCCATAATTGGGAACCTGGCTCATGAAGTGGGGCTCGTCTGAACTGTTAGGCTCACCTGATTTGAGTGGTTCACCATAATTGGGAACCTGGCTCACTTGTTTGGCTCTTCTCAGGCCTGAATAGTAATTTAGGCCGTCATAGGAGATGATGGATTGCGCCTCCAGATGGGCGAGAGCTTTTCTTTGCCGCTGTTTGGATCTTTTTGAACGAGGAGCGTTCATGTCGACGGTGAAGGCGTGGTCTGCGTCGATACGAACGGTTGTTTCCTCTTGCACAGGGGCATGCGAGAATCGTTCAACGACCCATTCAGTAGCCCTTAGACTTGCATTCCTGGCTTTCGGCTCGGCCTCAACTGGTTCGGGGGAAAAGAACCCCATGCCTCAGCTCGGGTAGATCCTTCAGACTTGGTTGCCTCGGCCACTTGGGGTTGGGCCACACGCGCGACTCTACAGCACTTGCGAGACGTATCACCACGAGAGGAGGATGATTGTAAGTACTCCTCGAATTTGATCACGAGGGACTCAACAGTTGCCCCTGCAGCAACTTCGGCAAACTGCGCCACCACCAATTCATCTGAATGAATGGATCCTCCCACTGTGGTCGCCATCTTCTGTAGGTGTAAATTTTGATCTCCCAAAATAGGGATTTCATTTGTATTTATAAGAACAGTTTATTACAAACTAATGAATCGAAATTATAACAGAAGCGGAGGGAACGCCCTCCATGTTTAACGTGGGGACTTTCGGTAGCGATAGGACGCCTCCCTCGGTGCTCGTGCCGAGTTTGCTTCCCTTGGATGATCCGATCGAAGTTACTGCTAGAGCTTTAGTTCTCAGTAGAAGGTCCGATGTAAGTAGGTTTGAGTCTACCCGAGAGCCTCAAGTCGGAGAGTTTCTACAAGTCTTTTCAAATGAGGGAGCCTTTAGCAAAAGCCAAGGTTCAACCTTTGGAAGATTAGCCAGCCGAGTAAGCAGCGGCCAATCCCCCTTCATGTTAGCTGAAGATGGTTTTAAATATACAAGGGATGGCATGGGCCATCCCTTGATTTGAGGGATTTGACCACTAGTAGGGGTGAGGGAGCCAGCCGCCCTATTCCTGTAGCCGTCCCTGGCTGTACCTAGTACCCAGGTGAGGAATGCCATGCTTTCTCCCTTGAAGCATGGGATATGACCACTGATGGGACTATTCCCATACTCCAAGTGGGCAGTTGACATCGAGCTGGCGAGTCTGCAGGCGGACTTGGTTCTGCAGGCGAGATTAGGTCTGCAGGCGGGCTTAGGTCTGCAGGCGAGATTGCTCGCGTAGGCGAACTGCAGGTGGACTTGGGTCTGCAGGCGAGTTTGCTCGCGTAGGCGAACTTCAGGCAGGCTTAGGTCTGCAGGCGAGCTGAGTATGCAGGCGGACTTGGGTCTGCAGGCGAGTTTGCTCGCGTAGGCGAACTGCAGGCGGACTTGGGTCTGCAGGCGAGCTGATCTATGTAGGTGAGTTGCGCTAGAGGAAGGGCTTCAATGTTGTCAGGCGGGATGAGCTATATAGGCGAGCTGTTAGGTGAGCTCTAGCCCTGCAGACGAACCTCCTTGTAGGCGAGCTTCAGCCTTTACAGGCGAGTCTCAGCCTTTATAGGCGAGCTTCAGAACATGCATCGAAGAACAGGTCGTAACTTTCAAACCGTAAGTCGGAATTGGACGAATAATATATAAAAATCGACTATCTCGACGAGACGGAGCCGACCAAATCAACCCTTCCTCTGTTTTGCCAAATTCCTAACAGTTTGAGAGATATCTATGTT
This sequence comes from Asparagus officinalis, assembly GCF_001876935.1. Lineage (NCBI taxonomy): Eukaryota > Viridiplantae > Streptophyta > Magnoliopsida > Asparagales > Asparagaceae > Asparagus > Asparagus officinalis. Next base: position 127,646,609 of record NC_033800.1, read on the forward strand.
TTTTCCTTTTTCTGCTATTTCGGGCAAGGTTTTAGCAGTTTTGTTCTGAACTTCTCTGATAGGGATTAAAAGTAATTTTTATTACTTACACAGAGCCCAACAATAGTCTCAACCTTATGGTGGGGAAGCAGACCACAAAAGAGGACGACGACCCGAGAGAGCAGCTATTTGTTCTTAAGTTGCAAGTGAAGACCAGTTTGGTTGATGCCATTGTTGATTCGGGCAGCGAGAAAAATTTGATATCCGAGGCATTGGTTCAGAAGCTGGGTCTGAAGACGATCAAGCATCTAAAGCCCTATCCAATAGGGTGAATTCAGAAGGAGGAGAAACTGTGTATAGTTGATCAATGCACTGTCAAATTTGTGCTACACGAGTCGTATATTGACGAGGTCACGTGTGACGTTGTTCCATTAGATGTTTGTCAGATTATACTGGGCAATTCGTACTTATAGGATAGATATATGATCTACGAGAGGCGGGCTCAGAAGTACACCTTCACTAAGGATGGTGAATGGTTCATATTTTGTTTGGCATCTCTTCTGAATGAGACAAGCTTGGGGACAAAGACACGAGCGAAGAGACTAGTGAATGCAAGCAAGAAGTTTGTCTCGCTGTGCATTAGATTTCCAGAAAAGCCATCGATAAAAGATTACAACTTAGAGCGAACGGTGACTACGACGAGACGCGGGACGAATAAGTTGTTTCTAATCGGATGTCGAGACCGGATTCCTAGCAAGGCCAGGTGGTGTAGAAAAGATGGAGGAGCTCGAGAGTTTCCTCAGCAAAAGTTCTAACTTGAACGGGACTTCAAGTTCCTAAAGAGAGGACCCATGATACGTGTGTATCTTCTCTTTGGAACTTAGCGATCCTCATGGGAGCTTGAGGATAAATGATTCACATAATAACATGAGAATATGGGTGTAAAATAGTACAGTGAAATACAGGTGGAAGCGTGGAATGAGACGACGAGCAGCAGAATCGAAGTATCTAGTTTTCAGCCCGTGAGTCGACTCATAACAGTCATGAGTCGACTCATCAAGTTGAGTCGACTCATGACTGTCATGAGTCGACTCATCGCTGGTTTTTGTGTTTTGTTCAGTTTTGAACGAGTCGACTCATCTCAGTCATGAGTCGACTCATCGATGGTTTCCTGGTTCATTTGGGTTTCTGTTCACACGAATTACTGTTGGTTTTAGGCTTGGTTATTTACCAGATTGACATCTACGTTTGTACACCTATATAAAGGATTGTTTTAGGGTTTCTAAACAATCAAATAGATTCAAAGAGAGATTTTAATCTTTGTATTAGGGTTTAGAGAGGATTAAGAGGTTGTTCTCCATTCTAGTGAGATTGTGAGGGAGAGATTGTAATCTTTTGTTCTTCATAATCTAGAAAAAGGTATTTTCCTTCACCATACTAAATTGCCTTTTGTTTTAGTTGTCTTCTTCTCAACCCACCTTTTGGTAATTCTCCGACTGAAGGGTGCTCGCACGGCAACTCGTATCAAGAAGAGTAGTGACTGACTAGGCATCTTTTATATTGAATCTATCAAGTAACCGTTCAACATATTTCTCCTGTGATAACCATAACTTCCTGGATTTTTCATTATGGGCAATATCCATACCAAGAACCCGTTGTGTCAAGCCTAAATCTTTCATATCAAAGGATTTAAATGACTCCTTCAACGCACTGATCATCTAGCTGTCCTGACCAACAATCAACATATCGTCCACATAAAGCAAAAGGATAATGAAACTAGGATCTGAAAATCTCCTGAAATATACACATGAATCTACAACTATCCTCTGGTAGCCATGAATCAACATGAAAGAATTAAATTTCTTGTACCACTACCTATGTGCCCGCTTCAAACCATTAAGGTTCTTCTTCAACCTGCAAACCATGTGTTCTTTTCCCTTTACTTCAAAACCCTTAGGCTGCTCCATGTAGATCCCCTCCTCTAAATCATCATGAAGGAATACAGTCTTCACATCAAGCTACTCAATCTCGAGGTCTAAACTAGTTGCTTACTCCAAGATAACTCTAATGGACGTCATCTTCACAACTGGTGAAAAATCTCATCAAAATCAATGTTATTTTTCTGACCAAAGCCTTTCACCGTTAATCTAGCTTTGTATTTCTGAATCTCTTTATAACCACCCTTCTTTAACTTGAATACCTACTTGTTCTTCAAAGCTTTTCAGTCCTTCAACAAATCCACCAACTCATAAGTATCGTTCTTCTCAAGAGATTTCATCTCTTTCTTCATAGCATAGAACTATTTGTACTTATCTTTATGAGTATGTGTCTCCTGAAAGCCCTCTGGCTCTCCCTCTTTTGTCAGCAAAGAATACTCCGAAAGAGGATATCTCGTGGATGGTCAATGCTCTTTAATAATCTCCTAAGTTGTGGCTCCGCAATGTCCTACTGCTGGTGATGCTCTCCCTGCTGAGGAGCCTCATGCTCATGATCCTGATCACTATCTCCCTATTCTGATATCTGACCGTCATCATTAACACCATCATCATGCACCTGCTCTGTATCTGTAGGATGTAACTGTACTAGAGATAAAACAGGTGTCATATATGGAATCTCACTAGCAACACTATCTAACTGTCCTGCTCTCCCGAGATCTGCAATTGTCCGGTCCTCCTAAAAAACCACATCTACTCATCTAATAATTCATCTCTTTTTGGATCCCATAGCTTGTATTCAAACTCATCTTCTCCATAACCAAGGAAGATGCAAGGAACCGCCCTATCATCAAGCTTCTGTCTCTTCTCTTTTGGAATGTGTACAAATGCCTTTCAAGCAAACACCTTCAGATGAGAGTATGAAATATCGATCCCGGACCAAGCTCTCTCTAAAATATCAAAACCCAAAGGAACTGACTTTTGCCATCTTCAACATGCATTGCGAATAGTTTTAGCCGAGAAGCTCTTAGGTAACTTCGTCATCTTCTACATACATCTGACTGTCTCCATAATGGCCCTGTTGTCTCTCTCTAAAACTCCATTATGTTACGATGTGCTAGGCTCTGTCCTCTGATGCCGAATACCATGCTTGGAACAATAATTTCTAAACTCAATGGAAGTGTATTCTCCTCCATTATTGGTGTGTAAACACTTCAACTTCTTTCATGTCTGCCTGTCCACTATGACATGAAACTGCTAGGAGACTAAAAACACCTAATCCTTTGTTCTTAACAAGAAGACCCACATCTTCCGTGATGCATCATCAATAAATATGAAAAAATATTGATTGTCACCTATGGACTCTACCTTGATAGAACCACAAATATCAAAATAAATCAAATCTAGGATATTATCTTTTCTTTTAGAAGGCTTACTAAAAAAACTCTATGTTGTTTTCCAAACAAACAATAATCGCAAGAGGTGAGCGACAAACCTTTGGCAAAGGGAATGAGAGACTTCTTTACCAATACTTGCAACCCCTTCTCACTCATGTGCCCGAGCCTCATATGCTACAAACTAAGAGTATCAGCGTCTTGAGCCACACTCAAAGAATCATATGAAGCCTTCACTTGGGTCTCGTATAAATTATAACATATAGCTCCTCTAGCCACCACAAGAGAGCTTTTGGTGATTTCATATTTTTCTCCACCAAATTAAATTTCATATCCCATTCGGTCTAAAGTAAGACCCAAAATCAAGTTGGGCCACAAATTAAGAACATGCCGCATATTCTTCAAGACCAATGTGCATCCGGTATTTATCTGTAAGTGTATATCACCAAGTCCCATAATCTTCGAATAGATAGTATTACCCATCTTCACATTATCAAAGTCACATGCTTATACGACGTGAAAAGGTCTCGATTGGAGGTAGCATGACATGTAGCTCTTGTATCCACTATCCATACGGAATTCTGACTTGTACCATGCATACAGTCTTCTTCCCTAAAAATGAGAATAACATCAGTCTCAGATAAAGTGACTGTAGTGTCACTGTCTACTTTCTTCTTCTCATCTTTCTTTTCATTTTTGTTCCCAACTTACTCTTTTTTTCATGCTCAACAATTTTTTTTGATATGACTCAGCTTCCCACAATGAAAGCAACCTCTCCCTTTAGATTTTGATCTGCTCCTGGATGTGCCACGACCTGTGGACTGATCCATATACCTGCTCCTACCCTTGTTCTCCGTGACAAGATCATATGAGTTATATGTGCCAGTAGACTTTCTCTGAGTCTCCTCATTGATAAACTACTAGTAACCATATTCATCGATAACATACTATCTAGAGGTACATTGCTGACCGTCACAACCAGTGTCTCCTAACTGTCTGGTAACGAATCCAATAGCAATAAAGTCTGTAACTCATCATCGATAGTCATCTTCATGGTAGCTAACTGATTGATTAAGCTCTTAACTAATTCAAATGTCCTACTATGTTTCTTCCTTCTTTGAACTTCAAGTTCACCAACCGCCTTATAATAAGCGCCTTGATTCCCGTGGTCTTCTTCTCGTAGAGATCCTCAAGCTTCTTTCAAAGAGTCCTCGTATTTGTCTCACCCTATATATGATGAAACACACTAACGTTAATCCATATTCGAATATAACTGATCGCCTTCCTGTGTTGTTTCTCTCACTCTTTATCAGTCATCTTTTTTGACTTAGCTTCATCTCCCTCAATAGGGTCATGTAAATCTTTACATTACAGAATATCATCTATCTTAGACTTCCATACTTGTCCATTGAACCATCTAATTTTATCATTATGCCAAAACTCTCCATCTTTTCCATCCCAAAGCATGCCTCAAATCAGGGCTCTGATACCACTTGTTAGGAATTTAATCGAGATTAATCTGTGGAATTAAATACTAAATAAATAACTATATTAATAAAAATACCACACGCAAGTAAACACCAAGATTTAACGTGGTTCGTCAAATCATGCCTACGTCTAGGAGGTAATCTAAAGAATAATATTTCATTATCAATCGAGAGTACAACCCCTCAAAGTTACACCCTAATTTGAGGATCAAATCACAAAGAGAAAATACAACGTTACCTCTAGGGCACCAAATCCCTAAAACTCGTCTCACCATAAGCCTCCATCTCTCGGGGAGAAATCAACAGCGTTCCCTCGATGGCGTCATCATTTTGAAGACAATGATTTTTGAATTACTATAATCGGACAACCGAACTATCTGAAATCTTAACTTTTCTCTCACTCTTTTTTCTCTCTCCCCTCTTTTTCTCTCTCTCGGATTACTGTAGTTAGAGGGAAAGCCCTAATCTTAGGGTTATACTCTTCACGTGCCCAATTCCTTTAATAAAGGAATTTTATCCCTAGGTCCACCTTTCCTATTCAAATTATGAATATGTCCCTCAAATTATTTTCTTAGTAGGATACAACTAATTTGACCTAGTTCTTGTGGACCTTAATTGGGCTGGACCCACAACAATAGAGAAGATGAGAACCCTTGAACATTACATAAAGATAATTTTATCCTTATGTCAAAGATAGATATTCAAAAATGTAAAATAACATATAAGATTATTTATGTAAATGTATATATGTTCCTTTACCTTCCCTTTGTTCTAGTAAAACTTTCTAAACAAGATAAAATAAGTTCTATTTGATTTAACTTATTGACTTATCAAAATGAATTTTATATATTAACTCCTCTTTGCTTTAGGGCATGTTTGGTTCATTTCCTTCATTTTCCAAAATCCATTTTCCTTCACTTTCATCATTTTCCTTCACTTTCATCATTTTTCACTCTTACAAATCTCCCACATCAACCAATAATATGGTGACAACTCATCTCATCTTATCTCATTTCTTACTTTTAAAAATAAACTAAACATAAGAAATGTGTCACATCAATCAACTCATCCAACTCACCTCACCCTATTTTCCTTCACTTTCTACCATCTTTAAAAATTACTCACACCATCCAATAATATGGTGACAACTCATCTCATCTCATTAAAATTTTCCTTTCATCCCTTTCCTCCAAACAAACAAGGAAATTGATTTTCCTAAGTATGAGTCACATCATCCAATAATATAATGATAACTCATCTTCTCCCATCTATTTTCTTAGTTTTAAGAATGAACCAAACACAAGAAAAAAACCTAAACAAGGAAAGTGGAGGAAAACATTAAAAATTACTCATCTCATCCAATAATATGATGACAACTCATTTTCTCCCCCACTTTCTTTTATAGTTTTGACAAATCAAACATCTGAAAATGGAAAAAAAACATCAAAATTCACCTATATCAATTTTTTCCCTTACCTTCCTCTATTTTCTGTATTTTTTTACGAAACAAACAGGCACTTAACTTATTCTTATTCACTAGCCTCGTTTTAGAGCAGTGGGTTTACTGGTGGCACAGAGGTGCAATTAATGGGATATGATGGGTTCTTTAAAACTTGTGTCTCGAGTCGGGCATCAATGACTTGGATGCGTGGGCTTTGCACTCGTCCAGTTGATTATTATTATGAGTTCTTGGCCCATCATCACGCTAACGTAAGCGTCATAATATTCTATTAGCTAGTTTTTATGAACGGGCAACATTACGACACTATTGACAATTTGTTAATAAAAAATTAGTCTAAATTAGTCTAGAAATGTTGAAATGTTTCATAGATAAAAGAATGTAGAGAATAGGAAATAACTAATAGTAGACAAAATGAAAAGTCACATAGCAAATTATCTTTAAGTTTCACAATTTTGCTTCTCTTGTCCTTTTATCTAGTTAGTTAATATTGAGACATATTATCGTGTACCAGAGATTCTCTTTATATAGTAAGGGTACATTTATTTTTAGATAATCGTACAGTATAAAGTGCACTATTCTTAAAAAAGAAATACCCTGCTATGGCTGGTCAAGAGTAGGGATGCATTCGAATATGATACTTATCATATCCATATCCGCTTACCAGTCACATATACAAATATGAATACGGATATGTCTCGGTGAGAAAAAATTATATTCATATCCAATAAATTCAGATATGAATATAGATACACATGCGAATATACATGAATATACAAAACGGATATGAGAAAATAATATAATATTTAAAAATATATAGTTTATATCGCACAAAAGTGTTTATTTGTTAGGATTTTTAGATCTCACAAAAATTCTGAAAAGCACCAACGCAGCAAATAGAATCATACGATATAAAACCACGGGATCAAAATCAATCCACTATCACCTTCAAATTATAATTTTTTACAAGGACAAAGAGTGTAAAACTCTCTCTCACAATACCCTTGAACCCGGTTACACCCTCTAAAACCCTCATTACAAAAATATTGTCTCTCTCATTCTCTCTACTTTCAAACCTTAGAATAGGAGGCATTATTTAAAGACACCCCTGACTTGCCCGCCGAGTTAACTTGGCCTCTAAGAAAAGTATGAAGACTAGGCCTAGCCTTTAAACCCGCATCTAACTTGGAGTTTGAGTCGGTACCCAACATATCCTCCCTCGACAAAAAATCTCCAAGTGTCTCAACGGCTTTAGAAAAACTCACTCTCTTTTTCTTGTTCTTCACCTTTCTCTTGTGGACAAGAGCCTGAGAAGAGTCATCTACACCATTAACAGATTGCCCATCAAAATAGCAAAAATGGTTGCTATTCTTCCTCCCTCGCAAAATCAAATCACCATCTCTATATACTTTGCACCACTCTCCTTCGTCAACAAACTTGTACCCACGTGATGCCATCTCACCCAACGAAATTAAGTTAGCACCACATGACAACACATATCTCATATGACGAAGAATTCCAACCTTTGCAATGTGAAGCTTGAGGCGAACACTTGCAACGCCTTCAACCTTCATCTTCTTGTTATTTCCAATGACCACGTCATCAAATTCTTCATCTGTCTTCAATGTATCAAAATAATTTTTTTTTTACAAACGTACATAGAACCTGCAAAATCTAACACCTAAGTGTTACTCGCATCAGTACATGTACTCTGCATCAACAACACCGCATCTTCATCACACATAACTATCAAGGAGTCCACCTTCTTCCCATTTTCTTGAAGCTTCATTTGTCTAATAGTTTTCAAATCATCTCGTATCTGGGAACATCTGAACTGAATATGACCATTCTCTCCGCAATAATAGCACTCTCTTTCGTTGTCGCCTCGGGCCGGAAATTTTGACCTTCCTCGATAACTGTCACATCTCCCCTTTCTCCTCCCTCTATTAGAACCTTCAAAAGCTAGTGCACTATCACCACCATTAGATGAACTCTACTTCCCCAATCATTCTTTTATTCTCACATAGGTGTGTTGTCACATTGTCAAACTTCAAAGTCCACTTCACTGTAATTATCGTCTGAACTAACTGTTTGTACGACTTTGACAAGGAAGATAATAGGAGTATTGCATGCTCTTCTTATTTGAATCAGACGTGATTCTAGTAGTAGAGTTGTCGGTATATAATTATTCAGAGTCATGGCAGGAACAGGAGTTGGTTGGTGTGTAGACTCGAGGTGGATAGTGCCAAATTAGGTAGAGCTCACAAGCAGACACAACTGAGTAACACACATAGAGATGGAGATGGTGGCATTGGACTTGAAGACAACGAGCGCTCATATTCGGTCCAAACCAAGCGATGGAGAAGATAGGGGTATCCAGCTCGTAGTGTGGAGTAAGAAAGGTGTACCAATATAGTTTGAGACGAGTGATGCAGGTGGAGCACAAGGACAACAAGGGGGGAGGCTATTGTTAGGCTCAGGTTAGGAGGACAAGCATGGTTGATTTGCTTCTGATGTTAGAGGTGGCGAAGATTTCTTGGTGCACACAAGAGAGGTGGAGGCGCCACAACGAGGCAGATGAAAGTGAGGCTGATAGGTGCATCTAGTTTGAGTGCAAATGTTCTGATTAGGAGCGCGGGTGCTTTGATTTTAAAGTGTAAAAGAATAGAAGATGCTAGCGGGAGAGGCAAAGTTTTAAGATGGTGATGATATGTCTTTAAGGGAGCTTGGGAATTAAATCTAAGGTGGAGATTATTGGGATTGTGTCTTTGATTCTTTATACAACTTTACGAGAATTAGATAGGATTAGAGATCTATCATGATTAGAAAATTTAGTCTTATCATGATTAGGAGTTTGTATTAATTAGGAAGTTTGGTTGGGGGTAGGGTTTTGGTTTCCCTATATATATTCTTCTATTATTGGAGAAAAATAGAGGAGAGGAGATAGAGCCAATATTCTTGTAATGTAGGATTAGCAGAGGACGTAGCCTGATTTGAGAATATTGTGCGAGAGGCTAGAGTTTCGTAATCTTTATCCGTACAAAAGATTATAATATTAGGAGAGGGTTTTATAGTCTTTATCCATTCAAAAGATTGTAAGGATTGGGTTTTGGAGAGAATATGAGAGTTGATTATGCATGTGAGGTTGAGAGATTAAGAGATGAGAGTTGAGTGATTCCTCTTATAGTTTTCTCTGATACATAGTGGATTTCTCATATTATTACCCCATGGATATAGGTTGAAGCTGGTCGACCGAACTATATAAATCTTGGTGTTCTTTCTTTTTATTGGAGTTATTTTCTATCTTGTTGATTGTAGGGTTGTCTTCTGAGTTACAGAGATCGTAGTACGTAAGGAGATTAAAATTTCCCAACAAGTGGTATCAGAGCCATGATGATGGATCCGGTTAAGAATTCGCAAGATAAACGTCATACAAAAGTTAAGATTGATGGCGTTACAAGAATCATGATGAAAAAAAGGAAAAGAAAAAAAGAAGGTACTGTAGCGGCAGGAACACTGTTCACATGGGTAAGGATTTTGTTAAAAATTATTAAACCAAACCCGACAGTGCAAATTAATTTGTCTTCTGATCGAGGGTTTGGAGTCAGATTTCAACGACTCAAGAGTTGATTCGTAGGTATTGGAGTGCTCTGAACGCGATGGGAGGGTTTCATTTTTTAGATTTTGCTCAGATTGGTCAGAAAGTGCTGATAAGTTCTAATGGTGGTAACGAGATAGATCTGGTGGGAGATAGGGCAAATGAGTATGTGACAGATAAGAGATTGAAAGAGGAGAGTCGAGTGATTTTTCTTGTAGTTTTTCCTAATACATAGTGGATTTCTCGTATTATTGCCCTGTGGATATAGGTCGAAGTTGGTCGACCGAACTATGTAAATCTCGGTGTTCTTTTTTTTTTATTGTGGTTATTTTCTATCTTGTTGATTGTGGGGTTGGCTTTCGAGTTACGGAGATCGTAGTACGCGGGGAGATTAAATTTTCCAACATTATTAACATGCTCATTATATCTGAAAGGCTATGACTAGATATCTTGATGATTAAAATTAACATTAAATTCATTAATCCAAGGATTAAAACTGTTGGAGCTGTATGACCAACATATATTTAGATATTTTGGGTACAAATACAGATATTTCACTATACATCTGTATTTATAACTATATTCTAGTTATCGACTATTGATTTTAGTAACCATATGTATACTAAGGATATATATATTTTCTTTTGTACAGATATTTTTAAACACCCCAAGTCAATAGCATGGTTCTTACGAATTCATGCGTCAAGAAGAAAAATCAGACCTCTACTAAAGCGGTCCCCTATTTCGTTATGTTTCGTTTTTAGGAGAACGTTCTTGATAAATAATCACGAGTTTAGAATTGTTGATGCGCATGAATAAATAATTATATAATTTTCGCATTAGTTGACAATATTCCGCCGTATCTTGCTGGCTTTTGAAGCCCATCCCTTTGATTTTTCACTGGCCGTGTGGCCCATACACGTACTTCAAGCCTCAATCGAGTCAATCGCAATTTCGCTCCTTCAATGCTACGTCGCAGGTCAAACCGTCAAAGTTTATGCAAGCCCGCCACCTTCAATTAAAGAGGCAAAGACATCACCGTATTTGTCCTTATCTTAATTTCCATTCATTTGCGTAGTATTAAATATAATGGTACCCAGTATAAATAACAAAAGAGTCATGGAAAATAAGTTATCAATTTTCAGGGTCAAATTTTAGAGATGAATCAAAGAGAAATGTTGATATTACTTATCAGGATTTTTCTAATCTATCGTTCAAAATTTATCTCAAATCTTGGTATTTTTGAATTTACCCTCAAAATCATTCGCTAATTCACCCGTGAATTTAACTCATGCTAGATTCTAACCAGATTAGAATAAAATTTCTATCTATCCTGAAAGAGAGTGAGATGGACAAATGAGATAGGAGCTTACCTGCCTTGCCGATTGACGACAGGCACTGCGGCTGCTCCTACCGGCGGAGACTCTCTTTCTTCGCCTTCATAATTTTTTTCATTTCACTTAAAATAGACTAATTAGTGAATCAATTAAATACGTAGAATAATTTTGTCATATTTTTTTTCAAAATAGTTGAATTTTTAGTAACCTATTATTATTTTGCAAAAGCATCTACACGCGTTTATGCTACTTATCCCCCTTTTTTTTAATGACGCATGTGCTTCACAATCTATTTTCTCAAATAATCTTTATTTATCCAACCTCACCAACCATCCCATGCATACTCAAAAACGCCACCTATATCCGTTTGACCCCCTCCACCAAATCCTTAACATAAAACCCACCACTTCATCACCCCCATCTCAATTTCTCTCCCTATATCTACCAAAAACCTTCCATCATTAACCGAACGTAAAGGGGGGGAAAAAGCATTTGATTATGAAGGGGAGCAAATGGGTGCGATGCCTAAAAGCACCAGTCCGAGTTCTGACCAGCGTGCGAGACCTGTACATAAAAGGCATGAAAGGGTGCGCGGGTAGAGTTCAGCACAACGCGGGTACGTTGGCCTACCCGTCATTCGCCAGGGGTAACTACGGCTATAGCTTTGATCATTCGGCGAGGTCGAGCGCGAGCGGCGAGGATCTCAGCGAGCTCATCAGGGCGGCGTCGGTGAGGAAGATGCAAGTGAGGAGTCAGAGTGTCGTTGTCGGGAGGATTGATGAGGAGGAGGAGTTTGAGGGGGATGGGATTGTGGGTTCGGGTTTGTTGTTTCCTAGGAGTAGGAGTTACGCTGTGGGTGTGAAGGGGAGCGCTTCTGTTTTTGCTTGAAACAAGGTCTTTTTTTTTTTTGGAAATACAAATCTTATCAGAACAGCTCGTACGCGAACTATAAAGCAGGACAATTTAAATCTCTGGACTGTTTCTTTATTTAGTGATTGGTCGGGAGCACTTTGCTCCGAGGTGTTTTGATAAAATTTATATTCGTTTTCGCTGTGTTTAGATTTGGTTTTGTGAGTAAGGTTAAGAAACCCTTCAATAGTTAAGTATTTTTTTCCCACAAGATTTTGATTGTGTATCATTATGATTGTTGTGGTCTGTATACAAAGAGGGACTCTCATCTTGAGAATGGCTCGCATCAGGCCATGGAATTCTGATTCTTCTTATTTGAGAAATGTGTGAATTAATCTCTGTTAATTTCATACTTTGTCTATCAAATACATCCTTCAGTCAGGTGCGAAACAAAGGGGCTATTTGGCAACCCCATTTAAATTGGTTTAACGGAGCAGAATTGGTCCTAGTTTGACAAATAATTGGACGGAACTTAAAAATTTTGTTTTGTTGAGCTAGTTTTTAGCCTTGAACCAATTCAGAATTGGTCCATCATTTTTTCTACAACTAAATTGGTTGATTGATCCGTTAAAGTGACCCGAAGAATTGGAAAATTAATACATCGATCAGAAGAATGTCCTCTTTATGCATCATCTCTTATTTCTTTCAACAAGTTCCCCTGCTTTAAATTTGCGTTCATTATAAACATATCCATCTACTGAATCTTTTGACTCTCCTATCAGCAACAGTTCAAAATTTTAAGTCATGAACTGAATTCATATGATAGATAACCTAGTAAATATTTTTTACTGAATATTTGGGCATGTCTAGCCAGCAGAAATTGGTGTAATGAATGACAAAGTTTTGCGGGTGTTTTAGTGTAAAGTTAAATATACCAAGAATTTGGTAAATGAAGTAATACAAATTAATCATTAGAAAAGAAGCCAGCAGAAATAGATTTGTCGCATAAAACGGCATGTCGTGATCAGCTTTGAATATTTGCCAACTAAATATATTTACTCTTTCTTCTCTGTTGACTTCTAGAGACAAAATTTTCGACATAAAGTGTTAACGTGTACAGATTTAAGGCCTCCTTGACTTTGTTCAGCCACCGTCATTATGTTCTAATGATACGTCATGAATTTCTTCTTTGGTTATAATTATCATGGATGAAATAATTATCATGGGTGATGATGACTAGCTAACCACAATTATAATGACAAAGAAATTAATCGTTATGTGGAAGTCTAACTGAAATAGGTAGTGCTCAACCGAGCTAATTAGAATGTCCTGATTCATGATCAGTTAGTCGGTAGATAAAGGCAACAGTTATATTGGAGATGGTCCCGTATAGATTTCTTAAATATTCTTACTTAACATGATTACTAAACAAAGAATTTCACTAATTAGTAGTAGGGAAGATTTGATGGAAGTTTCGGCGCAAAGGTAGGGTAGTCACTGTGTGACCTGGAGGACATGAGTTCTAGTCGTGGAAACTGTTGTGCGCAGCGAAAATTTCGGCAGCACCTCCGGTGCGCAAGGTGCACAACAAGAGATTAGATCGTAAGAATTCCTGTCTCACCAAGGAAACAAGAATCTGAAGCGGATATCTCAACAAAGTGAGATATCGGCTCTTCCTCTCATCAGTTCTAGGACTGACCTGTCGAGGGATCCTACAAGCTATTACAAATCACGGCAAGAACACAAATTTTTACGTGGTTCGACAAACTGCCTACGTCCAAGAAACAAGGAAGGGGGAGATCTACTATTGTAGGCGCCAAATAATGCTGAAAGGAATCCAAACACAGCTCAAAAGGAAGTCATCCAAAATGTAAAAAAGAACACAAGTATAGACTGTCTCGCATGCGAGACAGTCTTTACTGTCTCGCACGCGAGATAGACTTGACTGTCTCGCATCTCGCACGCGAGATAGACTTGACTATCTCGCCATGCGAGACAGACTTTTACTGTCTCGCTCACGCGAGACAGTCTTTACTGTCTCACCGTGCGAGACAGAATTTACTGTAGTGTTTACTGTCTCGGAACCCGAGACAGTAAACTCTGTCTCGGCCGCCGAGACAGCAAACACTGTCTCGGCAGCCGAGACAGCAAATGCTGTCTCGCGAGCTTGATTTCCGCCAACTGTTCCTAGGGGTTATAAATACCCCCCGAAGGCCATTTTTGAGAGGGGCTGATCATTTTGAGCACTTTGGAGCAGAGAGAGCAGAGTTCCTGAGCTTCTGGCCATTCCTTGAGATTCGAGCTTTGACTTGATCTTAAGAAGAGTGATCGTCTTACTTTGATAAGATCTTCACTTCAAATTCCTACTTCGATAAACGAAGGAAGAATTCCCAAAGCCTTCACGATTCAATCAGAATCTGTGAATCGGTGGTCCACGGGCTAACGCGCTCCCGGCACAGGCAAAGATCACACGCAAGCAGCGATCCAAACAACGATCCTGCGTTTGTTTCTAAAAAGTTGTAATTTTCATTTTGTTGTGTAAAAGAAGTCTTATAAAAAGACTATTTCTTTTGAATTTGTTGTAATCAACCGAAGATATAATGAATTCCACAGCAAGAGCAACTTTTGATGCAAACAAACTGGCGACCACAGTGGGAGCCAACGGTCTCGCTGCCGAGACCATCGTGTCGTAGCCAATCAAGGTACCGGTTGAATCCATGGTCGAGTATGAATTCGACCAAACTAAGTTTGAGGAATATATCTCATCGTCCTCTTCAAGATCTTCATTATCACGTAAGTACAAGAGGATCTCATCATTGAAGAAGACCTATGCGCCAGAGAAGGCTAAAAGTGAACCCTCTCATCCAATAGTTGTTGAGGTCATGCCTCGCAACATTATTCTGGCAACCCTCAAGGCCGGAAGCTCTGCTCATGATCATTCATCCCCAATTAAGGAGTCGTTCGATCGAAGTTCGTCAACTCTGACGAAGAGGGCTCGTCAGAGGCGACGCCAACGCCGCGCTCGTCAATTGGCTAAGGCCTTGGAACAAACCGATGGAGTTCGTTATTATGCGGACTTAGAATCGAGGAGACATCGAGTGGTTCAGTTGTCTCAACGACCAACCACTCATATCTCTACTAAACTAACGACGGATGAATGGACTTTTGTCAAAAGGGCTCGTTCGACCCTCAAAGAACGAATACAAAAGGGTCGTGCAAACACTTCTCATGCCCGTTCTCTCTTACAACAAAGACGAGAAAGAAACAAGGAAACGGTGGCCAAAGAACCACCATAACTCTGCAAAGTTTGGAGTCCAAAGTCTGGAGTTGTGCAAAATCAGCATTCGGAGCCCGTTAAGATTTCATGCCCACAAGGGGGTGGTTCTAAACGTCTGATTCCCAACATAACCTTGGATCGTTCAAAGACAATAATAGGTTGTCCTGAGAATGCCAACAAGGTTTTACATCCTCAGAAGAAAACATGTTTGTCAAAAGACATCGTTATACCTGGGGGGTCATACCAACAGACGATAAGATTTTCCGGCAATCATACCGATGAATCATACTATCAAGCTAGAGGTATGAACTCTCATTGTTCCCGTGCGCGACTCATTAGAGCAATGCTATCAGAATGTGACTGTTTCAAACGAGAAGCCATCTCACGAAGAGTCTCGGTATTCCAGAGACTTTCTACTGAAATGTCGAAGCCTAAGCCGAGACATTTCCGCAAGAGAAAATCAGCTGCCAAAGATGATGAATTCCCTGAAGTCACCATCAACGTGGCTGATAAAAGAAAGTCTAAGCAGCATTCAAGTGACTCAAATCCCGACTTTTCCCCGAGAGGAAAAGTCAATCCAAGAATTGCTCAAAGGATGTCTCGACTCCAATTAGGAGCCATCAGACACAGAGATTACAAGAAAATGCAAGAAGGAATGTCCTCGGAGGATGAATTCTCGGACACTTGTTCTGCAATCGCTTCTAATGATACAATGTCTAGCACGGGACAAACCAGAGAAGTACTCACGATCACCTCTGATCAATTTGCTCAAATGCTTCAAGAAGCTCTAGCGAAGCAACGTGAAGAAATTAGAGCTGAGATGAAGACAGAGATGGAGTTAGCTATCCAACAAATGAGAGAATTGCTAACTCAATGGCCTCAACCTCCTTAGTCCAGTCAGCGAGCTGAATCCAGCCGCCACACTCAGAATGTTGTAGATGACAGTGATCCAGAAGTGGATGAAGTCATTATGGCTGATACACCTCCCAATAGTAATAACGCTGGGGGTGGTTTAACACATCCTCCCAATAACGATATTGGGGGTGGTTCAATGACGCCTCTTACAGGGGATGGTCTAACTCATTCTCCTCAACGTCCTTCGAATGAAGACATAGACGATGAAGAAAAAATGAAAGAGCTTGAGAACAAAATCAACGCTTTGATGACGGCTCAAGAAGTGAAGAAGACGGGTATTGAAAGAGCTTGAGAACAAAATCAACGCTTTGATGACGGCTCAAGAAGTGAAGAAGACGGGTATTCCATGTCCCTATCCAAGAGAATGGGATTCAATACCTCAAGAAGTGAAGAAGACGGGTATTCCATGTCCCTATCCAAGAGAATGGGATTCAATACCGTATCCGGTAAAGTTCAATCTGATTAACTTCACACTGTTTGAAGGGAAGAGCTCGCCTATTCAGCACTTGATTTATTTCAAATCTCATTTGGGCATAATCTATGGAAACGAGGTTTTAATGGTCCGGTCATTCGTTTGCACCCTTCGTGGGCCCACCTTCAATTGGTACCGACGTCTTAAGCCAGGGAGCATCAATTGCTGGGATGACATAGAAAGTTTATTCCTCAACAATTTCTTCGATGATGACACCGAAGTGTCAATCGGATCCCTTCTAGATGAGAAGCAAAAAGATGGAGAGTCAGTCGACAATTTTGTCAAGCGCTTCCGTAACAAGGCAATGAATTGCAGAGATCCGATTACAGAGGAGTTCATCCTGCAAACATGCCACAATAACCTCTCCATCGATGTCCTGGAAGCTCTAGGGGTCGTACCATCCACCACTTGGAAAGAGTTAAAACTACGTGGTGAACAAGCTGAATACTTTCTTAAAAGAAAGAAAGCTGAGAAAAACCGGCCGATAACATCTGCAATCACTGGGAACGCGACTCTCGATCCGAGGTTCCAAAAGGAGTATTCTTTTGAAGATAATGAAGCTCCAACCATATTGGAATACCTCCTCGCCAATGATAAAATCGAGCTACCGCCTATTAAAGATCAGGAGGGTGCTAAGATGATTACAGATCCAAACTACTGTGCATACCACAGAAGGATTCTTCATCCCACCAATATTTACTTTGGACTCAAAAATAAGATCCAAGAATTAATTGACTCCGGCGTCATAATGGCGAAACAAGCCAAATGAAGTGATAATCATATTTTACTACAATTTTATACCCTCATTATCTATTTTATATGAATAAATATACCACTAATAATTGCTTTTATCTGTTAATTGCAGGTTAATGATGAATAAATCTCAAACTCCAATATCTCAACAAAAACCCCTTGATTTAATGAAGAAATGAAGCCCATGAAGCCAAAGAAATTCTTTTAAATAATTCAGAAATAATTCAAAGTCCAATGGAAAATCAAGAGAAAATGCCAAGCCCAAAAGTCCAAGCCAAAGCCCAAGACACAAGCCCAAAAGCAAAGAGTTCTGCGGACAGCAACAGGAGAAGAGCAGGCATCGATGCCTGCATCGATGCCCGCATCGATGCCTGTATCGATGCCCGCATCGATACCCCTATCGATGCGGGTATCGATACGGACGTCCAGGCAGTTACAATCCAATGGCTGATTTTTGTTGGTTTTGGATAAGATTTGAATCCAATGGCTCTCATTCACTGATGTTTACTATAAATAGGGGTAGAGAGTGAGGGGTTAGAGGTGTGAAAATTTTGTAACCTCCTTTTGGAGAGGAGGGCTACTCTTAATTGAGAAGGCCTTCCAAAAATTGTTACTTTAGTTGCAATTAATAAAAATAATTTTTTCCTCTTTAAATTTGTTCTTTCTCCTCTTGTTGAATGATGAGGATGGAGATGAAGAGCAATTTGAAGGTTTACATTTCTTTTCTCTTTTATTTCTTTTTAGTAATTTCTTTATTATTGCTTATTAGTTAGATTTAAATTCATGCTTGTAGTATAGATTTACTTTCTTGTCTTTTTTATTTTCTTTTTGCACTTTAATTTGTAGAGTAGATTTATTTTTCTTGCATTTAATTTCTGCAATTTATTTTGTAGTTTAGATTTTTATTTTCTTTGTAATTAGATTTATTTCTTGTTCATAGTTTAGATTTTTCTTTTCTTTTTAATTTTGTAATTAGTCTTCTTTTTCTTGTTTTTATTTCTTAAGATGTGAATTTAATTCTTGTAGGAATCTTAGAATTGTATGAAACTAGTCTAATTTCTTTTATATTGTATGAATTATTCTCTTGTACTTAAAATGTTCATGTTTAGGATAATCAACTAGAGAACTAATCGGTAGAAGAAGAATTTGATAATCTATGCTTATCTTAAATGGTTTGATAGGTTATGCTTATGAATTCTAGGATTATTATCATGTTGTTGTTCTTATCATGAATAGTAATTTTAGCTTAGATGATAATTTGATAGGTTACACTTTCCTTAAATGGTTTGATAATCTATGCTTAATAAATCTAAGTTGAAATATGATAAAAAGAGAATAGTTTATATTTTGTAATTGAAATTGGTTAGTGGATTATATTCTAGATTTCTTACCTCTTTTGAATCCTTCATCTTAACTTTCTTAAATTTTCTTTTCATTTTTGGTTTTATTTCTTGATTTTATTAATTCATATTTCTTGCCTTGTGATTTCATTTATTCTTTAATTCTTCCTTCTCTCCTCTAAAATTCAATTTATTACCTCTTGCATATAAATCAAAACAACCACTCATACAATCACACTTATTCTTTATTCCTAATTGTCACGCACAAAATATAAGAACCAAGTTTAATAATCTCTTAAAATCACCTTCTTCGTGGGATCGATATCTTTTTATACTATAACTTGATAAATTGTGCACTTGCAATTTTGGTACATAATTATGCCGCATCAAGTTTTTGGCGCCGTTGCCGGGGAAGGTGCTAAAATAGGATTTTATTAACTTGATTCTTTAACTTGTGTATTTTTCTTGTGAAGGAACCGCTTGGAGCTTGAAAATCTTGGATTGAAGATCAAGAATTTGGAGCATTGCTTTCGGGTAAGTCTTCTTTCTAGTTTTCAATTCCACCCTCTTTAGCTAGCTTCACAATTAGAGACAATTAGGATTTAAAAAAAAAGATTTTATTTTTGTTGACCATAATAAAATTCATCTTCTCACATTTGATTATTATTGACCATAATTAAAAAAAAGATTTTCTTTTTATCATCCTTTTTAGTCGCTTTTAATTTCTAGGGTTGCATTTCATATAGTGTAGGAATTCACCAAAGTGATTGTAGCACTTGATTTGGCACACACTTAAAACATTCTTAAGGGCAAAACCCCAATCAAGATAAGGTAAGGGATTTCATCACCCTTTCCTTAGCCCACAAATCACTAATTCCTCACTTCACAAATCCAAGCCTTCTAAAACTCATTAGACGTTGGCCCCTAAGGATTCGAGCTCAATAAGGAACAAGAAATCCTTAAGTGAACGGTTTAAGTTTTCTCAGAATAGTTGGTGTCTAAGGCAAGGTTTAGGGGTTGCGTAAAGCGCTCCGCAAGGAAAGAGGTACTTAATTGATCTTTGATCACCCTCTAGTACTATCCTTACCTGGCTAACTAAAAAAGAAAAAAAAATATTTGTTTTGGTGTATGCAATTTTGGGTTCGGGATAATTTTCATCGCTTAATCCGTGTTGAACCAATCCAAGAAATGGCAAATCAGCCCGTTCTTCAGGATATGTGTTACCCCACCAGAAATGCAATTCCATCTTGCATAAGACTCCCCGAAGTAAATGGAGCAAATTTTGAGCTTAGACCGCATTTCATTAACATGCTTCCCAAATTCCTAGGTAATGAAACAGAAGATGCATATATATTTATCTCGGAATTTGAGGAAGTATGTATTATGATTAAAATGAGAGAATTAACCGAAGATGCGATTAAGCTTAGATTTATTCCATTTGCTCTAAAGGACAAAGCTAAAAAATGGCTGTACAACTTACCGATAAATTCCATCTCAACTTGGGAGGAATTTGTCACCGTTTTTCTCAAGAAATTTTTCCCTATTCACAAAACGGTAAAGCTTAGGAACAGCATTCAGAATTTCAAAATTGTCCCGGGAGAGCCATTCTGGAAATACTTTGACCGATTTAAAGATCTTTTAATCCAATGTCCTCATCATGGTCTAGAAAAATGGCGATTGTGCCAAGTCATTTATGAAGGATTGGACTATTCTTCAAAAACATCTTTAGAATCGATGTGTCAGGGAGATTTTATGAGAAAAAACGCCGATGAAGCTTGGGAATTCCTAGAGAGTCTATCCGAGAAAACAATGCAGTGGGAAAACTGTGATGACAGGGTTTCATCTGTTTCCCAATCTAAGTCTAGTGGTCTTTCCCTGGAGTCAAACATTGCATCTGAAGCGAAGATGGCGACGATTCTGCGGAGGTTAGAAGCCTTAGAAGTTAAGGAACGAGCTCCGGCTCAAATCAATCATATTTCTGCCCCGGGATGTCATAACTGTCAGTCTCCTACACACGTTTCAGAGGAATGTCCTCTTTTAGGAAACAACCATGCTTTAGAACAGATGAAGGCTGCATTCCAGCGCCCTAGAAATGATCCATTTTCTCCAACCTACAATCCAGGTTGGAGAAATCATCCCAATTTTGCTTGGAACCAAGGAACTTCTCATGGAAACCAAAACTTTATTCCCGCGTCAAACCAACAATTCCCCAGGGGAAACACTGTCCCATTCAACGCACCGAACAATTTTTCTAACCCACCTTTTCCAAACCAACATCCTCATCCTCACCAGCCTACAAATCCTTCAAATTCCGATCATGACAAACGTTTAAGTGTCTTAGAAAAGGGTTTAGAAGCTATGATCAAAGCTTCTACACAAACTACCAACATGTTGACCCAATCATCCACCACTCTAAATTCATTCATGCAAACCACCGGCCAAGTGCTCAACTCGAACACACAAGCCATAGCCCGGTTAGAAACCCAACTTGGGCAACTAGCCGCTACCGTGAGTGAGAGAAAAAAAGGAAAATTTCCAAGTCAACTTGTTGCAAACCCTAAAGACACTGGATCCAGTTCCAACAACCCAGCTCAACTGAATGCAATTCATACACTGCGATCAGGAAAACAAATAGACAATTAGGTTAGAATGTCACCGGATCAAACCCCTTCTCCCATTCAAAACACTCCTTCCGATGAAACAATTCCTTCTGATGACCAAAGCAAACCCTAAAGACACTGGATCCAGTTCCAACAACCCAGCTCAACTGAATGCAATTCATACACTGCGATCAGGAAAACAAATAGACAATTAGGTTAGAATGTCACCGGATCAAACCCCTTCTCCCATTCAAAACACTCCTTCCGATGAAACAATTCCTTCTGATGGTTGAGAAAATCCTAAAAACATTCAAACAGGTCAAGATCAACATCCCTCTTCTAGATGCAATCGAACAAATCCCTTCTTATGCAAAGTTCTTGAAGGACTTATGCACTAAGAAAAGAACCACCAACGTCCCCAAGAAAGTCTTCTTAGCTGCTAACCTCAGTGAAATCTTTTCGAAACCAATGCCGTTAAAATATAAGGACCCTGGTTGTCCCACAATTCCATGCGTCATAGGTAACACTCACATTGATAAGGCACTTCTAGACTTGGGAGCCAGTGTCAACCTCCTTCCTTATTCAGTCTATCAACAGCTAGGTGTAGGAGAACTTAAACCGACAAGATGCACTCTACAGTTAGCTGATAGATCTGTAAAAATTCCCAAAGGAGAGGTAGAGGATGTTCTGATCAAAGTTGGAGAGTTCATTTTCCCTGTTGATTTTACCGATAAGATGCACTCTACAGTTAGCTGATAGATCCGTAAAAATTCCCAAAGGAGAGGTAGAGGATGTTCTGATCAAAGTTGGAGAGTTCATTTTCCCTGTTGATTTTATTGTCTTGGAAACGCAGCCCGTTTCCAATCTCAAGAGTCAAATCCCCGTCATTCTAGGAAGACCGTTCTTAGCCACCTCAAATGCTTTGATAAACTGTAGAACCGGTCAGATGAAACTATCTTTTGGGAATATGACTGTTGACCTCAATATCTTCAACTTAGGGAGACAGCCTAGTGATCCATCTGATGAACCCATGGAAGTGAATTTCATTCAAGGAATATCCAGTGAACAACAAGAGGGAGAGTGTGAGTCTGATTCAAATGCATCTGATTTAATGATTGAGGAGCTTTCTGATAACGAACTAGACATAGAACCGCTGGTCAATCATGTTTTTGCTATTGGCTGGCAACGAGAACCTTTAGAGATAGAACCCCGAGTCCAGCTTCGCCCATCTGTGGAGGAACCCCCTAAGTTAGAGCTCAAACCTCTACCCGAAAATCTAGAGTATGCCTACTTAGGGGAGAACGAGTCTTTACCAGTTATCATTTCTTCTGAGTTGACTACCGGTCAAAAGGAAGCTCTCTTAGCTGTTTTAAGAGAGAATAGGGAAGCCATTGGATGGACCATGGCTGATATCAAAGGGATTAGTCCAACCATTGTTCAACACCGAATCCATTTGATAGATGATGCCAAACCTACTAGAGATGCTCAACGTAGGTTAAACCCAGTGATGAAAGAAGCCGTTAGGAAAGACATTCTGAAATGTCTCGATCATGGGATCATTTATCCCATTTCTGATAGTTCATGGGTGAGTCCAGTCCAAGTTGTTCCAAAGAAATCTGGGATCACCGTGATCCAAAATGAGGCTAATGAGCTGATTCCCACTCGGATCCAAACTGGATGGCGAGTCTGTATTGACTACCGAAAGCTCAACTTAGCCACTAGGAAAGATCACTTCCCTCTTCCTTTCATTGACCAAATGTTAGAGCGTTTAGCAGGACACGAGTTCTACTGTTTCCTGGATGGATATTCAGGTTACAATCAAATCCCTATCGCTCCAGAAGATCAGGAGAAAACCACCTTCACTTGCCCGTATGGAACATTCGCATACCGACGCATGCCTTTTGGCCTGTGCAATGCACCGGCCACATTCCAACGTTGCATGATCAGTATTTTTTCCGACATGGTAGAGCGATTTCTCGAAATTTTCATGGATGACTTTTCCATTTTTGGTGACACATTTTCCCAATGTTTGCATCATCTTAAACTGGTCCTAGAACGGTGTAGGGAGAAAAATCTGACTCTCAATTGGGAGAAATGTCATTTCATGGTCAAACAAGGCATTGTCTTAGGACATGTAGTTTCCAATAGGGGAATCGAAGTGGACAAAGCTAAGGTAGATCTCATTTCCAATCTCCCTCCTCCCAAAACTGTCAAAGATGTCAGATCGTTTCTTGGTCATGCTGGTTTTTACCGACGTTTCATCAAGGATTTCAGCAAAATTGCTAGACCCTTGACCAATCTCTTAGCCAAGGATACATCATTTGTCTTCTCTCCCGACTGCCTCAAAGCTTTTGAATATCTGAAAAAGGAGCTAACCACAGCTCCTATCATTCATGCACCGGACTGGACCTTACCATTCGAACTGATGTGTGATGCATCTGATTCTGCGATTGGAGCTGTTTTAGGACAACGGTTTGATGGAAAACCGCATGTGATCTACTACGCCAGTAGGACTCTGAATGATGCCCAGCAAAACTACTCTGTCACAGAGAAAGAGTTTTTAGCTGTAGTCTTTGCCTTAGAAAAATTCAGGTCCTACCTCATCGGTTCCTTAACCAAAGTTTTCACTGATCATGCCGCACTAAAGTATCTTTTGACCAAAAAGGATGCTAAAGCACGGCTCATTAGATGGATTCTCCTTCTTCAAGAGTTTGACATTCAAATTCTTGACAGAAGGGGAACAGAGAACCCCGTAGCAGATCACCTCTCTCGACTCCCAAATGCACCAACATCAACCGTTCCAATCAATGAACATTTTCCAGATGAACAACTCCTAGAAATCCAATCTGTTCCCTGGTTCGCCGACATTGTGAACTACATAGTCATGAACCAGATCCCTTCTCATTGGTCCAAACAGGATAGATCCCGTTTTCTCTCCCAAGTAAAATACTTTTACTGGGATGATCCATATCTGTTCAAATACTGTCCTGATCAGATCTTTAGGAGGTGTGTTCCCACTGAAGAAACTAGGAGTGTTATATCCTTTTGTCATAAGGAAGCCTGTGGGGGCCACTTTGGCCCGAGAAAAACAGCTGAAAAAGTTCTCCAATCTGGGCTGTATTGGCCCACTCTCTTTAAGGATTCATTCGAGTTTTGCAAAACCTGTAACCGCTGTCAGCTTTCAGACTCGGCAGGTAAGAACAGATTGCTCCAAATAAATGAGTTGGAAGAAATTAGAAATGATGCATACATAAACTCAAAAATTTACAAAGAGAAAACAAAAATTTTTCATGACAAATCAATTTTGCGAAAAAATTTCTCTCCAGGACAGAAAGTTTTATTGTACAATTCAAAATTGCATCTTTTTTCGGGAAAATTAAGATCTAGATGGACAGGTCCATTTTTTGTCAAACAAGTTTTCTCACATGGAGCTGTCGAGATAGAAAATCCTAAAAATGGTAATATTTTTAAAATAAATGGTCAACGTCTGAAACCATTTTTAGAATTTTCTACGCTCGGAGAGGAAGAGGTGTTGGTTCTTCATGAACCTCATTATCTATAAAAAAACAAAAACTAATTTTTCTTTTGTTTCTTAAAAAAAGTTCTTTTGTTTCTTATAAAAAAACATAACAAAAATTTGAATAAGTAACATAGGTAAAAATAATAATTACTTACAATTTTCCTCTTATTTGATTTTCTTCATCCTCATACTAACAGTAATTGCAGATCCTTATCATCATTGTCAACCGAACAACTGTAAGTTCTTTAATTTTATCTGCTTTACTTTGTGCTTCAGCGAATTTGTATTGAGGACAATGCAAAATTTAGGTGTGGGGGTGAGAAATACATATTTTCCTCTTTATTTTACCTTTTTAGTTATATTTTTCTTTCTTTTTGTTAAAAAAAATTATAAAAATATTGTCACTTGCCAAATTAATAGAGTTAAGTAATAATTGATCAAATTGATAGATTTTAAATTTTCTAATTCTTAGTTAGTGACATATTCAAGTTCACCTTTTATGATAACTCCAAATAAAATTCTTAAGAAATGATTTTTCAACTAGTATACTTTACTTAAGTCTTACCTTAGATTTTTAATTAAAAATAATGAAATTTTTGCATGCTTAACTTAGAGTTGAAAATATTTTTTTTCAAGTTATCTTGATTTACACATTTTTTCAGACTATATATACTTACACACATATATAAAAAAAACTAACCTTATAAAAGAAGAGTGCGAAAAATGGGCACCACCCAAAAAAAATAAATAAATAAAAACTCTTAAATTCAAGGTGATTCTATCTTATAAAGCCTAAGTTGACTGAGCAATTAAGCCCAAGGAGTATCTCTATACTTAATGACCTAAGCCCAATTGGGTTGGGATTCATTGGCCCAAAACTCGTTAAATGGTCACTTAGAAAGCCCGTTAAAATAGAAAACAATCACCAAGAATTAGAGAGTGAAAAAAATATACATATATATAACACTAACAATTGTTTTTATATATTGTTGTTTTGTATATATGGTCTTGAAAAACAATTTTTGATCAAGAGACTTGAAAGTTATTTAAAACAAAGAGTTAGCATGTTCTTTTCAAAACTTTTTAATTAAATTTCTAAGATTTGACTTGGTTTTGTATTGCTATAATGAAAAAGATTTTCTAGGGGATTTACATTGGAGTTATATATATAAATGTTTTCTTGATTATTAACATTTAGTAGTGGATAGCTCCCACTCAAATAAAGAATCTAATGCATTAATCATATCGGTCAAGCTCTTACTAATAATGAGCCCTTCCTTCCATGTATCACGATGCATAAATTCATCAAGTGAGCAACTTTATGAGCAAAGTTTATGAATAACTTCCTACAAGTCACTCGGGTCCTACTTTAACTATCCTAACAGATATAATTTAAATATGAAAACTTTATTTGTGCACAATAAAATCAAACTCCATTCTCCAAGAATATTCAAAACATGTCTAAAAACATTTAGAGAGAGAAACAAATACATAACAAGCTAAAACAATCCCATATGCTCCATGATAATCACATTTTATTACAATTTTTATACCCTCATTATCTATTTTATATGAATAAATATACCACTAATAATTGCTTTTATCTGTTAATTGCAGGTTAATGATGAATAAATCTCAAACTCCAATATCTCAACAAAAACCCCTTGATTTAATGAAGAAATAAAGCCCATGAAGCCAAAGGAATTCTTTCAAATAATTCAAAGCCCAATGGAAAATCAAGAGAAAATGCCAAGCCCAAAAGTCCAAGCCAAAGCCCAAGACACAAGCCCAAAAGCAAAATACAAGAGTTCTGCGGACAACAACAGGAGAAGAGCAGGCATCGATGCTTGCATCGATGGGGGCATCGATGCCCGCATCGATGCCTATATCGATGCCCGCATCGATACCCCTATCGATGCGGGTATCGATACGGACGTCCAGGCA